>NC_083111.1:22851151-23195493 GCF_949774975.1 Lagenorhynchus albirostris
CGCTGCGGAGCACAGGCTCCGGACGCGCAGGCCCAGCGGCCATGGCTCACGGGCCCAGCCGCTCCGCGGTATGTGGGATCTTCCCGGACGGGGGCACGAACCCGCGTCCCCTGCATCGGCAGGCGGACTCTCAACCACTGCGCCACCAGGGAAGCCCTCCACTGATGTTTTAAACTGATTAAATGACACTTGTTTTTTTGGAGGGGGGGTACGCAGGCCTCTCACTGTCGTGGCCTCTCCCGTTGCGGAGCACAGGCTCCGGACGCGCAGGCCCAGCGGCCATGGCTCACGGGCCCAGCCGCTCCGCGGCATGTGGGATCCTCCCAGACCGGGGCACGAACCCACGTCCCCTGCATTGGCAGGCGGACTCTCAACCACTGCACCACCAGGGAAGCCCTTAAATTACACTTTTTTAAAATTAAAGTTGATTTACAATGTTGTATTAGTTTCAGGTGTACAGCACAATGATTCAGTTATACATATATATACACATATATCTGTTCTTTTTCAGATTCTTTTCCCTTATAGGCTATTCCAAAATCTTGAGTATAGTTCCCTGTGCTATACAGTATGTCCTTGTTGGTTATCTTGTTTATATATAGCAGTGGGCATTTGTTAATCCCATCCTCCTAATTTAAAAGGTAACTCTGCCTGCAGAGTGGAAGACGGATTAGAGAGGGTGTCAAGATTGGACGCTGGGAGACCAA
The DNA here is from genome assembly GCF_949774975.1 of Lagenorhynchus albirostris. NCBI lineage: Eukaryota > Metazoa > Chordata > Mammalia > Artiodactyla > Delphinidae > Lagenorhynchus > Lagenorhynchus albirostris. The sequence goes on from NC_083111.1 coordinate 22,851,859, forward strand.
TTAGGAAGATATTGTAGAAGTTCCGCATGAGTGCTGAGTGTGGCCTGGACTAGGATACGGCGATGGAGGTGAAGAGAAGCAGGTGGATTTGGGAGAAGTTCAGCAGGGAGAACTGACAGGACCGGATAACGGATGGGCTTCTGGGAGAGGAGGAAGCAGCAGGGTCACCTATGTGTGAGTGAGTGGACAAGATGCCATCGGCTAAGACAGAGGCATGGAAAGAGGGCCTCCTACTCCAACCATGCACTGGAAAAGCATGAATCTGGAAAACTCACAGCAGTTCCCCAATCCAGCCATGCACAGGCTGGTGAGAACACCTGCTCCTCAGGTACCAACGCTGACAATAGTGTGGTTCATGCTAAATAAAAGATGAAGCGGTTCGCCTCCCACTGCTGCACTCACGTGCTGTCTGACAGGGTGTTAGGCTTTCTTTCCTTCCGTCTTTCGTTGGCTGCTATCTCAGTCTGACAACAGGAACAAACGGAACTCTGATTTGATTTTTTGGGTTTTTTTTGAGCTTTCACATAATCTTCAGCAATAACTGGGCTTTATGTGTCCGGGCACAGGCTGTACTCTGCACTCAGAGACACTTACCTTCCATGCTTAGATGAAACGATAAGCATCCAGTCTATAGACAAAGCATTAGGCAGCTAATATAGCATTAGGCAACGTGTTTTCCATTCTACTTTTCTGTTCAACCATTAAAAGTGCCGGGGTGTGGGGGTTTGCCCGGACTATTTTAACCCCACTTCACCTACTGTAGCTGTTTACTCTTGGCGATGGGTTTGACACCTAACACAGCATGGAACAGGCACATAGCCAGCTCCTGTTCTCTTTTCTTTAAAAGGAAAAAGGCAGGGATTCAAAATTCAAAAGAAGGAGCAGCTCAGATTCTAGTCCTAAGGAGGAAGTCTTCCTGCTTCATGAAATCAGGGCCTCTTCAGCAGGCCCCACCGCCTCGACCTCGTGCCTGGACCACAAGCAGTTAGTGCTGTGTCCTCAGGGTGCCCCCAACCAACACTTGGCCATAGAACCAAGGGGAGATTCAGTGAAAATAGTCTGACGGCCCATGGTCTAGTCCTCGTTCTGGTATTAGTTAGCCAAGTGACCTTGAACAAGTTACTGGGTCACAGTTGTGTCATCTTGGAAAACAGGGTGAAGTGAAGTGGAATATCTCATCTCCAAGTCCTTAAAGCCTTACTTGCCTTGGCATAATCAAAATTACATCCAGATCAATGTTGCTTTGTTTTTTAAACAGGCAAAAATCTTTTTTTTTTAAATTGAAGTATAGTTGATATACAGTACTATAAAAGTTACAGGTGTACAACATAGTGATTCACAATTTTTTAAATTAATTTTATTTATTTTTATGTTTATTTTTGGCTGTGTTGGGTCTTCGTTTCTGTGCGAGGGCTTTCTCTAGTTGCGGCGAGCGGGGGCCACTCTTCATCGCGGTGCGCGGGCCTCTCACTGTCGCTGCCTCTCTTGTTGCGGAGCACAGGCTCCAGATGCGCAGGCTCAGCGGCCATGGCTCACGGGCCCAGTTGCTCCGCAGCATGTGGGATCTTCCCAGACCAGGGCTCGAACCCATGTCCCCTGCATTGGCAGGCAGATTCTTAGCCAGTGTGCCACCAGGGAAGCCCGTGATTCACAATTTTTAAAGGTTATACTCCATTTACAGTTATTATATAATATTGGCTACATTCCCTGTGTTGTACAGTATATCCCTGTAGCTTATTGATTTTATACATAATAGTTTGTCCCTCTAAATCGCCTACCCCTATACTGCCCCTCCCCGCTTCCTTCTCCCAGCTAGTAACCACTAGTTTGTTCTCTATCAATGTTGCTTTTGAGGGTTTCTTTTTTCTTTTTTTAAAAAAATGTATTTATGTCTTTATGTATTTATTTATTTATTTTTGCTATGTTGGGTCTTCTTTGCTGCACGTGGGCTTTCTCTAGTTGCGGCGAGCTGGGGCTACTCTTCGTTGCGGCGCGTGGGCTTCTCCTTGCGGTGAGAGAATGTTTCGGGAACAAATCGCCCCATAGAGAGAGGAGGAGGCTCTCTTTGTCTCATAAAAAGCAAGATTAGGCCTTAATGAAAACTGAAATCTCACTAAGAAGAGGAGAATTCTTTATTTTCAGGTAGGGACTAAGGACCTGGATCAGCAAGTGACAACTCTGCAGAATAGGAACCGGTGTCTTGCGTAGAGTGAGGCTTCTCTAACTGGGTTCTCATGCAGCTATGTTGGAATTATGTAAAATCACAGGATCTTTATGAACATCAAAATAAAAATACATAGTTTATGAAGTAGAAGGCAAAATTATTATCACTTGGAAAAATAAGAAATGAGGCTTACAGGTTTTGGGCACAGTGAAAGGAAACAGCAGGGTGTTAGGACCAGAAACCAGGAGGCCACTCCAGCAAGCCGGCTATTTGAGTTTGGAAAAGTCACTTCTCTCTGGTCTCAGTTTTCCCACTTATGAGAAGGAGATTGGACTACATGGTCTCTAATACCTCTTCCAGTCTTAAAACACTCTGATGACGATTCCACCGGGAAAGGGTGAAAACAACTCGTAGAGTTGTAGCATCCGATAAATTTTATCATTGCTCTGACCTGCTTTGACTTGAATTAAATTCAGGGGAAGGTAGGAAATCTCTAAGATCAGATATTCTAAGACACTGCATTTTCCATTCCTCCTTCTTACTCTCCTTCCCTCCCCTGTCTTCCTTGATGGATAGGTAGGTAGGTAGATAGATAGACAGACAGGTAGGTGGATGGATAGATAGATAAACAGATAGATGTATATACGTATATATATGTGTGTATCATATATATATGAAATGCTTCCAGAAAAATGCCAGCAATGAATCCAGCTAACTCCTGCGGCTACTAGTGTCTTAATTTTCTTCCCCCCCCCCCACACCAGCATAGTTCTTGGAAAAGCAGTCTGCCTTCCTTATCTCTCCCTCCACACCATGCATTTGCACTTTAATTGCTTCCCATATGTCTTGCACCCTCACAACTCTACGAAAGGTCACTCCCTCTTCTAAAGGCAGCCTGTCCAATCCTGTGGCTCTGAGCCCACCCTCCTTCTCCTCCTACCTCCCTCAAGGCCCCTCTTCCATACGGAGCCTGGTACAAATAGGCACCGCATAAATATTTGTTGAATTGAATTTCTGAATGTCCAAGTATTACTTTATACTTAATGTTATTAAAAGGAACCCTACTCCTCTTCCTAAAAAGCCTTCTCTGCAGGAGAGATAACCCCATTTTGGCCAAATTGAACTTAGGATAAAGCAAAAATGGCGAAAACACAACAGAACTACTCCCTCCCCTACCAAAGAAAAACCCTCTAAGGATGGTAAACTTTCACGAATTCAACGAATAGCTTCTCTGTATCCCAGTATCTGTCTCTGCTTGTCAAATCCGAACTGTGCTTCAAGACCCATCTCAAACATCTGCTCTTACATAAAGCTTTTCATGACCCACTGCTATTGAAAATATTTTCTCCATCCACTCTATCCTCAGAGCTCTGTGTTGTTATGACTTTTTTGGTATTTATCTCCTCATATAGTATTATAGATAGTAATAATCCTACTAAAAATAAGCTTCTAGAAAGGCAGGGTCTCTTTATTTTCTTTTCTATATGCACCAAGGTATATAATAGTTACCTATTAAATATTTGTTGAACGGAAGATGATCATAGTGCCCACAGAATGTTTCAGTGCCAGACCCTTTGTAAATATGTGTTATAATCACTGTTTCTCTAGACAAATCTCATCTCTACTATCACAACAAGTTTAGCCTAAGAGGTATTTCTGAGTAATCTGATTTTGAGGAGTATTGAGAGAAATTACAGAACTGCCATGAAGTGCTGGTGCCCAACTAGAGAATTTACTGGTCCTAAAACATTCATCCAGTCATTCAACAAATATTTAATGAGCACCTACTATGTACCAAGCACTGTTCTAAGCACTGGAGATACAGCAGTGAATAAAATGAAGTAGAAGGCTTCCATGGTGGCGCAGTGGTTGAGGGTCCGCCTGCTGATGCAGGGGACATGGGTTCGTGCCCCGGTCCAGGAAGATCCCACGTGCCGCAGAGCGGCTGGGCCCGTGAGCCATGGCCGCTGAGCCTGTGTGTCCGGAGCCTGTGCTCCGCAACGGGAGAGGCCACAACAGTGAGAGGCCCGCATACCGCAAAAAAAAAAAAAAAAAAAGAAGAAGAAGTAGAAAAAAAATCCCTGCCCTCGTGCAGCTTACTTCCTAAGGTTGGGGTGGAGATAGACAATAAACAAAGTAAATAAGTATATGATATAACAGAATGTCAAGAGTGCTTGGAGAGAACTAACACAGGGAAGGGGATGGGGAGTGTGGGGCAGGGGCCGAAATATTTTATTTTATTTTATTTTTTTGCTACATGCTGCATGGCCTGTGGGATCCTAGTTCCCTGACCAGTGATAAAACCTGGGCCCTTGGCAGTGAGAGCATGGAGTCCTAACCACTGGACTGCCAGGGAATTCCCTGAAATTTTAAATTATGGTGATCACAGTAGGACTCTGAGACGTTAGTATTTGAAGAGATGAGGGAGGAAGGCTTATGGATATCTCAGTCGGCAGGGGTGGGAAATCTTTCCAGGCAGAGGGACTGAGGAGTGCAAAGGCCTGAGGGCAGTGGCCTTGGTGAGTTTAAGGAACTGCAAGTTCAGAGTGGCTGGAATGGAGGGATTGATGGAGAAAATAGTAGGAGTGAGGTTCGGGAACTAAGGGAGTAGTGACAGGGCAGACTTTGTAGGGCCTTCTAGGCCATTCTAGGGACACCAAGATTTACGTGGAGTGAGATGGCGCATTTTCAGCAGAGGCATGACAGGATTTGACTTTAGTTTTTAAATGATCACTCTAGCTTCATTGTTGAGAAAAGGCTGTTAAGGGAGCAGGGGTAGAAACAGGGTGACCAGTTAGGAAGATACTGCAGTAATTCAGGTGACAGATGATGGTGGATTGGGCCAAGATGACAGAAGCAGAAGTGGTAAGTGGTTGGAGTCTGGATATGTTTTGAAGGCAGAGCCAAAAGGATTTACTGTGAAATCAGAAATGGGATGGACATAAAAAAGAGAGGAGTCAAGGGTGATTCCAGGATCTCTGACCTGAGCGCGTGGCCCAATGAAGTGGGGACAGAAGGTGGGAGGTTGGAGGTAAAGGGGATCAGAGGTTCATAACTATGTTTTACAATTCTGACCAGACATCATAATGGAGTAGATGTTGAGTAAATATACACACATATACATACATATATTTAAAAGTCTGGTGCTCTGGAAGGGTTCAGGCTAAAAATCCAGACTTGGGATTAAAGCCGTAAGACCATATGAGATCGCTTGGGCAGTGAGTGTACATAAGCAGATAAAAGGTATAAGGACTGAGTCCTGGATGCTCCAACTTTAAAATGTAGGGAAATGAGCAGTAAAAACATGTTTCCATGTTTTAAATCTGTTTCTAAATTGTATTTGTCAGCTCGCTCACATTCAGAGGATCTCTAAAGCAAGCCAACTAGGGTCCTTCTGCTCTAAGACCAACAACTTCTATAATTGGCAGCTTCTTAGCTACAATTTTCTAGAAAGTCATCCTAGAACTGGCTACCAAAAACCATCTATTGGGCTTATGGACCCTATACATATTCTAATCCTACCTTCTCTCTTTCACTTTGGAGGGTAAAAGTGAGAAAAATGGAGAGGGGTGTTACTTGATCCCCCTTCAATAATATTTCCAAGGTAAATTCATTCTGGAATGTTCAACTCCAAGATGCATATTTGGACACCAAGTTATGTAAGTTCTCTTATCCTGCAACTTTAAGACATAGTTCAGTTTCGCTTAGAAAGATGTAAACAGGACAAATGCATCTATCTTTGACTGGATTCTTGTAGAATACATGGAAACCTTGAGCCCTGAACCCAGAAATTCTCTTACTTCAAAGGAAATCTTTTAAAATTTACTTTTTTGTGTATGTCTTATGCCTGGCTCTTGAGGTTTTAACATTACAATTTTTAAAAAAATATGAACATTATATTAAATAAAATGTTTAAGCTATTTTCTGATTGCCCTCTCCACCCACCAACACTGGAAGGGGAGACAGGTAGGAAGAGAATTGTATTCCTATTTATATTTTATTTATTTGGGGGGGAGGGTTGGGCAAGGAAAAGTGACTTTATTTGGAAGGCCAGCAAACCGAGAAGATGGTGGACTAATGTCTTAAAGAACCACCTTAACTTGGGATAGAAGTCAAGCTTCTTTTATGCGAGGGAAGGGGGAAGCAGGAGGGGGTTAAGTTCAGGCTGTGACTAACAACGGCAGATATCTGGGCACCAGGAAGGGTCTGAGGAGGGTCGTGAAAACTCTTTGTTCCTGGTCAGTTGACTTCGGTTGACATGAGTCTGGTCACAGTGTTCCTGCTGCTATTGGAGGGTTTCCTGCAGAGGCTGGGGGCAGCTGTGGCCCACTGCGGGGACAAAGACACAGGCAGTGGTAGTTCTGAGGAGCCCCCCACTGGTGTGAGACCTCCTGGAGGCTGCCACCTTCTCCCTATTTATTTTTTAAAGTTTGAATAGTTAAAATGTTAGCTCACTGAGGAACAAACACTACTATCCGGAAAGAAATCATGGGGAACGTAAATTTTAAAAATAAGGAAAAAAAGGAAGTTTGTTACCATGGGTTAAATGCTTCTTAATTTTCTTTTCCACAAACCTAAACTTTGTGTTATTACCTTATTGTACGTCTCAGAATTTCTCAAACCGCTAAACAAAGGGGTAGAAAGTACACAACTACAAAAGTCTCCAAATCCTTTTTCTGTGTCAGAATACAATACCAGCCCCTCGTCCAATTACATAGGACTATTCCCCTCTCTCTGAGTTGCAGAAAGAACACATCTCTTAACTTGCACTTACGTTCATCAGGCGTCTCTAACTGCATTCTAAGCAACTTAGCAATAACAAAGGAGGTGCAGAACCTGACAAAATCTCTAGATTGATATTTACTTTGAAAAGTTTGAGTCTTTATTAAAGAAAGAGGGAAAAAAGAATTCCAAATTTCTGACACATCATTTATATTGAATCTCAAAACATAGTCCATATATCTGTAGATGCCTAAGGACTTGGGTGCCAGTACAAGCAAATGGAGTTTTCATTTGTTCGGGAAGGCACATGCAAGAATGCAGGCTTTAGAAAAACAGAGACCTGTTACTCAGCCATAAAAAAGAATGAAATAATACCATTTGCAGCAACATGGATGCACCTAGAGATTATCATACTAAGTAAAGTAAGTCAGACAAAGACAAATATCATATAATATCGCTGTATGTGGAATCTAAAAAAAAAAAGATACAAATGAACTTACAAAACAGAAATAGACCCACAGATATAGAAAACAACTTTATGATTTCCCAAAGGGGAAAGGAGGGGGAGGGATAAATTAGGAGTTTGGGATTAAAATATACACACTATTATATATAAAATATATAACTAACTAGGACCTACTGTATAGCACAGGGAACTATACTTAATATTTTGTAACAACCTGTAAAGGAAAAGAATCTGAAAAAGAATATATATGTAAAACTGAACCAGCTGTACGCCTGAAACTAACACAACACTGTAAATCAACTATACTTCAGTTAAAAAAAAGAAAAAGAAAACACAGACCTGGGTTTGAAGAGCAACTCCATCACTTTTACTACCCATGTGTACAAGGGCAAGTTACCTTACCTTTTTGAGCATTAGCTTCCTCATCTAAAAAAAGATAATAAATATCTTTCTCATTGGATTTTTATTTGTTTGTTATATTGAGGTATAATTGATATATTACATTATATTAGTTTCAGGTGTATAACATGATTCAATGTTTGTATATATTGCAAAATGATCACCACAGTAAGTCTAGTTAAGATTCGTTATCATACAGAGTTACAAAAATTTTTTTTCTTGTGATGAGGACTTAACATTGAGTGTGTTTTGAAATAGACATTATCTACTAGAGGGAAAGCACATAACTCTTTTTCAAGTGATTATATGTTGTGGTTGCATCTTCTTTCTTTAAGGAAAGGAAAGAAACCCTTGCCATTACCAAATCTACTAAGTAACTTTGTGATTATTGCTCTAGGGCAAGCTGTGAGCTTTTTTCCCCTTTTAAATTAGATGACAGATGAAAATTTTTCCAGGTTTTTGCAAACTCAAGCTTTTCAAAATCAATTTTGAAAGCAAGCATTAGTAATCCTTAAAATTAAGCCAAACAAAATCTTAATATCCGAATTTCATGTCTGAAGCTATATTTACATAAATTCTTTTCCTCTTTGTATGACTCAGGAGGAACCAAGTTCTTATGATCTTGTTTCCTTCTTTTTGAGTTCTCTAGAGAAACCCAGATCTTCTTTTTTTCATAATTATTGGACCATAACCAGTAGTTATGGTCCATGTACCTCTAGTATATCTTTCTATGTAATTCTTGTGGTGAGTTCTGAATTTTCGTTTCCCACATATTTTCTGTGATTTTATCAAACTGCACCCCAACCCATAATGACTTACATAGACAACGTGGTGACCCAAATCTGACATGCCTAGAACTCATGATCTTTAGCCAACTGCCTCTGGAGCGGGATCTCACAAACTAAGCAAAACCAGGTCTTGATGCTTCTTGGATGGAAAAGCAGAGGAAAAGAGAATGTGAGCTGAATGATTTAATAGATGATAATCTTTCCTGTAATCAGCACTGAACCAACCACCCCTAGTAATCTGAGTTTAACTGGAGGGCATCCATTGGAATAATCTGTAAAACTAAGGTGCTATTAGTTTTTCCCATTGCAATGCTTCGTTTGTCTAACATTCTTGAGGAGTAAGGAATTCTACTTGTACAATATGTTTCACAACAAACTGAAGCATATTCTTTCAAGTGCTGAAACTTTCTATTTTAAATAAAAACCTTTATAAAAATTACTATCTACATCCCTGGCTTCCTAAACAGAGTGCAATAAGCATCGTTTCACCTTGTCTTAATGATTAAAGTTCATAATTATCTTCATTTATATTGATGTACACTGATGACTTCCAGATATTTTGTGTTGAAAAGCTTGGGCACACTCACAAAGGCTCCAGATGACTATTTGTTTTTTAAATTACTTGTCACTTCTTTTTTGGACTTTAAACTTTCTTTCAGGTTATCAGTTACAGCCAGTATCCTATCGTCCCCATTCTAATTGTCTATTGTGAGGTGGAGAACCAAAAACCCAATACCATTAGAATTGTACCTCAAAAAAAAGCAAATAGGCTCTGAGTGGAAGGCTATGGAAAAATCCTAATATTAAGGTATATAATCTTTAGTGTGTGGCCTTCTTGAGCTTCTTTTTTATTTTTTTTAAGTGCTTTCTAATTTGATGAGAACTTTTATGTTCAGGTAGGAGTCATTGTTTGAGTGAGAGCATTTCCTTAGAAGAGAACATAAAGCATTTCGTCCTCATCACCACCAGCATTATTTTGACCAGTCCTGCTTTCTCACACTCAGTAATGGGAAAAGAGCAGTGAAGTGACTTATGCAAGGCCAGTAACACAAGGGGCAGAACCAGATGCAGAAATTACATCTTTTAACTTTTCTGATCAATTCGGTAAACTCATAATAATTTAGGGGTCTTGCACTTACCTGAAATTTCATTTGAGGTGTTTTGTTTTGTTTGTAAATCAGATGCTCTGGACAGAGTGGTACCTGTTTATGGCAATAGTATATTTAGTGATTTCCCTGAATGTTTAGTTTTCATACATGGAGGGGCTTCCTGAGTGCACTAATGGGCTGGATGCTTCATGATGCCTGTCTCTGTCACGTGGGACTCAGGGATCTGAACCCAACTTAGACTTTTTAAAAATGAAAGTTACTGCTAATCATGTGGTCCCTCAAGAACATGCAATAGAGTAAAAGGAGATATGTGTTTCTTGTCAGGTGTCTATAGTTCCACCTGTTACACAGGAGGCATTAAGTTGATTTATTTGATTTTTAGGAGGGTAAAATCCTGTGCAAAAATCAACAAACCTTTCAGCCTAAATCTTTAGAATACAAAGTTTTTTTTTTTTTTATTGAGGTATAGTTGATTTACAGTATTATATGTTTCAGGGGTACAACACAGTGATTCCAATTTTTAAAGATTATACTCCATTACTGTTATTATAAAATATTGGCTGTATTCCCTGTGCTGTACAACATATCCTTGTAGCTATTTTATTTTATGCATAGTAATTTGTACCTTTTAATACCCTACCCCAATCTAGAACACAAAGTTTTTATTTGAAGTGTAGCAGTTTCTATCATTAACAGATTTATCAGCCTCTATCTATTTAAAAAAGGAAAAAAAAATGCAATTACCAGCCACACTGACCATAGGAGGAAAATACACCAGAAGCACTATCAGCCCAGAAGTTTCTACCTTACCCCTGGCCACCTTGATATGGGGGCTTTGGGGTGTGAGTGGGAGGACACTGGGTTACAGGAGTGGAGGGTGGCTGAAAGCAAGGTAACTACTGAATGTCCTGCCAGAGGCTCTCCCAGGCTGAGTGGAATATTCTCCGGATAAGAGGGTCTCATTTTCCCCGGCCCAACACTAAGCTTTTAGCACTGGACAGAAGGAACAGGTTAACTCCTCATTGCCCACAGGAATAAGGTAATGTACGGTGAATGCTTCACTCAGTGCAATTATTTCTCTCTTAAATTCTGCTCATGTCTCTTACAATCTTCTTTTTCTTTTCTTTTTTTTTTTTTTTTTTGCGGTACGCGGGCCTCTTACTGCTGTGGCCTCTCCCGTTGCGGAGCACAGGCTCCGGACGCGCAGGCTCAGCGGCCATGGCTCACGGGCCCAGCCGCTCCGCGGCATGTGGGATCTTCCCGGACCGGGGCACGAACCCGTGTCCCCTGCATCGGCAGGCGGACTCTCAACCACCGAGCCACCAGGGAGGCCCTCTCTTACAATCTTTTAAAAATGGACCTGTCCATTGCATATGGACAAACAAGCAAGCAAAAAGAAAGAAAAACAAAACCTTAACTTTCATTTTGATGCTCTTGTTCATTCAGTGGAGCCTTCTGAAAATGAATGTAGCACAGAAAGACAGAAACATGTGAAATAGGGACCGGCTGAGATGCAACTGAGACATTACTTTCATCTGTCAAGCTTTAGGGATTTCCCAGCCTGTTGTTTACCTGGCTTTACTAGTTTTTAGAGGGTCAACGTTTATTCTGAACCCAGATCCCACTCCATCTCCCCAAACACACACACAGGCACGCAGGCGCACGCATATCCACACCGGGTTATGTAACGATGCCGAAACTGACAAGGAAGGGAAGTCTAGATTAACAGCAACGAGGATGGTGATGATTACAACAAGCTCAGCGAGTTGTATTTACACAGCCTTTTCCTTCAAGAACCGCAGAGCTCTACACAGATATTATCTCGCTAATCCTCCATGGAGCTTTCTCAAAGTGGCTTTATCCAGGCTCTCTCAGTGGAGAAAGCGGGGGCACCGGGAGCAGAGGTGGTGAAGTCTGCGGTAAAGCTGGAAACAGAACCCAAGGCTCCTGACGTACAGGCCATTGTCCTGTGTCCTCCCCCAGGCCACCTTCCTGTCAGGTGTCTAGTAAACAGGTTAACCCATCTGGTGATTAGGGTGCCTCCCGCCTGCGTGCAAAGGGACTGGTGGAATGCAGCTTTTCCTTATGACTATGAAGTCATTCGGTACTAATCAATGAAGCTGGAGATTCAGATATTGCCTCTAACTGCTGAAAACTGACTCTGACCAAGCTCGATCTGAGCACCGGCGTCAGGAGGCCGAGCGCAGGCCGGGAACCGGTCGGGTCGCGGCGAGGTCGTGCTGGTGCAGCGGCCGCCCCCGGGAACTGCTTAGTGCGAGCCCGGGGACCAGGGAGGGAGAAATTGAAAACCAAGCCTCGTTTGTTAACTTTTTTGTACTCGCAAATGCCACTGGCACATTCCTTTAAAAAGAAAAGAAAAAGAGCGAGAGAGGGAAAGAGAGAGAGAAGGGAAAGGAAAAAGGTCCTGAGAAATGATGGGCGCTTGAACTCCGAGGCGGGAGGAAGACAAGCATCCTTTGGCGGCCGTGCCCGGGGTCGGCAAGCGGGCGGGCGGGGGCGGCCGCGGCGGAGCCGGCGCTTTCCCATGCCGTCAGGGGTGACGGGGTGACGACTCCGCATTGTGGCTGCTGTTTTTCACACCACCATCCCGCTCCCGGCGGCTCCCGGGAAAGGTTACCCCTCCCCCGCCGCGCGGGGCGCCCGCCCCCGCCCGGCTCAGCCCGCCGCAGAGCAGACGGCGCGCCGCGGTAATTGGGCACAGGGGCCTTTTTCAGAGTCGCTCAGTCGGTAAATGAAACGTCAGCTCCCCTATGATCCCGCGTGTGGGGGGCGGCCGCGGCTGCCGAGCCGGGGCGCGGGGCCGGCCAGCAGCCGCTGCTCTTTCACAGCCCCAAGCCCTGAGCAGCTCTCGGCGGCTGGCGACCTCCGATCCCTCCCGGGGAGACCCCGCGGCCTCCGATCCCCTCCTGAGGCTCCCTCGTGGCTTCCATCCCCTCCCGGGGCGCCCCCGTGGCTCCGATCCCCTCCTGGGGCGCCCCCGCCGTTCCGATCCCCTCCTGGGGCTCCCCCATGGCCTCCATCCCCTCGAGAGGTTTCCCCGGGGCTCCAGTCTCCTCCCGGGGCGCCCCAAGGGCTCCTGGCCCACACCAGATGCCCCTGCAACCTCCTAGCCTGGTGCAGCTGTTCTGAAACCCAGAGGCCAAGGTTGAAACCCTGGGGAAAGAACCCGACATAGTCGTTTAGGGCAGACCTCGAGAGATAACTAAATTCATTTTGGTTAAGTATTAGCCTCTCCCTTTTATTTAATGTGTACCTCAAAGGGGACTTTTCACCCATTTCGCTTAGATACTAACCACTACTTCTAAAGTCATTTCACTCCAAACTGTCTGAACAGGAGCGCCCATTGATCAACCCAAGCTGGCCCTGGCCTAGACTAAACTACTTCTCCCCGTCCAGGAATTAGTATATTGCCAAACATTTCTCGGTCTATTCAGCGGCAGCCACTGAAAAATGGCTTCTTTCACCATGGCCTTCATTCTGCTTCAGGAGAGGGAGCTTGAGCTCTTGGGAAAGACGAGAGGTCCTTGCCCCTCTCAGCATCACTCACTCTTGAGGGCTCAAGGGGTCACCACTCATGGCCGTGTGATATCTGGGCTTTCTTATTTCTGTGATAACCTCAGGAACAGGGCACAGCTCGTGGGCCTGAGTAAACCGCTGCTCCCACCTATGAGAGGATCCAGACTCTGCACCTCCTAACAAGCACAGAGCGACTCCACTTACTTGGTACCTACCACATGCGTTTATTATCATCTTATGTACTCAGGACAACCTATTTTGTGAATGGTAAAACAAACTTCTAGAGGTTCAGAAAGCTGCCCAAGCTGCACAGTTAGTAAGTGTCAGGTCTGACTGACTCCATCATAACGACTCTCTTTTCCTCTTCTTATAAGGCCACAGTCCTGTCAGACCCACCAGTAGGACCTCATTTAACCTTAATTACTTCCTAAAAACCCTATCTCCTGATACACTCAAATTGGAGGTTAGGGCTTCAACGTATAAATTTGGGGTGAGGGGACACAATTTGGTCCATAGCACCAGTGATTCAGCACAATTCCAGAATTCAAAGCTGTGGGTCCAAATTTCTAGTTATACGATAAATAAGTACTAGGGATGTAGTGTATGACATGATGACTATAGTTAACACTGCTGAATGATACATATGAAAATTGTTAAGAAAGTGTATCCTAAGAGTTCTCATCACAAGGAAAAAATGTTTTCATTTTCTTCTTGGTTTTTAATTGTATCCATATGAGGTAACGGATATTAACTAAACGTATTGTGATGATCATTTCATGGTGTATCTAAGTCAAACCACTAGGCTGCGTACCTTAAACTTATACAGTGATATATGTAAATTATATCAATAAAACTGGAGGGAGGGACGCTGTGGTACCTTCTACAGTAACAAATGCTTAGATATTGGCTAATGCATTGATATTAATGGAAATGGGGTAGGAGTAACAAGAAGAGAACAAAAGTGATGCCCTTGTTGCTGCCATAGAATCGTTTTACATTTTAGAAGACATAACTTGATATTCAGTATTTGCCACATACCATAAAGTGAAGCTTAAAGTCATCTTCAGGGTCTGATACCATGAGACCTTCTTCAGGATGGAATTGTTGTATAACAATGCCTCTGACACTTCAAAAATTAGACTCCTTTCAAGAAAAGCAAATAAGCTCCGCTTTATAGAGAATCGTATTTTAGAAAGTTTCTCTCGTAACTAGGAGTAACTTAAACATTTTTTACAAAGCTAGAATCATGTCTTTAATAGAGCAATTTTAGTTCAGGCTAATATGTCAGTGAAATGTCACTTTGGTACAATTTTCATTTATTTAAAAAACAAGTCCAGGGAGGCCAGATTGATCAGGGACCTAATTATGTTTCTCCATATGTGAAAGAAGAAGAATCCAATTGAGAAGGCTTACCTTGGTCAAGCAAATGGACAACAGAAGCAATGATTTCCTGTTCTCTTTCTAATGACATTTCTGTAGGATGGGTTGATTGTGGGAAAGAGCTAGGAACTAATGGCTGCCATGTCCTAATAAAATTCCTCTTTGACCTCAATGCCTGGAAAAGAAAAATGATTCCCCAGGATCCAGAGTGGCCAAGAAGGACAAGAAATGATGGCTATAACACTGGCCTAAAGAATTGCCTCCTTCTGCCAGTAAATCCTTCAGTCATTTACATCTTAGTGTGAATTTGTTTTCCTCTTAAGTGATGGATGAAATCAATGCATTTTTTTCCACAGTTTAATCCTTTTACAAATCACTGTGTGTTTTATAGTAGAGAGTGTTTCTTTCCATGATCCCCAGCCCCTCTGAAAACCTGTTATTAGATCACTGGAAGCTTTGAAGGGACCGACCAAGAGGTGAAAGTCGGGATAATTCTAGCTGCTTACGCCTGACTTCCTGGATGGCCAGCCTGGGGGTGGGATAGGTAATCAATGGCAAGAGGATTAGGGATTCAAACCTTAACTACTGAAGGCACTTTACTGCCCAGTGGGAAGGGGAAATAAGATTTCAGCCGATGGATGAGGAGGACAGAAAGGGAATTGGAAACCAGACTTAATGTGTTTTATGGTTTAATTAGACTAGGTCCTGGGCAGGGGCAGAAAACCCTGGGACATGGCCCGCTCCTGGTAGGAAGGTTCATGTGGACCCTCACAGCACTGTTTATTAAGTTAGACAGAGGTTACCAAACTGCTATTACTATACGTGATTGAGACAACTATTGCTCAGAAATAAATAAAGCGTGGCACCCTAAATTATAACAATTCAACTTTCCTCAGTTCCTGGGCTATCTATACCCCTAGGATTTTACATTTATCTTTTGTTTCAATAGAAAGGCCATTGAAACAATGGCCACTGGGCATTAAGCCACATTTATTGGAAAACCTTGGCTCTATTTCTTGACCAACAAATACAGAGTAATCACTTAAAAATATTTTTTTTATTGTGCAGAAAAATATATATAATATCATAAAATCTATCTACCCAAAAAAGAATTCAGAGTAATGATAGTAAAGATGATCCAATATCTCAGGAATAGAATGGAGGCACAGATAGAGGAGATACAAGAAATGTTTAACAAAGACCTAGAAGAACTAAAGAATAAAATTTAACATTTTAACTATTTTTGTTCTTTTCTTTTTATAAATTTATTTATTTATTTTTGGCTGTGTTGGGTCTTTGTTTCTGTGCGAGGGCTTTGTCTAGTTGTGGCGAGTGGGGGCCACTATTCGTCACGGCACGCGGGCCTCTCACTATCACGGCCTCTCTTGTTGCAGAGCACAGGCTCCAGACGCGCAGGCTCAGTAGTTGTGGCTCATGGGCCTAGCCGCTCTGCAGCATGTGGGACCCGGACCGGGGCATGAACCCCTGTCCCCTGCATCGGCAGGCAGACTCTCAACTACTGCGCCACCAGGGAAGCCCCCATTTTAACTATTTTTAAGTGTGGGTCAGTGTCATTAAGTACCTTGTGTGCAGCCATCACCACCATCCATCTCCAGCACTTTTCCATCCTCCCAGACTGAAACTCTACCCATTAAGCAATAGGTCCCCATCCTCCCCTCTTCCCAGCCTCTGGTAACCACTGTTCTACTCTCTGCCTCTATGAATTTGACTAGGAACCTCATAGAAGTGGAATCGTACAATATTTGTGTCTGGCTTATTTCACTGAGCATAATGACCAGGTTTCATCAATGTTGTAACATGTGTCAGAATTGCATTCCTTTTAAAGGCTGAATAATATTCCATTGTATGTATATACCACATTTTGTTTATCCACTCATCCATAGATGGACATAATTAGTTTTAACAAGCATGCCAGTACTTACATGTAAAAATGACACTGTCGGGCTTCCCTGGTGGCACAGTGGTTGAGGGTCCGCCTGCTGATGCACGGGACACGGGTTCATGCTCCAGTCCGGAAGGATCCCACATGCCGTGGAGCAGGCTAGGCCCATGAGCCATGGCCGCTGAGCCTGCGCGTCCGTAGCCTGTGCTCTGAAACGGGAGAGGAATGTTGTTAAGGGCTGAATTGTGTTTTCCCAGAGTTCAAATGCTGAAGCCCTAATCCCGCATACCTCCGAATGTAACTGTATTTGGAGAGAGGGTCTTGAAAGAGATGATTAAGTTAAAGGAGGCTGTTAGGGTGGGCCCTAATCTAATCTGACTAATGTCCTTGTAAGAAGAAATCTAGATGCACAAAGATACACCAGGGATGTATGCTCAGAGGAAAGACTGCGGGAGGACACAGCAGGAAGATGGCCATCTACAAGCCAAGGAGAGAGGCCTCAGGAGAAACCAAACCTGCCAACACCTTGATCTTGGACTTCCAGCCTCCAGAACTCTGAGAAAATGAATTTCTGTTATTTAAGCTACCCAATCTGTGTTATTTTGTTATGGCAGCTCTAGCAAACTTGTTACAAAAATACATTTTGGGTGCTTTTGTGGAATTGCCTCAGAATTAGCTTCAGCCCATGCACCAAAATCAGCCTTGTTATTTTATAGTCACACACAATATTACTCAGCTTAATCACTAGCTTTTTTCCATCATATTTGGCTCCAAATGGCTTTTGACTCTTTAACAAAAAATTAAATCGTCTCTCAAAGGATAAAATGTCTTCTACTGATGATATTCAAAAGGATACTCTGCCAACTTTGCAAGCACTTCTGAAAGGAAATTGCTTTGAGCGATAGCAACAGAGTTGAAATGAGTATTTTGTCTACCATGGTAACTTGAATTGAAGGATATAACACTCATTAAGATATGTATGCTCTGTTATATTTGCTAATGAATCTGTCACTTTATTTTTTTTTTTTACTTTTTAAAAATTTTATTGAAGTATAGTTGATGTAGAATGTTGTGTTAATTTCTGCTGTACAGCAAAGTGACTCAGTTATACATATATACATTCTTTTTCATATTCTTTTCCACTATGGTTTGTCACAGAATATTGAATATAGTTCCTTGTGCTATACAGTAGGACCTTGTTGTTTACATCACTTTATTTCACATTCCCACCTCTTCTATCTAAATATGACGCATGTGCATTTGGAACTTGCCTCACACTTTTTTTTTTCTCCAAAAGCTCAAGCTCTTCAAAGAGCTCCATGACCTGACTCTTAAATCAAAGCTTCAGAGCCTTCTGTTTCCTTAATCTGCAGCTGGATTGCTTTGATACTGTGGTCAAAAGGATCAGCTTTCAATGGGGCTCAGTTCACCGGCAAGCTCCAGGGCAGCCCTCTCTCCCCTGCCCTCAGAAGGAACAAGTGAAGGTGGGGATCATGATGAAAACACTGAATGATAATGGAGGAGAGAACAAGTTCAGGGAAACTAGGTTTTTGTGTCGTGAGGGAAAATAACTTGAAGTTGGGGAACTTAAGCTGTTATATATATGCACTTAGATTGGTGGAAACTTAACATGTGTCAAGCACTTTCCAAGAAGCTTTCAATTACATTGTCTTGTAAAGTTATTCTACCAGGAAAGAGGAGGTTGGAAATAGGAATCATGGGCACTGTCATTATTGCATCCATGTCTGACTTTACCTAGCACCCTTGTCTGCAAACATCCCATTAGAAAAATTTCAAAAATGATACCAACAAAAATCTCATTTATTTTCCTAAAAGGCCGGGTCCTATTTCTCACTGGCTGAGCTCCTTGAGGGTAGCATCTGTACTTTCGTGACCTTTCCAGTTCAGCACAATGTTGGGCACTTAGTGGCATTCTATAAACGTTGAATGAATGACCGATACCCCTTCACCAGGATTTCAGTTCCTCTCATTCCAAAGTCCACTATCCTCCATTGTGATCTCCATGTCAGTCCCATTACACTTGATTTTCTCTCATTCTGTAATCTTCATGTGGAAGCCCAAATTTATAGTAAAATTTTGCCCCTGGCCAGAAGACCTGTTAGCTTTATCACAGATCTGAATTTGAATTTGTAAGGTGGGTTAGGGCTATGAAAAGTAAATGGGTGCTATATAAGCCTGGGTCTGAATCAGTTGGAAAGGGACTTAGACTTGGAATGATGCTCTGTCCTCCTTTTATTGACCATCTCTCAGGTAAAGAATGGTGTCATAGCCAAAGGAACCCAACCATTACAGTTGCCTTAATTTTGGAAGTCAAATGGCTTTACGGTAGTCCTTTAGACTTCAGATGGTTCATAAAATTAGGTTAATGCAAAAGAATTCTTCTGGTTAAGAAAAAGAAATCCTTGTGCATGACGACAATTCTTTTCATGGAAAAGAGACAAATAGACCAAAGCATACTTTAAAAGACCCACCTTTGTCTATCACTGTCTTGGAGCTCCATGGCTGGTATGAGATTGAGAAAACTCATTCCACTGTCACCCCAAAACATGCCATACACAGAATGATTGTATGTGGACAGAGACCAAGAAAGATACCCCACCCCCCAACCCCACAGTGAAAGAAGTATGAATTCTTTATCCTTAGGAAAATACTTTCCCAGTGAGCCCTTGCTCTTCCAGCAGACCACCGTGTAGGCTGGTAGGGTGGAGGTACTCCCTTTGTGGACACCAAAGCCCTAAGAAACTTCTTAACTGTGCCTGAACTTGGCAATCATGCCTATTGAGAATAAGTTCTCTTGTTTTGAGGACTGAGGAATGCAATATGTACAGTGTAGCTTTTTTGCCTCAGGAGCTAGTTTATTCCTCATTAATGCCAAGAGAAAGGGCCCTTGACATGTAAATGTCTAATTGGGAACTTTTCAAAGCTGACATCATCTAAAATGCTCAATTTTTTTTAAAAGTGAAGAAAAAGAAACAAGAGTTTATCATTATATTGCTAAAGAAGTCCTCCAATAAAACGAGCTCCTTATTTGTATATTCCATTCAAGCTAGGCTAAGCTGCTGCTCTCATCCATTAAGTCAAACGTTCACGTTCTCATTTAGAACAGCTCGGGGGGCATGTGGTATTTATTCACACTCTCCTCATCTTAGCTTGGGTTTCCCTGAAGGAAGAGCTTGATACCAGGGCTTATGTGCAGATAGGTCATTTGGGAGGTGATCCTAGGAAGGAGGAGAGAGAGATCAGGGAAAGTAAGGCAACAAAGGAGGGGAACACACGACAGTGGGAAACAGGGCTTGATTCTTCTCAGGGGCCACCCGAGAAACCCACTTAATGCCTTCCAGAATCGTCCTCTTGAAAGATAGGAAGCAGGTCCATCAGTTCCCATCTCTTTAGTCAAAGATCATTATCAAGGGTGTTAACTTCCTGATCTATGTGTACACTTGGGCCAAACCAACAGTCATCAGTATCTGCGGTGCCCCAGGGTAGAAAGCAAAAATATGTGATATAACACCTATTGCTGCATAATAGATAAGCCCCAAAGTTAGTGGTTTTAAACCACAAACAATTATTATTTCATAGTTTCTGTGAGTCAGGAATATAGAAGCAGCTGGGTAATTATAGCTCAGTGTCACTCAAGATGTTGACCCAGGCTTCTGTCATTGTAAGGCTTAATGAGGGCTGGGGGATCTGCTTCCAAGAAGGCTCACTCTCACAGCTGATGGCAGAAGATCTCAGTTCTTCACTGGCTGTTGGCAGTAGGCTTTATTGACTCATCACGTGGGTCTCTCCAGAGGGCTGCTTGAGTGCCCTTACAGCATGGCAGCTAGCTTCTCCCAGAATGAGAGTTCCAAGAGAGAGAATAAGGCAGAAGCTATGATGTCTTCTATGACCTAGCCAATAGTATCTATGTTATTGGCCACACAGACCAATTCTGATATAATGTGGGGAAGAACTATACAAGACTGAGATACCAGAAGGTGGAGATAATCAAGGGCCAACATATAGGCTGGCCACCACATGTGGTTATGTGCTTAAGGGGCACTGTCAGCACAAAATGTACCAAAACCTACATAGACTTGTCACCCCAACACTGGCTGAAATAACACATGAGACCATGAGGATATAAGTCGTGGTGTCCCAGATACCTACTGGAGCCTTCCACCACTCAGACCCAATCATTTCCTTGGTTCCTCAAGTTCAACCCAGGAGAATGTTCAATTAAACAAAGATCTCAGAATATACTGACGGGCAAAGCTAATCTAGAGTTCTAAAATACAAAAGCAACAGATGATCTGAAAATAGCATGCATCTTGGATTGATTAAACCACTCAGAAAGTTTATTTCTTGGTTTTCTTTCACTCCCAAACTACAGCAGACAGGCTGCAGAAGCCAACACATGTCTGTCTGCCTCTAACAGGGGAGTAGAGCGGATCTGATGCTCTGGTTTTAGGGAACTGGACAAAATACAACCCTAAAGGGAAACAAATTTGTGTTAAACACAAAGGTTAATCGAATGATTCGTTGGAGAAGATTCATTTTGGTTGAAGTCCAGTTAATACTGCAAAAGACTCCTTCAGACTGTCGGGGATCATAGAGAAGATGATGAACACATGCCCCAAAGTCATAATTTATTGAAATACATGTGACACATTTTGCATGGGTGTAGAAAAAAGGATTTCCACCTACAGAGTAGGCTAAAAAACTGTAGGTTGCAAAGGCAACTAATTGCCCATCCAACATCCATATTCCCTTTTTTCCTTAATTATAGAACCCAATTTTGATGCCCAAATTAAAAATACTTCCAGTCTTCTCTGGCAACTTGGAGAAGCCACATGACACTAAAAAAAAATTTATATGATGTCTACTGACGAGCACCATCCAAAGTTTTGCTTTCCTGATGTACACGTCACTCCTGTCCCTGCCTGGAAAGTTGAGATAGTGACTGCTGGAGCATAAGCAGCTACCTTGTAGTCATGAGGAAAAGGCCAAGAATCACAGAGACCTTGAGCTACCAAACAACCAGCCACTGAGAACAAGAAACCTCTCTGTAGCTTTAGCCACTGTTGTTGCCTTTTCTCTTACATAGGGTTGAACTAATGAATACAGCTCACACGAATATTTTTAGATTACCCATAATCAAGTGGTAATTTTACTGCATTAACTGTTAAAATTTTGCGTTTTTTTATCTTCAAAGAAGCAGTTTCAAGGTTGTCAGGTTTGTAAAGCCATCACTGTTGATTTTCTCCTGAAAAAATACCCCATAATGATCCTGACACTTCTGCCCATTGATGTCTCTGTCTCTGCATCTGGCCGAGCTCTCACATGCCCTTGGGTCTTCATATATGTGCTTGCACGCAGTTTCCCCCATCCTTGCTGAGACTTTTCCTGACTCCTCCGATCTAAACCAAGTCACCCAGTTACGTTCCCATGCAAACAGAACTTTTTCTTTCTGGAACTTACCAAATTTCTGCTTATATATTTATTTTTGAGAGTATGGGTACAATATCTGTTTCCCCACTGAAGTTAAGCTCCAGGAGGCCAGGACTGTATTGGCTTTGTTCATCCTTGTGCCCTGGTCTCCACAGTAGTACCAGGTGGAATGTGATGGCCACACTGTCTTTCAAGGAAGCCCCTGTCAGAGATGATCCCCATACTGGATTCTGCTCATTGAGATGTTTAAGCTTTTCTACTTGTTTCTCATTGTTGAGTATTCCTCACTGAAAGCCTCTGGGGAGTAGGAATGCTCCCAGGAATGGGGACCTCCAACACGCAGTCCAGGCGGGCTTCCATGAAGTCCAGCCAACTGATCAAGTTTCCATAGTGACAGGCCAGGTTCTAATCCCCCTTTGTCTCCCCTTGGGGAAATACTACTAATTGTCCAAAGTTAGAGACGAGAACCCCTTAATTCTTTCGTGTGTGTGTGTGTGTGTGTGTGTGCGTGTGTGTGTGTGTGTGTGTGTTTTAAAGAGCTGCATTTTAAAGAGGTAAATACAGACCAGAAAATATCTGTTTATACTCTGGTGGCAGAGCAGGCATCTGGAGAGCATTTAACTATGGTGATACTTTGCTCCTAAGTAACGATTCTGTTTGTTACAACAAGACACATAGTTATTTGGCTTTTCAGAAAGGCGTCATTCTCCTTCTGGGTTCTCTACAAAATGGAAGGCAAGATTTCAAGATAAGCTATTTTGAGGATATTAAAACATGTGCAAACCAAAGTGAAAAGACCATGAAAAGCTGGAAAGGAATCCAATAAGTCATAAGAAAATTTGAAAATATACTACCTGCTTGGAGAATATATTACTGTTTGCTGCTTCTTCTGTTTGTTTCTTTTAAGAACGTACTACCATGGAAATGCCCATAGGTGAGTCCTGCCTACCCGGAAGGCTAGTTAAGCCAGACAGTCTGAGGCTTGAATGACAGGGAGGCAGGAAGTGTGATAGGAGAGGCGAGGAGATAGAGGTTGGCTGGACGCTGAATTTGCAGGCAGAGGCTACACACTGTGGGGCTGAGGGGACTTGTCCTCCAAGTCCACCCATGTTGCTGCAAATGGCAAAATTTCATTCTTTGTATGGCTGAGTAGTATTCCATTGTATATATATACTGCATCTTCTTTATCCATTCATCTGTTGATGGACACTTAGCCTGCTTCCATATCTTGGCTATTTTACATGATGCTGCTATGAACATTGAGGTTCATGTATCTTTTTGAATGATTTTTTTTGTTTTTTTGTTTTTTTTTTTCTTGGATATATACACCAGAGTGGAATTGCTGGGTCATATGGTAGTTCTATTTTTAGTTCTTTGAGAAACCTCCTTACTGTTTTTCACAGTAGCTGCACCAATTTACATTCTCACCAACAGCATTCGAGGGTTCCCTTTTCTCCACATCCTTGCCAACATTTGCTATCTGTGTTCTTTTTGATGATGGCCATTCTGACAGGTGTGAGGTGATATCTTACTGTGGTTTTGATTTGCATTTCCCTGATGATTAGCAATGTTGATCATCTTTTCATGTTTCTGTTGGCCACCTGCATTTCCTCTTTGGAAAAATGTCTATTCAGGTCTTCTGCCCATTTTTTAATTGGCTTGTGAGTATCCAATGTATATATAAGCAGATCATACAACTCAATATCAAAACAAATTTTGGTAAAGCCTGATGGGCCAGAATATCCATCCGGAAGTTATGTACTTAAAGTCACTTTCAAGTCCACAAAAACAAGGTGCCCTCTCTTATCTATTCCCTGGGGGATCAGACTCATAGACCTGAATTTGAGGTCAGAAAAATGAGTAGCTTCCAGCATACAGCTTATATTAGTGCCAAAAAACTGTACACAATCACTTAAAAAATGTTTTTTTTTATTGTCGTTGCTGTTTTGTTTTATTTTAACTACAACTTGGAATGGACACAGAAAAAGAGCAGTTCAACTTATCTGTTCTGAAGTCCTAATACGTAAATAAACAAACAAGTTCCCTAGAACTTGCCTGTGAGAGTATATGTAAGAAGACTGTCTGATGTCAGTAGTTTGAGTCTAGCCAGGCCTCTTTCATAGCTCCCACTGCTTGCATTTTCATTTTTAGGTAAATAATAGAAATATTTCACCTGTTACATCATAGCTTAATCTGTGGGACTTGGGCTAGAAGAAACACAGATGGAACAGATGGAAGTTATACTGTGTAGACCATGCAATTATTCACTCTGTTTGAGTGACGTTGTTTTGTGTATAGACACAGAGAAAAGTTTAACAAGCCATTGTTTACTATGAGAATGGGGGCAGAGGAGTGGTTCTCAAATCAAAGAGCAGAGATTATCTCTTTGTGAGGACAAACTTGATTAAGAGGCATCCTTGTCCACTTTTTGTGGTATCGAACAGGGAGCCAAATGCTTAGCTTCAATGGAACCATCTTTCCAGCATCCTTGAGGAAAAAGCTGCCTGTCAACTCTTGGGTAAACAGCATCTATGAGTGATGGAGGGAAAAGTACTCAGAGGCAGGAAAGCAGTGGACATTGAAGGTCTACCAGACCTGCATGCAATTCATGAACGCACCAGAATGCTCCAAGAGAGAATGGAATTCTGGGCCTTCTCCTTTTCTGTCTCCTCAAACTTCCCACAACCTTTAGACTCAAGAAATTCTTCCCTGGTTGCAATGAATATAGTGAATACTCTAATGTTTGTGCCAATGCAGAAGTGAAAGAGCCCAGTTAACATGAAATAATGAGACATCCTTGGGGCTTCCCTGGTGGCGCAGTGGTTGAGAGTCCGCCTGCCAATTCAGGGGACGCGGGTTCATGCCCCGGTCCGGGAGGATCCCACATGCCGCGGAGCAACTAAGCCCGTGAGCCATGGCTGCTGAGCCTGCGCGTCCGGAGCCTGTGCTCCACAACGGGAGAGGCCACAACAGTGAGAGGCCCGCATACCACAAAAATAAAAAAAATTAAAAAAATAAAAAATAAATAATGAGACATCCTTTCAAGTCACACACACAGTCACCTTCTCTGTCCTTGCCTTGCAGGCCAGCAAAAGGCTAAACATGGAGACATGGGCCCAGCAACCAGCTTTTTGCTGGAAAATTACCAGGAGATATGAACCAGACTCATATGGACACCCAAAATATGTTCATATAGCATCATCTTTCAGAGCTTCTGTTCAAAGCCTCTAAAACGAAGTGGTAGCTCAGAAAGCACGGGGTGGCAGTGGAGGTGAAGAGTAGAGGTAGGGAAGAGCAAAATGGACGGGAATCCAGGAGATTATGTGTACCAGTCTTATTGCTAAAACTGTCTGCTTCCCACCTTGGGGGGCAGAGTTTGCAGAACATCTAAACTTTCTCTGTTGATAGAGGATTTTGTACAGTGGTGGCCACTGAATCCACTAAATTACATTAAACAGATATAGATGAACATTTTCTCTGTGTCTGACACTGTGTTGGGCACAGAAGACATGACAATGAGTGAAACCTAATCCCTATCTTGGACATATTAACAGTT
This sequence comes from Lagenorhynchus albirostris, assembly GCF_949774975.1. Classification (NCBI taxonomy): domain Eukaryota; kingdom Metazoa; phylum Chordata; class Mammalia; order Artiodactyla; family Delphinidae; genus Lagenorhynchus; species Lagenorhynchus albirostris. Next base: position 22,877,334 of record NC_083111.1, read on the forward strand.
TATTAAGAAAGTGTAAATAACTCCCTAAGAGATAAATCTACAACGTACTAATAGGCTTCAAAGTTGAAATAATCAATCCAACCATTCTTCCATCCACTTCTTTACTCAGATACTTTAGGCCTGGGAAATTGTACCAGGACACTCAAAATTGATTTGAAACCTAGTCAATTATTTTCTTATTTGTCTTCTCTTTTTTTCTAAAATCTTTCATTTCAATGATAGACTGATAACAGTTTTTAACATCTAAAACAGAGCTGTGGTTCTGGAAAAAATGGACTGAAAGGTTTCAGATAGAAAATAGATATCACAAAATGTATGCACATTTCTACAATTCTACAAAATTGCTCTCAACCCTCTTCCAGGCTACTGTAAAACAAGCATCTAAGTTAGAAACAGAAAAGCACACTGACACCAATAAAAGTGACAGCTGACAGCAGAGAAAGGAGGGAGCAAAAATGTTTAAAACAAATAGAAGAACTGATGGATTGTCATTGAGAGTCATTTAGTGTATAATCAGAATCTCCCAGGGCTTCCCTGGTGGCGCAGTGGTTGAGAGTCCGCCTGCCGATGCAGGGGACACGGGTTCGTGCCCCGCTTCAGGAAGATCCCACATGCCGCGGAGCGGCTGGGCCCGTGAGCCATGGCCGCTGAGCCTGCGCGTCCGGAGCCTGTGCTCCACAACGGGAGAGGCCACAACAGTGAGAGGCCCGCGTACCGCAAAAAAAAAAAAAAAAAAAAAAAAAGAATCTCCCAAAGCTAGATTAAGAGCAGCGTGGGGATTCCTAGAAGAAGCAGGTAAATTGACATAAGTAAAGAGTATCAGCTGATAGCAAGGGAGGTGATAGGTAACAAGATAAAAACTTCAATGAGTGCAATGATCCTGGGCCACTCAGTAGGAACTGGCAACTCTACCCACCTTAATAATCCCTGGGAAATCACATCATTATGAAATTGTTTTCCATAATGGTGGCCCTGAGTCATAAAGGGAAACTTTAAATCCTGTTCAGTATTCTCTATTTTAAAAAGCAGGAAATGTTTTTGGGGGCAGGAGACTGAGTAATCCATTTTAGAGTTTTGTAGGCAAGATTTTGTTGTGTAGACATTTACATTTTCCCTAGCAACTGACATCTCTCCGATTAAGCAAGAGTTTACCATATTTTTGATCCATAAAATTTTTAAAGAATTTTTTTCTAATAAATGTCAACCATGTGAACATGCCGTTAGAAATGGTTAGTCAGAAAAATAGTAGATTATGTTTTCCATATTTCTCTAAAATTATTTTTAAGTACTAAACTTGGCTTATACTGGGGAAAGTATTTTGTGTTGAATTTATATTGATGAAGAGATGATAGGGAGAAAATTGAGAGCAGTAGAAACAGCATAAAGAATATGTGGTGTCTTGGCACCTTTGCTAATGCTAGTATGAACTCACTGTGTTTCCAAGTTCAAGCTTGTACTGCTCATCACATGACAGGCTGATAAATTGAAAGGTGAGTTATTGGGGCAAGGAATAGTGACTTTATTTGGAAAGCCAGCAGATCAAGATGATGGTGGACTAGTGTCCCAAAGAACCATCTTGCCTGGGGCTTGGATGCTAGTTTCTTTTAAACAAAGAGGGGGAGGGGAGGAGGTAAAGCAAAAAGAGGTGATAAGATTTTGCAACTGTTTCCTCTTTCTGGCCAGACTCTGAAGAGGATGTGTTAATTTCTTCTTTCCCTGCAGCCATTCACAGGTGGGCCTGATCAGGATGTTTCCTCTGAGCTAAACAAAGTTTTTGAGCTTAACACTCAGGCATGGGAGGCAGGGCTCCCAGAGATGGGCCACTGTGTATACTTTAAGCCATAGGCAACATCCCTTTAGTGATTAACTTGTAGCAAAAGCAATTGAATACAAAGGTTAAAGTAAAAGAAATGGATCCAATATGGAGTCTTCCCTATTACAACTGAATAGAGATTTTGTGGTGGAAAGTGGAGGCAGGTCACCACCGATGAAGCCATGAGGTTTGGAGAACATTAGTTAATGACCATGCCTCCCTATATCTTTCTGCAACAGATGTGAAGATTACAGTGTTTTATCCCAATATGCAAATCCTGTCTAGGCTCCAGGGAAGAGGCATACTTCTGTGGACAGTCCCTGTCTTTCATCGGGAGGAAGATGGCTTTGGAATGGGAAATAAACCTGACAAGCAGGCCCTGACACAGGGGAGAGAGGACACCTAAATTTCTTTGGGTCTTGCTTCCCTGGGCCTTGACTTGGAGCTCTCTAGATATGCTTGAGGTGCTGTGTGAAGGAACACTCTGATGAAAGCAGAAGCTGGTCTCTGTCTTGGGACAGGGCATTAGGACCATAAGCCAAAACATACCCTCGGGTCCTATAAGGATGTGCAAGTCTTGTCTAATGAGCTCAAGTTCTTTGTTTTAGGTGAGTTCAGAGTCTGTTTCCCTGAATAACCATGGAAACTTTGTAGAGTCTTCCCTAAACATTACAGACTCAAGTGGTCATCCAATCCACACTGTAAATAGCCATGACGGATTACTTCCTAGGCTTAGAGAATTATTTAAAGATAGCCACTGCAAAGTTAATTCACCTCACATGAGTAAGACTTTAAGTTGTAGTTTACCAGAGGATCCCACTTTATAATCACTTTCCTTCTTGCTCTTGTGGAAGAATGTCTTTTCTAGTTCTTGCTCCACACCTGTCAAGGAACATTTAAGTTAGAAGATGTGGAGGCTGATTATAGTATCCACTTGGTAGATTTTCCAGGACTTTTTCTGGTCCATTAGTCATTTCAAATTCTGTTAACACCTGCACCAGAGGATGAGTGGGAAGGGAGAGGTGTTAACAAAGATAGAAATGGCTAATGGCCCAGAATATTTTTTAAAAACAAAATTACAGGCATGGGATTACCTTAAATTGTAATCTATTTTGTGGTTCTATTTTGGAAATTTACTAGTGCATTGGTCATCACTAAATATATCTAAAAGATAGTTATGCAGCAACATAACTCAGACGTACCATTATTTCCCACCAACAGGCTTGCAGCATTTACCCACAATCCTTGTCTCAGCTGCCTGCCTGAGTGGAATTCCCACTGCTTTGGTATGGTTTTGGGAGTTAGGACATCATTTTTATCTACTGGCTTCTGTGGTATTTACTGCATCTAAAAATGAAGGATTCTGCATTTAAATGTTGCCTGGAAAAAAAACACAATATCTTGCTTTCTTTTATTCATTTGAAGTAATTATTGCTATCACAGTCTCATGTGCATTTTTCCCAAACCATAATGATTTGAGACTTATAGAGTATGGTAAAAAAAAAAAAAAAAGTTGGATTGTTTTTTTCAAGCAGGCAATTTTGTGAAGCAAATGGTAGTAATCTGAGCCACTTTTTGGTTTCTAAAGATTTCATCTGTCCACAGGATGATTTCAGGGTCCCATGTAATTTCTTACCTGGAGGCTAAGATCCTATGTTCAAAATCCTGTTTTCCATTTCCCGCACATAGAACGCAGGTGTGAGAACATAAAATCACACACTTTCATTCATAGAGTTTCCTACATCCTTTGGCTTAGAGCATCTCTGAGTTCTTTGTAATTAGTTTAAAAGAAACATGGGGGGGAGTTACAGTTTTTTCAAATAAACTACAAGTTTCCCTTAGGAATTTATACTAAAATGTGTATTTATTTTTAAAACCAAATGATATGAATATAAGAAATGCAATACTGGGTCAGCCCAATGGTCTAACCAGCCTGTGGTTTCAAAGTCTCTTAGTATTCCATTAATGTTGGCCTCAGAAGTTTTGGGATTCATTTCAAACTCCCTGGTTTCCTTTATTACTCAAATCTGGGTTTACCATTCATAGATTCGTCTAAATGTTTCCTGAACTTACTTATATCTTTTAGCTTATATCAATTATAGAAACGAGTTCCCCAATAGCAAGGGTTCTACACCCTATCCATCATGAGACTATAGCAAGTGTTCTACTACAGGGGAATGGAGAATTGGGGTGAGTAATCCAATCTGTCATGGTTGTCCTCTTGGTTACAACTATTTACATCCTACTCACATGAAAAACTTATTCACTCGTATCCGATGACTGTCCCCTCCCCTAAGCCTTACCCAATTATGGTATCTGCAAAAAATCCAGGATCTTGTGATCTCTATGAAGTCCAGACCCTGCTACTCTTGACCCAGAGACCTATAAACTAAATAGAAAATTATCTGCCTTCCACATACCTAAGGCAAGCAGCTTCTAAAATGACTCCAATGGTCCCCACCTCTTGGCATTCATAGCCTTGAGTTATCCTCTTCCCTTGAGTAACTTGCTTCTAACCAATAGAATATGGCAACTTTAAGGGGATGTCACTTTTGTGATTAGGTCACATAAGATAGTGACTTCCATCTTGCCAGCAGATGGATCTCTTTTTATCTTGATGACTTTGTTGAAGCAAGGTGCCATGTGGAGGAAGCTCTGAGGGTGACCTCCACTCAAAAGCCACCAAGGAGTTGAGGTCTTCCATATAGGAGCCCTCAGAAAACTGAATCCTGCCAACCATGTAAGTGAGCATGGGGGAGGACCCTTCCCCAGTCAAACCTTCAGATGAGACCCCATCCCTGGCTGACAACTTGAATGAAGGCCTGTGACAGACTCAGAATCAGAGGACCCAGTTAAATCGTGCCTGGGGTTCTGAACCCACAGAAACTGTGACATAATAAATGTGTGTTGTTTTAAACTGCTAAATTTGGGGGTAATTTTTTACTTAGCAATACATAATTACTATAACACCTAATGTGTAATGGTGGAACATGATGACTGCAATAAATACTCCAATTTGAAAAGGTAAAGAATAGAGGGCACACAGCAATCACTGGACCACAGCAATTTTAAAATCCTAGTAGGTAAATATTATGGGAATCCCATCTTAAGGTAAGGGGTGTTCGTCGATTAGACCCCTATTCTGCCTCACAGAGTTGGCTCTCAGGTCCACCTTTCTCCACTGTTCCTGGCTTCTCAAGAGGTTCTTTCTGTTCTGTCATACTCCTTGCCATCTTGTGAAGAGAACATAAGAACATAAGAACATATCAGCTAAGCCATTTTTAAAGACCCCTTCCTGGCTGTAGGAGTTGGGGTTCATGAAATCTTTTTATATCTTGAACAGTTTCAGTCTCTTTTAGTCTAGACTGGAAGCACTTCTGTCAAAAGGTATCTCCTCAAAACTTTTTGAGCTTTCTACTTATTTGATTCCAATAAACAAAAGGCACACCCACAATTTTTTTTTTTTTTTTGAGGTAAGACTTTCTCTCTCTAAACTTAATTACTTCACTTTGGGCACATTCAGGCTTCTGTGACACTTTGCCCTTATGATTTCTGTGAGTTCTTCTGTCCGTCTGAAAGAATCTGCTAGACATATTTTAGTCCTTTCAAAAGTCCTTTCAAGATGTTTTAGCTACATTCTAGATTTGGTCTTTACCTTGAGGTCATGTCAACACTGTGGATTTCACTTTTGCTTGAGCACTGTTTTAATGCCTACACCCTTGGTTTGATAAAATTTTTCCTGAATTCAACTATTTCTTGTAGTACCTTATTAAATGCAGCTTATGCTTCCAACATTCTGCCTCAAAAGTTTTTGCCAATGTCTCTGTTAATTAGGTATGTTTTCTATCTTCTAAGTTACCTCAGGTGACAGTTTTACCAAATGTCTTGCTACTACTTAACACAGGCTGCTATTTTTCTAGTCCCCCATAACAATTTTCCTGCTGCCTACCACCCAATCCCAGGACCAATGCCACTTCTAGGTACTAATTTCTGTATCAGTTAGCTATTGCTGCTTAACAAACAGCCACAAAAATGTCAGTGGTTTACAATAAGCTTTCACTTCACTCACTGGTCTACAAGTCTGGGATGGCTCTGTTTCAGGCTGTGGGTCCATTAGGCTTGGCTCTGCTCTGAAGGTCTGTGCCATAGAGCAAAGCCAAACACTAAAGAATGTTTCAGCCTCTGTTCACTGTCACTAAGATCCCACTGGCCAAAGCAAGTCCTATGCCCAAGTCCAAAGTCAAGGGGTAGGAAAGTATAATTCATCATCATAAGACCACGCTGAGAGTATGCATTTACAGTATTACTACACTGAAGGGAAGAACTGAGATCAATAATTCAATCTTTCACACTAAGTAAAATTTTATTTGAATAAGGGTTTCTGTGCCCATAAATGTTTTAAATTCCTGGCCTAGATGATTTCTAAAGTCCTTCCTTGTTGTTTGAAACACCATGGAAATAGAAAGAACATTTGCATGGAAAAGGGCAAATCAGCAAATACAGAAAGAGGCCAGTTCTTTTTGGCAAAGCACTGGGGGTGGTTATGGGTTTCATCAAACACCTGAAAGGAGCGCAAGAAAGGAGTTTGTGAAAATGCTGTACAATGAACCAGCTTATCTTGAATCACCCCATTACTTATTATGGGATAGCATATTTTTCTTTCATGCCGTTAAGCCGTTTAGGTCACAGACTCATTCAATTGTAAGTTCAAAAATATATTCTAGCACAATGTTCACAGCAGCATTATTCACAGCAGCCAAAACCTGGAAACAACTCAATGTCCATTGATAGATGAATGGATAAACAAATGTGGTATATACATACAATAAATATTATTCCGCTTTAGAAAGGAATGAAATTCTGATACATGCTGCAACATGGATGAATTTTGAAAATATTTATGCTAAGTTTGATAAACCAGACATGAAAGGATTAATATTGTATGATTTCACTTATTGTACAATACTACCTAGAGTAGTCAAATTTATAGACAGAAAAGTACAATAGACTGATGGTTATGGAGGATGGGGGCAGAGAGAAACAGGGAGTTATTGCTTAATGGATAGAGAGCTTCAGTTTGAGATGATGAAAAAGTTCTGGTGATCAATAGTGGTCATGGTTGCACAACAATGAGCATGTATCAATACTTAAAGCCACTGGATTGCACACTTAAAAATGGTTAAAATGATAATCATACATTAGGTATATTTTACCACAATTTAAAAAAAGGATTTGCTTCATCGAAAAATATATATACTTTTAAATTTTATTTTTATTTACTTTTATTTTTTTAACATCTTTATTGGAGTATAATTGCTTTACAATGGTGTGTTAGTTTCTGCTGTATAACAAAGTGAATCAGCTATATGTATACATATATCCCCATAACCTCTCCCTCTTGTGTCTCCCTCCCACCCTCCCTATCCCACCCCTCGAGGGGGACACAAAGCACTGAGCTGATCTCGCTGTGCTATGCAGCTGCTTCCAACTAGCTATCTATTTTACATTTGGTAGTGTATATATGTCCATGCCTCTCTCTCACTTGGTCCCAGCTTACCCTTTCCCCACCCCGTGTCCTCAAGTCTATTCTCTATGTCTGCATCTTTATTCTTGTCCTTTCCCTAGGTTCTTCAGAAAAAAAATTTTTTTAGATTCCATATATATGTATTAACATACAGTATTTTTTTTTCTCTTTCTGACTTACTTTGCTCTGTATGACAGTCTCTAGGTCCATCCACCTCCCTGCAAATAACTCAATTTTGTTTCTTTTTATGGCTGAGTAATATTCCATTGTATATATGTGCCACATCTTATTTATCCATTCATCTGTCGATGGACACTTAGCTTGCTTCCATGTCCTGGCTATTGTAAATTGTGATGCAATGAGCACTGTGGTACATGACTATTTTTGAATTATGGTTTTCTCAGGTTATTTGCCCAGTAGTGGGATTGCTGGGTTGTATAGTAATTCTATTTTTCATTTTTTAAGGAACCTCCATACTGTTCTCCATAGTGGCTGTATCAGTTTACATTCCCACCAACAGTGCATGAGGGTTCCCTTTTCTCCACACCCTCTCCAGCATTTATTGTTTGTAGATTTTTTGATGATGCCCATTCTGACTGGTGTGAGGTGGTATCTCATTGTAGCTTTGATTTGCATTTCTCTAATGATTAGTGATGTTGAGCATCCTTTCACGTGTTTGTTGGCAATCTGTATATCTTCTTTGGAGAAATGTCTATTTAGGTCTTCTGCCCATTTTTGGATTGGGTTGTTTTTTTGATCTTGAGCTGCATGAGCTGCTTGTATATTTTGGAAATTAATCCTTTGTCAGTTGCTTTGTTTGCAAATATGTTCTCCCATTCTGAGGGTTGTCTTTTCGTCTTGTTTATAGTTTCCTTTGCTGTGCAAAAGCTCTTAAGTTTCATTAGGTCCCATTTGTTTATTTTTGTTTTTATTTCCATCTCCCTAGGAGGTGGATCAAAAAGGATCTTGCTGTGATTTATGTCAGAGTGTTCTGCCTATGTTTTCCTCTAAGAGTTTGACAGTGTCTGGCCTTACATTTAGGTCTTTAATCCATTTTGAGTTTATTTTTTTGTATGGTGTTAGGGAGTGTTCTAATTTCATTCTTTTACATGTAGCTGTCCAATTTTCCCAACACCACTTATTGAAGAGGCTGCCTTTTCTCCATTGTATATTCTTGCCTCCTTTATCAAAGACAAGGTGACCATATGTGCATGGGTTTATCTCTGGGCTTTCTATCCTGTTCCATTGATCTATATTTCTGTTTTTGCGCCAGTACCATACTGTCTTGAATACTGTAGCTTTGTAATATAGTCTGAAGCCCAGGAGCCTGATTCCTCCAGCTCTGTTTTTCTTTCTCAAGATTGCTCTGCCTATTCGGGATCTTTTGTGTTTCAATACAAATTGTGAAACTTTTTGTTCTAGTTCTGTGAAAAATGCCAGTGGTAGTTTGATAGGGATTGCATTGAATCTGTAGATTGCTTTGGATAGTATAGTCATTTCCACAATGTTGATTCTTCTAATCCAAGAACATGGTATATCTCTCCATCTGTTTGTATCATCTTTAATTTCTTTCATCAGTGTCTTATAGTTTTCTGCATACAGGTCTTTTGTCTCCTTAGTTAGGTTTATTCCTAGGTATTTTATTCTTTTTGTTGCAATGGTAAATGGGAGTGTTTCCTTAATTCCTCTTTCATATTTTTCATCATTAGTGTATAGGAATACAAGAGATTTCTGTGCATTAATTTTGTATCCTGCTACTTTACCAAATTCATTGATTAGCTCTAGCAGTTTTCTGGTAGCATTTTTAGGATTCTCTATGTATAGTATCATGTCATCTGCAAACAGTGACAGTTTTACTTCTTTTCTGATTTGGATTCCTTTTATTTTTCTTCTCTGATTGCTGTGGCTAAAACTTCCAAAACTATGTTGAATAATAGTGGTGAGAGTGGGCAACCTTATCTTGTTCCTGACCTTCATGGAAATGGTTTCAGTTTTTCCCCATTGAGAACAATGCTGGCTGTGGGTTTGTCATATATGGCCTTTATTATGTTGAGGTAAGTTCCCTCTATGCCTACTTTCTGGAGGGTGTATATTCTAAAGCTAAATACGAATAATTAGGGTAATCTACACCACTGTACCTCTCTACATAATGGAAAACTAAAGAGTTGGCCATATTAATTAAATCTTAGGCCAAATAAAAATGAAATTGGGAAGGGCTGAGAAACTTATGACACATCTATATTTCAAATAAAATTATACACCTACAAAGATATGGTAAACCTGTCATGACTGATAATTCACTTATTTCAAGTTTATATTCTTGCTCAGAAAACCAAAAGACAAATCAGAACTGTAGTTTTTATACATTGGCTCTTGGATGTTTGGAAACTGTGGTAGGCATAAAAACACATTATTCAGGTCTCCCTCAAAAAATAAATAAATAAAGGGGGTGGGAAGAACCTTTGTGAGGTGATGGATGTGTCTATGTCTTGATGGTGTGATGGTTTCATGGCTGTAGACTTCTCCTCAAACTCCTTGAATTGTATATATTAAATGTGTACAGCTTTTTACATGTCAATCATACCTCAATGAAGTGGTTTAAAAAAGAGTGAGAGTCTGATTTGTTGAGTGTATGTCATAGACAGCATCTAGCTGCTGTACTTTCAGGATCCACCAACAGTGTTCATGCTGAGGTGATACACTGAGAATCTCCGATGATGGAGCTTGGTGGGAGTACCAGAGATGGGCCATTCCTACTTAATACAGGACTTGTCTAATGGGTCATCTTTGTTCTGGGTTGCTTGACCTACATAATTTGTGAAGTACGATGAAGTGTTTATGATTTGCAAGTTTTTATATTACATCAGGACCTCTTCCATGAATTCCAGATCCACGTATCCAACTGCCTGCAGAACATCTCCACTTAAGTCGTTAATAGGCATCTCAAATTTAACAAGTCCAAAACAGCCCTCATAGTCTCCCTCAAACCTGCTCTTCCCTTTCCAATTAAAGGCAATTCAATTCTTCTAGTTGCACAGGCCAAAAACCTTGGAGTCATCCCTCACTCCTCTTTATCACACACTCCATATCTAATATGTTAGGAAATACCACGGTCTCTACCTTCAAAATATATCCAGATTGCAATCACTTCTCACCACCTCCACTGCTACTCCACTGGTCCAAGCTACCAGCATCTCTCACCTGGATTGCTGCAAAGTCTCCTAACATTTTGCTGCTGCTGCCCTTGTTCATCTTCAGTCTACCCAGCTAGTACAGGATCCAGTGAAATTGTCAGTCAGATTATACCCTTCCTCTGCTGAGAATCCTGCAAAGACCCTCCATCCCAATCAGAGTAAATAAAAGCCAAAGTTCACACCAGGACCAACAAGACCTCCCTCACTTCTTCAGGTTCATCTCCTATTCCTCTTATGCTCAGTTACGATGGCTTCCTCCCAAGCCCCTTAACTGGGACAAGCACAATCTGGTCCTTTGTAGTAGCTGTTCCCTCTGTTAGAATACTCTTTCCCAGGGACTCATGGGACTAGCTCCTTCAATCCTTCAGTTATTATCCAAGTGAATTCCTGGTAACTGTGGTGATCATTTTGCAATATATATAAATATTGAATCATTCTGTTGTATACCTGAAACTAATATACCATTATATGTCAATTATATTTCAATTAAAAAAAAAGCTCTTTAAAGAGCTTTTTCTAAATACCGTATCACTGGAAAAATAAAATCTTTTACATCAAAAAAAAAAAAGTAAATTCTGAGGGTTTCCATTGACAGCACAACCTAAATTTCAGTCTATCACTCTGATACCTCATAAACCCATTCCTTGCTTTATTTTTTTAATTGATATATAATTGAAATACATTAGTTTCAGGTGTACAGAAAGATTTGATATTTGTGTATATTGGGAAATGATCACCACAATAAGTCTAGTTAATATCCATCCCTATACATAGTTTAAAGTTTTCTTCCTTGTAATGAGAACTTTTAAGATCTACTCTCCTGGGCTTCCCTGGTGGTGCAGTGGTTGAGAGTCCGCCTGCTGATGCAGGGGACACGGGTTCGTGCCCCGGCCCGGGAAGATCCCACATGCCGTGGAGCAGCTGGGCCCATGAGTCATGGCCGCTGAGCCTGCACGTCCAGAGCCTGTGCTCCGCAACGGGAGAGGCCACAGCAGTGAGAGGCCCACGTACCAAAAAAAAAAAAAAAAAATCTACTCTCTTAGCGACTTTCAAATATACGATACAGTTATTAACTATAGTCACCATGCTGTACATTACATCCCTATGGCTTATTTATCTTATGGCTGGAAGTTTGTACTTTTTAACCCCTCTCACGCATTTTGCCCCATCTCTCCAGCACCAACCCCTGCCCTGGAACTACCAATCTCTTCTCTGAATCCATGAGCTCTTTTTCTTAGATTCCACATATAAGTGAGATCTTACGGTATTTATCGTTCTCTGACTTATTTCACATTGCACAATGCCTTCAAGGTCAATCCATGTTGCCAAAAATGGCAAAAATGGGCTTCCCTGGTGGCGCAGTGGTTGGGAGTCCACCTGCCGATACAGGGGACACGGGTTCATGCCCCGGCCTGGGAAGATCCCACATGCCGCAGAGCGGCTGGGCCCGTGATCCATGGCCGCTGAGACTGCGTGTCCGGAGCCTGTGCTCCGCAACGGGAGAGGCCACAACAGTGAGAGGCCCGTGTATCGCAAAAAAAAAAAAAAAAAAAAGGCAAGATTTCCTTATTTTTTAATGGCTGAATAATATTCCATTATGTGTGTGTGTGTGTGTATCAGTTTCCTTATCCATTAATCCATTGATGGACACTTAGGTTGCTCCATACCTTGGCTATTGTAAATAATGCTGCAATGCACATGGGGGTGCATATATTTTTGAGTTAATGTTTTCATTTTCTTTGGAAATACCCACAAGTGGAATTGCTGGATCATGTGATAATTCTAATTGTTTGAGGAACCCCCATACTGTTTGCCATAGTGGCTGCATCAACTGACATTCCTACAAACAGTGCACAAGGGTTCCCTTTTAAAACTCCACATCCTCGCCAACACTTGCTATTTCTTGCCTTTTCATGACAGCCATTCCAACAGGTGTGAGGTGGTATCTCGTGGTTTTGACACGTTTCCCTGACTTTGAGCACTTTTTCATGTACCTCTTGGCCATCTGTATGTCTTCTTTGGAAAAATGTCTATTCAGATCCTCTGCCCTTCCTGCTCTATTTCTGTCCTCAGCACACATCCCTAACATACTATATATCAATATTTTACTTATTTGTATCAATTTCCCCCAGCCAGAGGTAAGCTATACTAGGCAAGCAATTTTGTCTAACTTGTTTACTGCAGTTTCTTTAGTATTTAGAACAGTGCCATGCACAAAGAGTGCACTCAAAACATATTTATTGAATGACAGCGTTTCTCAGTACAGTTTACACTACTCCAATCAAAGGAAAGAATGGGTATAAAAACAGGAGGAGGAGAGCTACACCTAAAGAAAATTCTGACAAATAAGAGCTATAATTATAGCTTGCATTTACTATGTCTTCTCCAATCATTTATTCATAATTGTCTAATGGCATTCGTGATGAATACCTGGGTTCAACAAAAAAGGAGTGAATACGCTAAGCAAAGTTCATTTATTTTTCACGATGTTCTTCTTTTGATTTTGAGTCTTTACTCTCCTGGAGTCCTAACAGAATTGCTTCAGCCTCTAGGATAGTTGTATCTGTTGTGGCTCCCAAGAACCTAGACGTAAGTTCAAGATCTAATAGTCGCAGCCGGACTCTGGTTCCTTTCTGGTATTTCCTAAATAGTAAGAAAAAAAAATTCCATTAATTCTGAATATCACTAAATGAACAACTACTTTAAAGTAAAACCCAAATTCTAATTTTAATTTGTGTTGGCTCAAGATAACAAAATTAACACTAGTATATGAGAAATAGTTGTTTTTGACAGAAAAGTAATTTAGTTGTATCAGAATTTTCATCTTAAAGCTGCCTTCAAAGATTTTATAACCTAAATAAAAATGTATTCCAAACTGAAATCCAAACAAGTTGGTTCTTGAAACTGACATTTATTTTAATGTCAGTTATTTTTAAAGTCAAAAAGTATCAAGGGGAAAAAATGTTTTCAGAAACATTTTGTCTTCTAAAATTAAAATCTTCTTTTAAAGTAAAAGAAATTTTACAAAAACAAAATGGAAAACAGTCTAAGTGCAAAGTACTTAGTACTGGGGATTGATTGAACTGTAACTAAAGTATAATGCTGGCCATAACATGCATGACGGCTCAATTTGGTCAAAAAAATTATTCAAGTATTTCATAAAACCAAATGAAAACTGATACTCATTTGTCTTTCTTCCTTGATCAATTATTTTAAGAGTTTAACATCAACATTATGAAAAGGTACAGGAGAGTGAAATATGGCTACTGAATGAAAACCACAAATCTTTAAAAATCTAAAAATATATACCTAGAGTACCCTAAGTCTTAAAATTAAAATTAAAACAATTTTATATAAACAGAAAATGAAGAAACAGAGTTCTCCAAAAAAGTCACTGGAAATTGATTTTAGTAGACCATATAATGAACAATGTTTGATTAGGTATTCTGGAGGAATTTATAAGTGGTCCATCAAGTAAACATTTAGGCTATTTGGCTTTTTTTTTTTTTAAGTTATTTTTCTTTCTGGTTACAGAAGGAAATGTCCTTTTGTAAAATTTGGAAAATGATGATGTCAGTCACATTTAGTCAGTCACATATAGTCCTTCTATATGTATGTTTATGTATATATGTACATGGGTGTGTGTATCTGACGGCATAGATCTTACTTTCTGTCTCTGTTTAAAAAAATTAAAGAGATATCCTAGAATATTAAGGCATAGCTTTATATTCTTAGAAAACAGCAGTTATAGAACACATTCCATATGAATTAACCACTGGGAAAACAAGCTAGTTCACAGACAAGGTAAAGCTGAACACTATTTTCTGCATTACTTGGAGCTGTAACCTGTGTTCTAATGGCGTCTTTCATTTGTCCTTACAGCACTACTCCAGTGATTCATTTAATCAGCTTTGATTCACGTCGACCACCTTCCCCCCCGCCACCCCCCGCACAACATTCAATTAGTTATCAAGTTTTGTTCATTTTTTAACACAGATATTTCTTGAGCTTAGCCCTTCAGATCTCATCATCCTTAGCTAAAGCTTGAGGTAGGACCTGGTCTTCCCGGAGCCCACCTTCCTAGTCTACCTCTCACGATGGTTCCGTATCTGCTCTACTTATGTGGAAATGGCCTAACGTCCATTCCCACACACTTCTACTGCTCTGCACCTTTGCTTCTGTTGTAGCACTGCTTGGCCTTTCCTTCTAAATAAATCCTATTGATTCCTAAGTATCCAGGTAGAATGCATCAAATGCAGCTCCTGAGAGCCTCCACATTCCCCTTATCAGAATGCAGATTCTGTCATTGGAATTGCCAAGGAAGACAGAGGTTTTGCAGTCACAGACTTGGATGCAAATCTGAGTCCTGCTACTTACGAGTTGGGTAACCTTGGGTAACTTGCTTTCTCTGAACCACAATTCCCTCATCTATATAACAGACTTCGACCACTTGGCAGGTTTGCTGGGATGGTTAAATGGGATAATATTATATATTGAAAACGCATAGCCCAGTAAGTGCAAATGTCAGTGCCCTTCACTCACCTGTATTGGTTAACTGCGTAAATCTCCGATTTCTCATTAGATCGAATACTCCCCAAGATCCGGCACTGTATTTATCTCTGTATCCTTCCAGTGCCAATGCAGCAGGTCCTCAAATATTTGTCAATAAATTAACAAGACGCTTGCTGGCAAAAGCCACCACACCGACTACCTAGGCTTTCCATTCTCTTGGCCTTAGCAGCTGTGTGGCCTGGCTCATTTACTTAACCTCTCTGAAGTTTGCCTGGCACAGTGCCTGGTGCACAGTAGTTAATAAAGTTAGTTCTCTTCTCCTTCCATTATTCATATCTGGCCTATAAACAACCATGATGAAGGGGAACAGTGACTTTTTATGAAAAGGGTTGAACATTCACAAACACTTGGGACACAATTTCTGGGCATGGTCTCACTGAAGGGGAAGCTCTCAGTGTAGATGGTTCTGTGTCATAAAATGCTAGCAATCTCCTGTTAAAAACTAAAATCAGAAATACCATGAGTGCACAGTATGCTTGGTAGTTTATGGAAAGGAAAACTTTTTTTAGGTGTAGTAGCCTTTAATAATATGAAAGTTTTGTCTTCATCTCTAAAAATTATGCAAATTCTAGAAGTTATCCAGTGAGTTGGTAAAGGAGATGAAAAATGGAACTGCAGGACTTTACATGTGCTAAATGAATGAAGAATCACCCACATGTATATACTTTGCACTAAACAAAAAAAACCTCTAGAAGATTCTCTGACTTCTGCTACCAGGAAGTAGCTGTTTCTACTTTTATGGTACTTAATTTTCACTGTGCATTATTTCTATGTTTTTCTTCCCTAGCAGACTACAGGTTCGTTATGCGCAGGGCTTTAATCACATCTGCCTCTCTTACAGTACTGAGATGTATACATTTCATTTAATGTAGCCTTTTGAACAGTGGTTTTTCACTTTCCAGTACATCAGAAGCACCTGGGGTGCTTATTAAAAATGCAAATGAGGGAAGCAACCCCAGAGAGCGAGCTGGCAAATCTAGGGTGGAACTTGGGAATTTCCCTTTTTAACAAGCTCCCCAGGTGATTTGGATGCAGTCTTCTCTGATCAGCATTTGAGAGAAATCTGGCCTAGAATTACCTTTATTGTATACAAGACACAGCATCCTACACACATACAAAGGGCCAGTAAAATGAGGACCTTTGACAGGACTTTGTGGCCACCATTAACAGCCTTTGAGGGTAACAGATGTTTCCTATAAGTGATGAAAAAGCCAACAGACTTTAGGGTGAGTAATTTAAACAGATCAAAAAAAAAAAAAGGTCAGGGAATGACAATATATAATAGAGAAAGGCACCTAAGAACAGTCCCTTGAACAAAGCCTACTGACAGTGGGGGTGGGGCTGCCTCTCCCAGACACAGACTGTCCTTTCTGGGAGACCCGGGACATGGAAACGTTAGCATAGTCCTCACTCAACAGGAATAGGAGCCATACAATTAATGTGGAGTTTATCTGTGCTTTAACTTTTCTTTTTTTTTTTAAACATCTTTATTGGGGTATAATTGCTTTACAATGGTGTGTTTGTTTCTGCTTTATAACAAAGTGAATCAGTTATACATATACATATGTTCCCATATCTCTTCCTTCTTGCGTCTCCCTCCCTCCCACCCTCCCTATCCCACCCCGCCAGGCGGTCACAAAGCACGAGCTGATCTCCCTGTGCTATGCGGCTGCTTCCCACTAGCTAACTACCTTACGTTTGTTAGTGTATATATGTCCATGCCTCTCTCTCGCCCTCGCGCTTTAACTTTGAAACACTTTATTAAAGGGAAGTAAAGAAATAACTAATGTATTTCTGAGAACTCCATTTCTGCCAATGACATGTGAGGTGAACCTTCAGTATTGTAGTCTTTGACAATCACTTAATACTACTTAGTCTTCCCATTTGGGTTTCCACTGTTCCACACAACAAGATTTAAAATGAAAATGCCAGTAAACTCTTTCCCCAGCTTGTTCATGCAGTTCTTAAATGGTCTATTTATTCAAAGATTTGGGCCTAAGTATAAATATCCAGAAGAGGCAATGTGGTGGTCAAGACTCTAGACTCTGGAGCCAGATGGCCAGATGTGTGCCCAGCTCTGTCCATAAATCTGCAACTCTGAGCTGTTACTTCATCTCTCTGTTTCAGCTTCCTCATTTGTAAAATGGGAATAATTATGCCTTCTAGGTTCCTATGAGCATGAAATGAGTTAACACCTGCCAAGCCCTTATAAATACTCAATAAATGTTAGCTACCATCATCAGTCACCACCACCACCACCACCACCACCATCACCATCAAAACAAACCCAGTGACACCTGATGCTCCAGCCTTGGCGTGATGGGGAGTACAAGAGCGGTCCCAGATATAATTCCAAGTAATAATTAAACCAATGAAGGATTTCTGTAGAAGGTATGTTTTTGGGGTGGGTTTTCTTTCAATAATTTGCTTTGATTCAAATCTTATTTTAATGGTATAAGCATTCCTCTCTTAAAATGTATTATATAATGTATATAACATGCAATATATATAAATACATTATAAATGTCCTACAAGAAAGAAAACAATTTCTCTTGAAATGAATGCTGAATTTCCTTTGAAGATGTGAGGCAAAATAGCACTGAACAAAAGCAAGTAAAATTCAGAGAACTGCACATTTAACAGTCCACACTTCCCAGCATTAACCACAATATAACTGAAAACAAGAAAGTAGAATATATTGTCAGTCACAGTGACTTATCTATTCTAGTATTCTTTATGACAGTGGTTCAAGGAACACTGAGGATTGAGGGGCAGGTAGAGCTGTCTAATTTTACCTATCTCCTATCACTCTTCCTTAATTCTTGATGGAGTTAAGCTGTCAATGAATCTATTTTTAGCACATACTATTTCTTGGAAGGGGAAGATGATCAACTCAATAGGTTCATTATTTTTTCTTCCAAGAAGCATTTTTTAGCTTCCTTTAAAATTTACCATTTCATGCTGGAGAGGGTGTGGAGAAAAGGGAACCCTCTTGCACTGTTGGTGGGAATGTAAATTGATACAGCCTCTATGGAGAACAGTATGGAGGTTCCTTAAAAAACTAAAAATAGAACTACCATATGACCCAGCAATCCCACTACTGGCCTATACCCTGAGAAAACCATAATTCAAAAAGAGTCATGTATCACAATATTCATTGCAGCACTATTTACAATAGCCAGGACATGGAAGCAACCTAAATGCCCATGGACAGACAAATGTATAAAGAAGCTGTGGTACACATATACAATGGAATATTACTCAGCCATAAAAAGGAATGAAATCGGGTCATTTGTAGAGACATGGATACATCTAGAGACTGTCATACAGAGTGAAGTAAGTCAGAAAGAGAAAAACAAATATTGTATATTAACGCATGTATGTGGAACCTAGAAAAATGGTACAGATGAACCGGTTTACAGGGCAGAAGTTGAGACACAGATGTAGAAAACAAACGTATGGACACCAATGGGGGAAAGCCACAGGGGGGTGGTGGTGGTGGTGTGATGAATTGGGGGATTGGGATTGACATGTATACACTGATGTGTATAAAATTGATGACTAATAAGAACCTGCTGTATAAAATAAATAAATAAAATTCAAAAATTAAGGAAAAAAATTTACCGTTTCAATAGCAGACTTAACTTCTAACCTAATCAACCATCCCCTTTCTTTATATACCAGACACTATCTCCTCTATGTCTTCTTTCTATAATGAGGTTTTATTATTTTAAAATTTTAATTAGTTTTTCCTCATTCCTTTGATTACATCAATGGACTCTTCCTTCTAAAAATGCACAAATACCCATAATTTTGCTACAATTTTAAGAGGTTCACAGGTTACCTGAAGGTCATCTACAGACTATAAGATTAAAAAGTTTTGTGCTAGATTTTAAGTCTGTTACTATTTCTTGAGGTAAAAGAAATGGGTTCTCATTCCATCTACACAACATGGCCTTGTGATGATTGTATCTGTTGTTTAATTCCCAATGTGTTTCTTAATGAAACCTAGGACTTCAATGAACAAGCTCACTGGGCCACTGCTCACAGCCACACAGTTGGTAAGCGGTAGACCCAGCCTCTACCACACCCTCATTTTCTAATGGATATAAGACAAAAGTCCATGGCATATGTAGAGAAGGAATTTTTCTTTCATTACCCTGGTCACTTCCTTAAGTTTAAAACTATTAGGAATGAATAAGGACAGGTGTTAAAAAGAAAATTAGTCCACAGAAGCATAATATTTTCACTTTAAAAAATATGGAAAAGGGGAGTAAGGGGGGAGGGATAAATTAGGAATTTGGGATTAGCAGATGCAAACTACAGTATGTGAAATTAATAAACAAGGTCCTGCTGTATAGCACAGGGAACTATATTCAATGCCTTGTAATAAACTATAATGGAAAAGAATATGAAAAAGAATATATATACATGTATAACTAGATCACTTTGCTGTATACCAGAAACTAATACAACACTGTAAATTAACTATACTTCAATTAAAAAATAAATAATAAATAAAATAAACATGGAATAAAAAGATAAATCAATAAAATGTATCCAACAAAGGAACAGGCTTGAGATGACTCTTAAGAAGCTGAATGGGTCCCACCATCTTGAATATTTATACCATAAATGTTTGTTTATAGCAAATAATTATACCAAAATGTGTTGGAAATGTTCAGAAGGACTGTATGGCAATGATCAGGTCGTCATTTAGTAGGGGTGGATGGGATGGAGACATTCTGTAATGCACAGAACTCTTTCATACAACAGAGTTGTCCTGCATCTGTGACAGACATTGATGTGGGTGAAAAACCTGCTTATAACTATCTAAGCCTAAAACTCTGTCTGCTAAATACAAAGAGTTGGTTTTTTAAAAATAAGAGTTTAGGGCTTCCCTGGTGGCGCAGTGGTTAGGAACTCGCCTGCCAATGCAGGGGACACGAGTTCGAACCCTGGTCCGGGAGGATACCACATGCTGCGGAGCAACTAAGCCTGCAAGCCACAACTACTGAGCCTGCGTGCCTAGAGCCCGTGCTCCACAACAGAAGAGGCCACTGCAATGAGAAGCCTGTGCACCGCAACAAAGACCCAATGCATCCAAAAATAAATAATAAATTAATTTAAAAAATAAAGGTTTAAGTATACACTAAATTTCCAAGAATGTGATTACTGTGTAAATTAATGGAAGACTGACTTTGTCCACAATGTTAGCAAGAGTTGCTCACTATTTCAGAAAATCACACTGCCATAACAACACCACCATTTCATTTTTGTGTCTTGCTACATGGGCTAAATGTACCGTCTTTACAGCTTAAACTTTGGCTTATTGTTTGCTTTGGGAGGAGATCCATCTCCTCCACACCTGCTATTTAAAAGTATATGATTTATCTTCTCACCTTTCAATGAAATGCATTGATAAAAACTTAACTAAAATATCAATAATACCAAAACACCACTGCCCAACATAACTTTCTGTAATGACAGAAACATTCCATATAAGGTGGTCATTGAGCACTTGAAATATGACTAATGTGAGTGAGGAACCAAAATTTTAAATTTTATTTAATTTGAATTAAATTTAAATAGCCATTTAGTGCAGTTGTAGACAATTTCAAATTGACAATAAAAATAGTAAGCATATTTGCCCTACAATACATAACACTGGAAGAAAGGCTAGTTTTACAGGAAAAATAGAACTCTGAAATAATTTGTTATAATAAATAGCTATTACTAATTAGATTCCAGCAATAATAAACCATCAGATCATGTTTGCCATTCCTAACTCCTCAAATGTTTCTTTCCTTTCTGTTATTTTTTGTATTTTTCCTCAAATCTGTGTGACACTGTACTAGACACATAGCAACTGAACTGTCTTTTAGATATTTAGAGGTTAAAACAAAATTCTCTGTAAAGATAGCTTCTTCCATGTTACAGATAGAAAATTAAGATACATGGAAGTCACTTGCCAATACCACAAAGCTGTATAAGAAGATTCACAGATTTTTTTTCTCCTCTTCCTTTTCTTAAGTTCTCAGTTACCTCTGACTTCTTGCAAGAACTGTAAACTTAATCCCTTTAGGAGTGATAAGAAGTTACCACTTCATATGGTCTCATAATGTCTTCCCTTTGAAATAAAATGTAAACCATGTTGCTGCCACCCAACTCATTGTTTTAACTGTTCCCCACTAGAAAAATGGTTACTTTCAGTGGTAACAAATAATAAATTATCAGAAAAAAGTCTCCATGGCTTAATGCAAGGTTGTCTATTTTTTTTTTAATTAGAAAAAAAAACTTTGGATATTAGTTTTTCAGAAATGCTGTATTTCATATTATAAAACATTGAATACTGTTGTCTTGAAAGCAAATAGGATGTCTCCAGTAAGCATGTTCAAAATGAAAATAGTCTGTGTTTTCACTGCTTGGCGTGTTTCTTTAACTTCAAGTGCTTGCCTCCGACTGATCTTTGTGAACTTCAGCCTAAATGGACTCAAAGCCAGCCTTCACCATCACTGCTCTCTTCCACTGCGCATTTTCGCAGACCATATGCTGCAGTAAATGAGCCTGCATGTCTGAGCTGTTTAGGAAAAGGGCAATTAAATCTGGTTTTGCATTTCTGTATTAAGGACATGGTTTAAAGACTTTCCTTTGGAGAGGTTTTTGACATTCTTTCCACAGACATTCTTTAACATCTGTCAGTGCATGCTGGTGACGGTTCTCGTAGACTTAAAATAGAGACAGTCTCTCTGACTAGTTCTTTGATATACATATATTAAATAATACAAAGCCGACAAATACAAGGCTTGGATTGAACCTCAGTATCCAAAGAGAATCTTGTAAGGAGTTCTGACTTTGCTAGTCAATTTAGCTGTCTTGCTGTAATCATAGATCTCAGAGGTTTTAAAAATAGTTCTCTTGAAATCATTAACCATCTATGTTTTCATCCCAGTAAGTTAAAATAGTTACTTTTCCCAGTAAGTTAAAATAGAACTTTTTCTGATTTTCTTATAATTCGTTAAAGTTTTAAGACTTTAGAAGTAAAATTTTGTTTTCTGAAGAGAGAAAGCTACAATGTTTCTAATGGTTCAATTACCACCTATTTGTCTTTTCTAATTCATACAAATGTTCACAGTAATGCTGATCTCTGTATTAAGCCCATACTTTGTCCGTGTGTGTGCGTGTGTGTGAGAGGGAGAGCATTTGCATGTGAGCATGAGGGAATATATGTACTTTGTTCTTCTTTAAATGAACTGTCTGGGCATCAATTTCCTCAGTTTTGAAAAGCACAATGTTAGAAGAGACCTAAGGTCTTTTGCAGTTCTATGATTTTATTCTACTTTTACACAATTTTAAGTGTTTGAAAACAGATATAGTATAGAGAGCTATTAAGTGAAAAATTGATTAAATATACATACAAAATGCAAAATTTTAAGACTTGTTATTAAATATATAAAATATTATTATAGTCTTAAATATTCAATTAACAAGAACTTTTATATGCAGACTCTGTGGTGTATTTCAGATTTGTCTCCCTTTTTCAAAGTACCATCACTGTGTTTCCTTGACAGTGTTTCTAGTCTATTGCTTCTTTCTGTTCAATCTGTAAGATGCCTGTCAAGACTGACTCACCACATACTATCTATTCTGTCTTATCAAGCACAGCGTCCATGGTTAACAAAATAAAGGTAGATAGAGAGTGCTCATAAAGTTCTGCAGCTCTCCAATAATTCAACTCATTAAAACTTAAAATGTTCATAATACTAAAATGCATTTCCTCAAATTGCTATCATCATGGATAAGAATTTTAATCTTTTTCTGTCACTCTACTATAAACGTATGATTTTGTTTTTCCCTTAAACCAAATTCTTTTTAACCTTGCCCTGCCAGTTAAGTATTTCGTTCCACAAACAGAAGTTTTGTCTCTTGTTCAAACATTGATTTGTTTTATGAAATGTGGAAATGGAACATTTTTAAATGTCCAATAAATTTCACTTTTTAATAATGTGGAATATAAATATAATGTAATATATTACATATAGCATCAATAATGATAGTTAGAACTTTATTCTTACAGTTAACAAAATAAGATGTGTCAAGAAATTAGGGAAAGGAAAACCCTATAACCTAATAACTATATCAACTCTATATTTATTTTTAAAAAAACCAAAATGTTTGTTGCTGGTCAGAATATACATATATAATAAAAAAGAATATACACACATTTATATTTAGAGGGGCCAAAAACTCCAAAGGAAACATAAGGAATAAATGCTTTTAGGCACCTGAGATACGCTGATGACTAATATTAGATCAGAGTTGGAGCCAGAATTACAGCATCTAAGCAAAGGATACATTTTGTGGTATACAAGTTTTGTTTTATGAGAAAAGAAAATATACACATTTATTGCCAGAGATAAGTTTTGTCAGTGTAGAACAGAGGAAGGAATATGGGCTTTAAAAATTTACAGAGGAGTGGAGTCAAGATAGCAGAATAGGAGGACGCAGAATTCGTGTCTCCGCACAACTAGGGCACCTACCAGGCACCAGTGGGGGACCACGGACACCTAAGAGGACGGAAGGAACCCCTAGCGACTGGGTAGGATGTGGGGAGTGGGGGGGCGGAGTGGGAGGGAGGAGAAGTGTAGGCTGGATGGGAGTGGTGCCCTGAGGTGCGGCTGGGGGAGGAGAAGGGATCCCACGCCCAAAGGGGGAAACTGGGGGACCATTGGGAGGGCAAAGGATCAAAAGGGAGCATGGCCAGGCTTCCCCCACTCACTTCGGCCCCCAGGAGCCTGCTGAGATCCCCGGCCTGACCCTCTGTCCACCGAGGCCCCCTCCAGCTGGGCGGGTTCTGAGGGAGTGTGAAGGAGGGAAGGGGGAGCAAAAGTAAAGATCTGACCTACCAACCGGCACCCCTGAAGGGTGGTTAGAGGAAGGGAGTTCCTACACCCAGCGGGACCCAACCACGGTTAGGGGTCCAAAAGGGGAGACCATGGGGGAGACAGTAGGTGGGGGGCAGGGAGGAACAGAAGGAAACACGGCCAGGGCTTTCCCTGTCCACTTAGGCACCGGGGAGCCTGTTGGGCTCCAAGGCCTAATCCTCTGCCCTCAGAGCCTCCCTCCTGCTGTGCAGAGCCCAAGCCCCACCCCTACACCACAACCCAGGGCCCTACCTCTACACTCGGAGACACCCTCTGAGACACCCTCCAATGGCTCTGGGCCTAAACCCCACCCACACACCCTCACCCAGAGCCTTCCCTCCAAACTCCAGAATTCCACACTATGGAGGCCCCCCTTTGGACGTGCTGCCTCTCCCCTTCCGCATAGGTCTTAAGCAGAGGCCCCACCCCACGCTCAAACGTCAACCCCACCCCCACCTAGGCCCCACCCCACCCTAAACCCCACCCCTGCCTAAGAGCCAACCCCACCTAAACTCTGCCCCCCAGAGCCAAGGCCCCCCCTTTTTTTTTTCTGTTGTGGTTTTGTTTACCTTGTTGCAGTTGTTTCAATTATATTTTTATTTTTCCTAATGTATTTTTTATCTTTCTAATTTTATTTTATTTTTTATTCTTTGTTATTGTACTGCTCCTTTTTTCTTTTTTTTTTTGCCACACCACATGGCATGCGGGAACTTGGTTCCCAGGCCAAAGGTTGGGCCCGAGCTCCTGTGGTGGGACACCAAGTCCAAACCACTGGACTATCAGAGAACCTCAGACCCCAGGGAATATTCATCAGAATGAGGCCTCCCGGGAGTCCTCATCTCACCACCAAGACTCGACTCTATCCAACTGCCTGAAAACTCCACTGCTGGATGCCTCAGGCCAAACAACCACTAAGACAGGAATACAGCCCCACCCATCAAAAAAAAAAAAAAAGCGACAAAAAAATATGTTACAGACGAACAGCAAGGTAAAAACCTACAAGACCAAATAAATGAAGACGAAATAGGCAACCTATGTGAAAAAGAATTCAGAGTAATGATAATAAAGATGATCCAAAATCTTGGAAACAGAATGGAGAAAATACAAGAAACGTTTAACAAGGATCTAGAAGAAGTAAAGAGCAAACAAACAGTGATGAACAACACAGTAACTGAAATTAAAAATACTCGGAAAGGAATCAATAGCAGAATAACTGAGGCAGAAGAATGGATAAGTGAGCTGGAAGATAAAATGGTGGAAATAACTGCTGGAGAGCAAAATAAAGAAAAAAGAATGAAAAGAATTGAGGACAGTCTCAGAGACCTCTGGGACAACATTAAATGCACCAATATTCGAATTATAGGGGTCCCAGAAGAAGAAGAGAAAAAGAAAGGGTTTGAGAAAATATTTGAAGAGATTATAGTCGAAAAATTCCCTAACATGGAAAGGAAAGAGTCGATCAAGTCCAGGAAGTGCAGAGAGTCCCTTACAGGATAAACCCAAAGAGAAACACGCCAAGGCACATATTAATTAAGCTATCAAAAATTAAATACAAAGAAAAAATATTAAAAGCAGCAAGGGAAAAGCAACAAATTACCTACAAGGGAACCCCCATAAGGTTAACAGCTGATCTTTCAGCAGAAACTCTGTAAGCCAGAAGGGAGTGGCAGGACATGTTTAAAGTGATGAAAGGGAAAAACCTATAACCAATATTCTCTACCCAGCAAGGATTTCATTCAAATTAGATGGAGAAATCAAAAGCTTTACAGGCAGCAAAAACTACGAGAATTCAGCACCCCCAAACCAGCTTTACAACAAATGCTAAAGGAACTTCTCTAAGTGGGAAACACAAGAGAAGGAAAAGACCTACAAAAACCAAACCAAATCAATTAAGAAAATGGTAATAGGAACATACATGTCAATAATTACCTTGAATGTAAATGGATTAACTGTTCCAACCAAAAGACATAGACTGGCTGAATGGATAAAAAAAATAAGACCCTTATATACGCTGTCTACAAGAAACCCACTTCAGGCCTAGGGACACATACAGGCTGAAAGTGAGGGGATGGAAAAAGATATTCCATGCAAATGGAAATCACAAGAAAGCTGGAGTAGCAATACTCATATCAGATAAAATAGGCTTTAAAATAAAGACTGTTACAAGACATAAGGAAGGACACTGCATAATGATCAAGGGATCAATCCAAGAAGAAGACATAACAATTATAAATATTTATGCACCCAACATAGGAGCACCTCAATACATAAGGCAAATGCTAACAGCCATAAAAGGAGAAATCGACAGTAACACAATAGTAGTCGGGGACTGGAACATCCCACTTACACCAATAGACAGATCATCCAGTTAGAAAATAAATAAGGAAACACAAGCTTTAAATGACAGAACAGAACAGAGAGACTTAATTGATATTTTTAGGACATTCCACCCAAAAGCTCAAGAAAACACTTTCTTCTCAAGTGCACATGGAACGTTCTCCAGAATAGATGACATCTTGGGTCACAAATCAAGGCTTGGAAAATTTAAGAAAACTGAAATCGTATCAAGCATCTTTTCCAACAACAATGCTATGAGATTAGAAATCAATTACAGGAAAAAAACAGTAAAAAACACAAATAAATGGAGGCTAAACAGTGCATTGCTGAATAACCAAGAGTTCACTGAAGAAATCAAAGAAGAAATTAAAAAATACCTATAAACAAATGACAATGAAAACCAGACAATCCAAAATCTATGGGACGCAGCAAAAGCAGTTCTAAAAGGGAAGTTCATAGAAATTCAAGCTCACCTCAAGAAACAAGAAAAACTTCAAATAAACAATCTAAACTTACACCTAAAGCGACTAGAAAAAGAAGAACAAAGAAAACGCAAAGTTAGTACAAGGAAAGAAATCATAAAGATCAGAGCAGAGATAAATGAAATAGAAACGAAGAAAACACGAGCAAAGATCAATAAAACTAAAAGTTGGTTCTTTGAGAAGATAAACAAAATTGATAAACCTTTAGCCAGACTCATCAATAAAAAAAGGAAGAGGACTCAAATCAGTAAAATTAGAAATGAAAAAGGAAAGATTACAACTGACACTGCAGAAATACAAAAGATCATATAGGACTACTACAAGCAACTGTATGCCAATAAAATAGTCAACCTGGAAGAAATGGACAAATTCTTGGAAAAGTACAATCTTCCAAGACTGAACCAGGAAGAATTAGAAAATATAAACAAATCAATCACAGGTAATGAAATCGAAACTGTAATTAAAAATATTCCAACAAACAAAAGTCCAGGACCAGATGGTTTCACAGGCGAATTCTTTCAAACGTTTAGAGAAGAGTTAACATCTATCCTTCTGAAACTCTTCCAAAAAATTGTGGAGGGAGAAACACTCCCAAATTTATTCCATGAGGCCACCATCAGCCTGATACCAAAACCAGACAAAGATAACACAAAAAAAGAAAATTATACACCAATATCACTGATGAAAAGAGATGCAAAAATCCTCAACAAAATATTAGCAAACAGAATCCAACAACATATTAAAAGGATCATACACCATGATCAAGTGGGATTTATCCCAGGGATGCAAGTATTCTTCAATAAATGCAAAACAATGTGATACACCATATTAGCAAATTAAAGAATAAAAACCATATGATCATCTCAATAGATGCAGAAAAAGCTTTTGACAAAATTAAACACCCATTTATGATAAAAGCTCTACAGAAAGTGAGCATAGAGGGAACCTACCTCAACATAATAAAAGCCATATATGACAAACGCAAGCCAACATCATTCTCAATGGTGAAAAACTGAAAGCATTTCCTCTAAGATCAGGAAAAAGACAAGGATGTCCACTCTCACCACTATTATTCAACATAGTATTGGAAGTCCTAGCCACAGCAATTAGAGAAGAAAAAGAAATAAAAGGAATACAAATTGGAAAGGAAGAAGTAAAACTGTCACCTTTTGCCAGTGACATGATACTGTACATAGAAAATCTTAAAAGATGCCACCAGAAAACTACTAGAACTAATCAATGAATTTAGTAAGGTTGCAGGATACAAACAAAATTAATGCACAGAAATCTCTTGCATTCCTATATACTAACAACGAAAGATCAGAAAGAGAAATTAAGGAAACAATCCCATTTACCATTGCAATAAAAAGAATGAAATACCTAGGAATAAACCTATCTAAGGAGGCAAAAGACCTGTATTCAGGGCTCCCCTGGTGGCGCATTGGTTGAGAGTCCACCTGCCGATGCAGGGGACACGGGTTCGTGCCCCAGTCCGGGAAGATCCCACATGCCACGGAGCAGCTAGGCCTGTGAGCCATGGCCACTGAGCCTACACGTCCGGAGCCTGTGCTCCGCAACGGAAGAGGTCACAACAGGGAGAGGCCTGCATACCGCAAAAAAAAAAAAAAAAGACGTGTATTCAGAAAAGTATAAAACATTGATGAAAGAAATCAAAGATAACATAAACAGATGGAGAGATATACCATGTTCCTGGATTGGAAGAATCAACATTGTGAAAATGACTATGCTACCCAAAGCAATCTACAGATTCAATGCAATCCCTATCAAATTACCAATGGCATTTTTCACAGAACTAGAAGAAGAAATGTTACAATTTGTATGGAAACACAAAAGGCCCCAAATAGCCAAAGCAATCTTAAGAAAGAAAAACGGAGCTGGAGAAATCAGGCTCCCGGACTTTAGACTACACTACAAAGCTACAGTAATCAAGACAGTATGGTACTGGCACAAAAACAGCAATATAGATCAATGGTACAGGATAGAAAGCCCAGAGATAAACCCACACACATATGGTCACCTTATCTTTGACAAAGGAGGCAAGAATATACAATTGAGGAAAGGCAATAGGTAGTGCTGGGAAAACTGGACAGCTAAATGTAAAAGAATGAAATTAGAACACTCCCTAACGCCACACACAAAAATAAACTCAAAATGGATTAAAGACCTAAATGTGACACTGGACACTATAAAACTCTTAGAGGAAAACATAGGCAGAACACTCTTTGACATAAATCACAGCAAGATCCTTTTTGACCCACCTCCTAGAGTAAGGGAAATAAAAACAAAAATAAACAAATGGGACCTAATGAAACTTAAGAGCTTTTGCACAGCAAAGGAAACTATAAAGAAGATGAAAAGACAACCCTCAAAATGGGAGAAAATATTTGCAAACAAAGCAACTGACAAAGGATTAATCTCCAAAATATACAAGCAGCTCATGCAGCTCAGTATCAAAAAAACAAACAACCCAATCCTAAAATGGGCAGAAGACCTAAATAGACATTTCTCCAAAGAAGATATACAGATTGCCAACAAACACATGAAAGGATGCTCAATGTCACTAATCATTAGAGAAATGCAAATCAAAACTACAATGAATTATCACTTCTCACCCGTCAGAATGGCCATCATCAAAAAATCTACAAATAATAAATGCTGGAGAGCGTGTGGAGAAAAGGGAACCCTCTTGCACTGTTGGTGGGAATGTAAATTGACACAGCCACTATGGAGAACAGTATGGAGGTTCCTTAAAAAACGAAAAACAGAACTACGATACGACCCAGCAATCCCACTACTGGGCATATACCCTGAGAAAACCATAATTTAAAAAGAGTCATGTACCACAATGTTCATTGCAGCACTATTTACAATAGCCAGGACATGAAAGCAACCTAAGTGTCCATCAACATATGAATTGATGAAGAAGATGTGGCACATATATACAATGGAATATTACTCAGCCATAAAAAGGAATGAAATTGAGTTATCTGTAGTGAAGTGGATGGACCTAGAATCTGTCATACAGAGTGAAGTAAGTCAGAAAGAGAAAAACAAATACCGTATGCTAACGCATATACATGGAATCTAAAAAAGCGGTACTGATGAACCTAGTGGCAGGGGAGGAATGAAGATGCAGACTTAGAGAATGGACTTGAAGGCACATGGGGGAAAGGGAAGCTGGGATGAAGTGAGAGAGTAGCACTGACATATATACACTACAAATGTAAAATAGATAGCTAGTGGGAAGCAGCTGCATAGCACAAGGAGATCAACCCGATGCTCTGTGATGACCTAGAGGGATGAGATAGGGAGGGTGGGAGGGAGGCTCAAGAGGGAGGGGATATGGGGATATGTTTATACATATAGCTGATTCTCTTTATTGTATAGAGGACACTAACGCAGCATTGTGGAGCATTTATACTCCAATAAAGATGTGAATTAAAAAAAGTTATAGAAAGGTCTAGATTTGACTGTGACTGAGTACAAGACACTTACCTCGTATGGACTGTTTACTTATCTGTAAAGCGATACGTAACACCTGGCAAGGCTGCTTTGATGCCTAACACATTATAAAGTATGGAGAGTGCCTGTCACATATATACAAACTCAATAAATAGTAGCTATTATGAAATTCACTACGTTGATACTTATATAAAGTATAATAGATAACTGAAAGGATAGTAACTTCAAATATAATTTTATTAAAGATAACTAGAATACTGTTCAAATGGATAAGTCTGACAGCAACCTTCAATATATATAAAAGAAAGAAAAGGAAAACGAAACTCATTGAAGGCGTTCTTTAAGTCTGAATTTGGGGCTGAGGGAGGAGGGTAATAAAATCCAGGGGTTACTTAATAAGGACAGACTTGGTGAGTCTGCAGGGAGTCAGAGCTGAGAGGCAAAACACAATCAATTGCCTATGGAAGCTTTTTACAGTGTTTTCTTTTTTAAAAAATACTGATGCCTGGAGTCCAACCCAGACCTACTCCCTCAAAATCAATAGGGTAGAGCTGGAGATTCATGCATATTTGGGGAAAAACTCCTCAAATGGGTCTTGTTCAAAAAGTATTGGTTAAAGTGTTCATAAGTTACATTCTCTGAGTCTCTGTCTCAATCAAACTCCAAATGAATGGTTCACGGCAGTTTGGGGGCCAAGCTGAGTCTTGCTCAATTCAAGCTTTAATTTCCCTAACACGTGCATGCAGTACAGACGTTATACAGAAGGTCAAAGTTAGAACTGCACATTTTAAATATCAAACGTGAGACGAGCAAAGTTGTTTTTCTACTATGAAAACTGAAGAGATTAATATGTATTTCCATCTATACAAAGGGCTGGATCATTTTAGGTTGGCCATATAAGGATTATTGCAGTTAAGGATATATTTTCATGACCAAAAGATTTTCAAAATCACTTCCATGGCACTTGAACACCTAACACTTGCTGGCATATACGACAACTGTCAAATTTAGCTTCAAAATTATCTTATGGCAGATGTCATCTCCTGATCCCATCCCTAAAATGTCCTTAATAATGTCCTTCAATGGCAGAAACTCTGTCTCCAGATTCCTAACTCCTGTAGTTTTGCCTACATTAAGAGAACAGAGGACTTCTAAATTCACTGTTACCAACCCATTTTCAGAGCTTCCTTTTTTCTTTTAATCTTGTTTCTGTCTCTCTGAATTAGTTACTTATTAAATAAGTATTACTGAATTTTCAACAAACACCTGCTCAACTGGGCTAAGGGGGTACCAACAAGAAAGGGAGAAATTATCCTGCTCCCTCCCAACCCATGGAGGCAAAAATGGAGTGAAAACCCATTTTCCATCAATTCCCTCGGTGGGAGGTAGGACTACTTTAGCAGATCAGTCCTGATTTCTGTGCCCTTTCAATAAGACATGAGACTTTACCAGATGTCTTTTGGAAAGCCAAATACTTAAGAGATTGTTATCTCAGTAGCCTCTGTGGGCTGGCAAGAGTCAGAGAGAGAAAAACCTTTCATAAAAGAATCAAATACATGCCTGCAGATTTCATGTAATCCAGAGTGTTTCAAACAGCCTCCTCTGTAGAACGAGACTCAGTGTCTGGGGTTGGCGGGGTGGGGGGGGCGGTTAGCGATGGGGTAGTGGAAGCAGGGAATGGAGCACAAAGACTCCTATCACATGCTGACAAGGTTGAAGTCAGGTTGGTTTTAAGAGAGACCCTTAGGGCTTGGAATAGAGCTTGTGACTTGGCACTTTACAGTTCCGGGCTGATATTTGTCATCTGCACCCCCAAATCTGGGTATATGCATTAAACACTCTGGTTCATGCCCTTTTAAAACTGAGGGCAATGAAGCCTAGAGAAGTTCTGTGAAATTAAAAATAAAACAGAAAACTGACTACATACATTCAGAAAAGCAAGTTGTTTACAGGCATTTCACGTGATAAGGTGCTTTTAGATCGCTGAAAGCTCAATAAGAGTCACCAATGTGATTTTG
Source organism: Lagenorhynchus albirostris (assembly GCF_949774975.1). Taxonomy (NCBI): domain Eukaryota; kingdom Metazoa; phylum Chordata; class Mammalia; order Artiodactyla; family Delphinidae; genus Lagenorhynchus; species Lagenorhynchus albirostris. The sequence continues at coordinate 22,909,681 of NC_083111.1, forward strand.
TTCCCCCCCCAAAGTTAATGTAATTTAGGCTGAATTAGTACAAGTATATATTCCACATTTCCCACGTGATAATCCCAATCTCCTTGCACTTTTCTAACCACTCTAGGGAATTGTCACCTGTTTGGAAAGAAGACAGTGAAAGAATCTTGTATTACGTGAATGAAAAATTAAGGGAAGGAGAGCAGTTAACAGGTTGAAAAAAAAGTTGAAAAAGGACCTTATACCTGTCAGAAGAATTTGAAAGGCAAGGATTAGATAATGATATTATTAAAGAGGTCACAATATTTATTTTGTGCATCTACTTTGTATGCCTCCAAAAAGCAGAAATAAGAAAAATGGTTAGAAGTTACAGAATGGCAGATTTAGCAGATTTCAGCTTAATATGAGGAAGAACTTCTAACAGAGTTGGCTGGAAGAGGAACTGGGTGTTTTGTGCATTAATGGAGGAAATCACAGGGAATTTTCAAGATGGATGAGCACTGCAGCAGTGATGGAGTTGGAATTCAGTAAGGGCTGAATCAGATGACTTCTAAGATTCCTTCCATTTCTAAAATTTTATGATTCTATGACTCAGAATACTTATTAGGTCTTCCACCATTCAGGAAGCATGAAAGCTGGAAAGCAAGTTAAAAAAAGAGCAGCCAAAGGGTCAGACGGTAGGTCAGATATGCAATAAAAAACTGAAAATCTGATCACTTTTTGGTTTACCTTTCAGCACTTAACTCTTTCAGACCATGTTGGTGCCTTGACTTATTTCTGGATAGCAATATCCGCTAGGCACGATTAACTTATTCATCTAGCTGAAATCTGAAGTTAAAGATGATTACTGACATGACTGCTGGCTAGATGACAAACTAAATTTTGTTTCAGATAGAATACACAGTTAACTGACCAGGAAAAGCATATGTTTTACCCCTTCTATTTGTCACTTCCCTAGGTAGGCCATTTCTAAATCACCCTCTGCTTGGATACAAATGAGAAAAGTGACAGAGGTCAAATAGAGCTAACTTTTTCTGTTAACGTGCTCTCTTTAATAAATTTATGTTAATGTGATACTTTTGAAATTGCACTCTGTAGCACTGCACTACACTAGAAATAATAGGCACCTGATAAACATTTGTGGAAGACTACAGTGAATATACATTCTCATGTGCTACACAAAACTTCTGCAACTGGAGTTGTACACTGGGAGTCTACATTTGAACACAGTGCATTCCACCACTAGGCATATGTGCACCTTAACTGGACTCCAATCTCAAGGCCACACTGATTTACTTCAAATCCTGAGCAGCAGCCTACATGTTGACAGAGTGTTACAGAATGCTGCAAGTGCTCCCCGATCGCTGGGTCATTCCTATCAGCACAGGAGTGTGACTGCACAGTGACCGGGGGGCTTTTGCTCAGCCAGCTGATGATTTTTTTTGCTTCTGATTTGAGAAAAGAAATTGTTTCAGAGCAGATTGGTATCTCTAGGGTGACTTTATTCTAAATGCTAATAGAGTAAAATATTGTTAAGAGTCAAATGCCTTTGGAATAAAATTCTGCAAAAAAAAGAAATATTACACACTCTGGAGTCTCCGAATCAAAATCAAAGCATCTCTTTGTGATTAAAAATTGTAAATAAGAGCCTTTTTTTTTTTTGCTTTTATTTTTATTTAGTAGGAGGCTGTGACTATTTCCTTGGGATTAGATAATGATACTATTTCAAGGCTTTTACTACCCAGAAACAAGATTCAAAAAATACTAAAATTCCAAAAGAACTGTGTTAGGATAGCATTTTGACTAATATTCGCATCTCTGAATAAATTCTTATGCTCTTAAAGTAAAGCAAAACGGGGAAGAATAGTGATTAAAATTTTTTCCTTCACTACTAAAAAGGGATTAAGGAACTCAACTATTTTTTTTTTTCTTTTTTGGCAGTACGCAGGCCTCTCACTGTTGTGGCCTCTCTCGCTGCGGAGCACAGGCTCCTGACGTGCAGGCTCAGCGGCCATGGCTCACGGGCCTAGCCGCTCCGCGGCATGTGGGATCTTCCCGGACCGGGGCGCGAACCCGTGTCCCCTGCATCGGCAGGCAGACTCTCAACCACTGCGCCACCTGGGAAGCCCAAGAAACTCAACTTTGATGAGCATTCATTTCCGCTCTCAAATTCTATTTTATATCGGTTATCTGTATATAGCTTTCCTTGTCCACGTACGTGGACTTCCTAAATCAGTGCCTACAAAACGCGGGAAAAAAGCTCAAGATCCTGGAGCTTTTAAACTTGCCAGAAAAGGGTGAATGAATAGCACAATTCTGTTCAAAAAGTATATATCATGTCATATTAATAGCTAAAGAAAGCCATGGTTTATTGGTTTATTGTTCAGTGATAACTAGGACCATGGATAACAAACTGACAGTGTTTAAGAACAATTCTGTTCCCCAATTTACTCGTTTTTTTGCGAACAACTCTATGATCATTATGTAATCTTGAGCAAGGTTACCTTTATTGTAAAATGGGAATCACCACAGTACCTACCTCCTAGGATTGCTGAGAAGATTGTACAAGAGAATGTATATACAGGACTTAGGAAATACTCAGTGAAAGTCTAGTCAGGACAGGCCTTGATTTAACAAAGAAATTGTTCAGGCATATAACTAGTTCTGTCACAATCAATGTAGGTCTGGCTGTAAGGCTTACTGGGGCTGGCAAACTGATTTGGCAAGCGGTTGATTCCTGTTGGGGTTGGACAGAAGTTGACAAAAAAGTTTCCAAAGATCTCCTGTTCAAAGAGATTGGGTTTAACTTTAGATGGCTGTCGATTGCTAATCTACTGGATAAGCAGCTGGACTCTTGACCAAATGTGTTTCTAGACCTAGAGGGCCTTTCTGTTGAGAGTAGGACCCCCGTGACAAAGGATACAGGAACAGAACATGAGCCCTGAGAAAGGGGGGCCCAGCATGAGTGCTTGCTCTGGGTCTGGGGTTCCAACCTGTCAGTTTGTTCGTTGCTTCACTGCTTCATTCATTCATTTATTCAACAAATATTTCTTAAAGGCCCATCTGTGGCAGGCACTGCTCTAGGTGCTGGAGTAACCAATGTACAAGAAAGACAGTGTTCCAGTGCTCATAGAGCTTACACTGTGGTAGGGAGGAAAAGACAATAAGCAAACAAATCAGGTAGGAGGAAGTGCCGTGCAGAAAATTTAAATAAGGTGATAATATGACAGAAAGGGGTGACATTTGACTGGGTCGTGAAGGGAGGCATCTCTGAAGAAGTGACATTTAAGGGAAGTTCTGAATGACAAAAAAGGAGCCAGCTGTGTAAAGATGGGGGCAGGGCATTTCAGGCAGAGGCACAGTTAGTTCAAAGGCTCAAAGGAACAAGTTGTCATGTTTAAAGAAGTAAGAGAAGGCCAGCGTGTCTGGAGAGCACTGGGTGACAGGGACACTGGGAGGAGTGAGAGGGCAGAGAGGAAGGCAGGAGGCAGGCCACCCATAGTGCCTCAGACCCCAATAGAAAAGGTTTGGAATTTATTTTGGAGAAATACATGATCAAATTTCTGTTTTTAAGATCACTCTGGCTACTCTCTGGAAAATGAGTAGGAAGTGAGGATGGAAAGACTCTGGGTGGGGAGGACTGAAGTGCTAATTAGGAAACTTATCCATGGGCAAAGGTGTTGCAGTGAGATATAGCTGTGCTGGTACACCAAATTCCAGGATCTAAGCAGCTGGATCTAACCCTACCGATAACACTGTGTGTCTTGGTTATAATTCATCCAGGATCACAGTAGAGCTGGGCTGAACCTTTTAATATACTGCTTGTATTCTTCTTGTTTTAACATACAATTTATGCACGTGTAGAACCACCTACTTCCTGTTATAACTGGCAGAGCCTGGTTGTTAACGTCCTCTGGGGTGGCAAACTGCCTTGGAAATAGAGTTGGATCTTTTTAAAGACAGACAGCAGTTGACAAAGTTTTCAAAGATGCGTGGTGCAATCTGGGGAGGCAAGACTTTAAATTTCCTAAAGCAATGTCTACTCCTACATTTGTTGGTCTATGTAAGTGTATTAGTGTGCTTGGGCTGCTATAACAAAACTGGGTGTCTTAAACATCAGAAATTCATTTTCTCATAGTTCTGGAGGCTAGGGATCTGCAGTCCAAGATCAAGGTTCTGGCTGATGTGGCTTCTGGAAAAGACTCTCTCCCAGCTTGCAGACTGCTGCCCTCTCACTATGTCCTCACATGGCCCCTCCTCAGTGCACACACAGCAAGAGAGTACTCTCATGTCTCTTCTTCGTTTTATAAGGACACCAATCCCGGTGGATTAGGTCCCCACCCTTATGACCTCACTTAACCTTTATTACCTCCTTATATCCCATATAGTCATAATGGGGGTTAGGGCTTCAATATATGAACTTTGAGTGGACACAATTCACTCCATAACAATGTGTTATTATGAATTCCTACTTGTGTGAGTACAAGCAAATGTTAAATTTATTTGAAACACATATTTATTGCCACTATATAACAATGAGATATTCAGGATATAAAGAATAAATCTGTGATCTCAAGGAGTTTAGAGTCTAGCAGGGGAGATAATTACAGTGAAATGTGGACTACTATACTAGAGGCAGTATATGTAAACACAAAGAATTCTATTAGGGCAAAAAATGTCAGGAAACCATAAGGAGAAGAGCTGACAGTTATGTTAAATTTTATAGAATGAGTGGGAATTCACCAGTGAGGTAGACAAGAAAATCCAGAACTACCTCAAAACCCAACCTCTATGAAACAGGTCTTCCTTGGACTCCCCCAGCCTGAAGACATATATCCTTTTACTGAGTTGCAAGAATAACTATTGTTTGCACAGTTCTTTTGGCTGTTAAAGTAGTGCTCTGAGATACAGCTTCTACTATTCTCTTGAACTATTTAAGTCTTTTGTTATTAGTAAGTTTTAATGAGTGCATGCCTATGTTTCTTGAAGGTAAGGAACATAGCTGATGAATCCTTCAATAGTAGTAAATGAAGGTTCTTTGATTTGAGGAGACTAAAGGATGTATAAGAGAACTTAGATGTGAGAATTAGGAGGGTTATAATCAGGTTCTGACACCTCATTAACAAAGAGAATATTCCAGGTAATTTCTCTGGGTCTCACTTTTTTCTTTCGAAAGAGAGAGTTGACTAGGTATATACAGTTCTGACAAGCTCTATGAACATACTAGTTCAATCTCTCATTCAACTACCCTGTCTAATTAGGGGTTTCTTAAAGGTACCAGTCTTCACTACTTCAAAAAAGATCTCCTTTCCCTTCTTGTTCAGATTTTATACAAGCAATTAAAAGGCCATAAAAATTCATCCAATATTATATTTAACATAAAAGGGGGGAAGGAAGGAACAACAAAAAATTCAATTATCAATCCTTCAAGTTTAAATGTTAACCTTAAAATACAGTTAACATCTAGGGTAACTGTTCTACTTCAAGTAAACTGTAAGGAAAATCAGGACAGATAATAGTGGCAGGCAAATTAAATACTCACCTTTGCTTTCTAGTGATTAGATTTAAACGTATGGTTTAACCATTTCACAATACAGTATTTATATTTAAACAAAAACACACTCTAGCTATACACAAAGAGATTGCTAAAATGTAAATCATGCATCTTCTGTTTTATAACAAAATCTCATCCCAAATGAATGAGTGGGTGGAGAAGAAACAACTCAATTAAAAAGATATTTTCTATAACAATTCCGAAATAGACTAGTTTATTAGTAATTATCCAAAAAAGAAATAGTTTCATTTGAAAAGTTGGTTACAGTTCTAACTTTACAGTCACAAACTCTCTTGTCAGATCAAACAAGTGCTTGCAAAAGTAATTCTGATGCCCAAGTATGGGACAGGCTCCATGACCACAAAACTATGCCAGCTCTACCTTTTAAATAGAGTTTGCCAAGATGAGTGTGTTATTAGCCAGGCTTGGCTGAAACAATCCACTGCCCACAAAGCTACTTTAATGTACTGTCTCTATTGAAAATCACAGAGGTCCAACAATACATTACGATACTTTCCCATCACTGCAGCAATTCCCACCACAGGCAACACTTTGTCTCCAACAAAGAAGCCTCACATTCTACGTCTGCACAAACCCCGATCCTGACTACTACTGTGTGGCTGCCAAGAGGAACATCTGTGTGCTCGACAGTACACAAAACTGGCTCTTTTCTTTTTTCTTTCTCTTACTTTCTGTTTTCTTCTTCTTTTTAATTTCCTAGACAATAAACTATGTGATTGCTGGTAAGGAAATGGTCTTTCATTCCCGTCCTCTTCCCTTTTATTTGTTTGTTTGTTTGTTTAAAGTGACAAACAACTACATCTGCCATCTACTATTATTACTTTAAATCCAAATCCTGAAAACACATTAAATTCAAATCCTGATTCCCTATGAGCTTAGACTTGTGATCATCTGAAGAGTATTGACTTTAAAGATGAAGATCCTTAAAGGTATATTAACTAAAAGAAGTTACCCAATTCTGAGAATATTCTAGAACTTTACTTATATAGAGTGAAAAATCCAAATAAAAACTAAAAAATGGTAATATACTCACGAGAATAAAAACTTGTAAACTATATGTTCCCTGTAGAAAGTTTACAACAAAAGCTATTACTTCCATAAGAATATTACATTTTGGTGTTTCATGCCGAAGAAAGACTTTTCTATTATGTTTACCTTCACCTCAAATCAATATTTGGGCTTAAAGAGGTAAAAGAAATTAGGGTGCACCAAGAGACAAATGCACAAAGAATATGACTAGGAATTGACCAGAGGAAAATTACGTATTATAGACCCACAGCTTCTATCTGCTCCCTAAACAAAAGAAAAAAAAAGGCTCAATTTCATTAGTGATCAAATTGATGCAAATTAAACCTAGATACTTTTGCTATCAGTATGGTTAATATTTGAAAACAGACTACACATGTTTGCAAAGGAATGGAATAGCTGGCATTTTAAATTAGTACTACCTTTCTAGAGAGCAATTTGGCAGTATAAGTGTTTATACAAATTGGCCCAGCAATTTCACTTTTTGGATTTTATCCAAAACAAATGAGAAGCAATGGGCACCCAGATGTTTACTGTAGCTTTATTTAAAATAGAAACAACTTAGGAACAGATAAATATCCAATTATAGAGGCTCTGTTAAATAAATTATGATACAACTCTTCGAGGAGTACTATACAACCAAGAAAATGAAGTTTAAGAGAATATATAATAAAAAATTTCACTACATAGTTAAGTGAAAATAGCAGGTGATAAAATATGATACATAATGGCAATCCACCTTTTAAAAATATATGCCTGCTTAGGAAAAATAAAAAATGTTAACAATGGTATTTTCTCATGGTGATGTAATAATAAATTTCTCTATTTTATAATAAACATGCCTTTAGTTTTAAACCAGAAAGAAGTCCCTGAATTATTTCTTCTTAGAATTGATGGAAAAACTTAATTTATTATCATTAAATAAATAAAGGGTAATTCATTTCTTCTCAAAGATACATTAACATTTTCCCAGGTTTTCAGAAACTGTTCCATTGAAAATCATGTAAAATTTCACATGAAAGCTGTAGCAAGAGACAAACAGGAAGAGGGAATCACTACAATAATTTAAGACTGAGAATGGAAAAATCTCTTAGATTTATCACTTTAAGTAGTAGTTGGCAATCACCCAATTGTAGCTCAAGAAGTTTAATGAAGATAGTTAGAGCTGACACTGCTTTCATAGCCTGAAAGACCAGTCCATGTGAAATGTACCTCTAACGTTTAGTAGATTAAAACAATGAAACAACATAAACAAGAAACAACTGTAATTGTGTGTGTGTGTGTGTACTTATTGGTAGAAATGGAATAAATGGAAAATAATGAAGTTTTCTATTCTTTAAGTCAAAGATAATACAGAGAGCATTTTTTACCTGTCTTATCTTATACTACAAAACTGGATTAATAAGGAAATCACTTTCCAGTTTTAGTCTAAAAGGATGAAAGGAATTCTCTACTACTTTCCATTTAATCTGTTTACTCTCCTCTGACATCTTGCACAGGAGCCAGGAAGCTGCAAAGAGATCTATGAATTCTGAAAGCAGACAAAGTGTGGGCTTTATCCTTTGAGTTGTATCATTCTTTTTCTGCGATACATTCTCTAAACCAGTTTTAAATTACATAGCTTGTGATTCTGCTACAGTAACCTATGTATTTCTTTTGAAAAAAATAAAATTTTCTGCTTAAAATGGCCACCAAAAAAAAGTGTTTGCAAAGCAGCTGTTAAATAAATGAGACAGACAGAGCTGTACTCTGTTAATTGATACCAGTTTACTACATGGTATTTAAAAACCATCACTGGAAAAGCAATAAAAAGTGTCCTGCTTTGTGAGCTGGATTTCCCCTCACTGTACACAAGCAGGGTTTTCATGTGATATTTTTAAAGTGTTATTATTCTAGAAGCTAACTGATCCATCTGTTCTTTATGTTCACTAGTATATGACCAAATATGTTCATAAATAAAATTAAAGGCAGAACAGTTAACTAGATATGTGAAGACCTCTCAACAAATAATACAACTTTTAAAGGATATACAGATTCCTTCTGGTTTAATTACTGAATAAACATACTGCAGGGGAATGCTTGTCTGTCAAGCGAAATGTGAACACCGTATCACCAAGACGCAGGTGGAGGGTGTGCCACAGAAACAAAGGCCCTGTGCTGAACACTGGACTTTATTTTAAATGGAATTTAACTAAGTCTTGCTATTTGCCATGCATTGTACTTCTTGTACTTTACATGTTATTTCATTTATTCTCACACAAACAACTTTAGAGGTAGGTGTTACTGTCATCATTTTCCAAGTGAAAAAACTTTCCCAAAGTCACAGAGCTAGTAAACAGTAGAGGTGGGATTCAGACCCTGATCTCTCTGACTCTAGTCTGTGCTCTTTTTACCACGTTATAGGGTCAAGAGAAGTAGATTGATCGAATGCTGAAATTATGGAACACCTTATGGTTGAAGTTTCAGCAGTGACACCACCAGATCAAAGATACCTTACTTGTTGCCAGTGTCTCCCTTATCCTCAAGACACTGGCAAAGTCCATTTGTTAACACAAGTTAGATCCAAACCAACTGTTTGACATAGGAGAATTTATAGATAACTGGACAATTTTTTTTTTTGGGCAAATTTGTCAAAAAGGCACAGTAGACTATCAAGTCATAACCTGATTTCTAGGGAAGCTGAACTAAAAGTTCAGTGATATAAATAGGTTTTCTCTTCAAGGAACTTTGATTTGATCACATAAATAAATGAAAAAGAAACAAAATTAATCTGTATATACATTCACAGATATTAAGTAAGTGAAACCAAACATTTAACATAAAATCTGAATGGAGAATTCTCTGCCTGTGGGAAGGGGGAGAGAGGTGGCAGGATGTCTGTGGTGACTACTGCTTCTGCATACTGTTTCTATAGACAGGCACCAGCAATCACAGTTTCAGAGATATTTACTGAAAGATCAGGGCAGAGTTTCTCTACAGATTCCTTAAGACTGGATTCAGCTACCTGGTTTCACGAATGATTTTCATCCTTCCCTTCAAAATGATTTCGCTCACATTGAAAAAAACATCTTTTATGGTCACACCACATTCTTACACATTTCAAAGCGGGTCGATACTCCTTCGACAAAGTCATTGCTTGCTGAGAGTCATATTGATTCCTGAAGACTCATCATGATGCAGTCATGCAAACAAACATCTTCCATGTCATCAATCAGCCCATTGTTATTTTTTAAATACTTTGCCTGCATGGTGATTTTAAAACAAAAAGTAGAGCTAGTCAGAGTTGCCTACAATACATGTAATTCCTTGCCATTTTTAGGTCACTGAGACTACAACTGCATTTTAAATTTTATTGTACAAGCAATGTTGTAATAAGAAATAAAACAAAAAAACAAACAAAGAGCCCAGCCTGGTCTCAGTCATCATTAAGATGACTTGGTACTTGTCTCAATTTCCCACATGGTTTTAGAAGTAAACCACTTCTGATCTCCTCTTGACTGAGAAACCAAAATATCTTATTAAGAAATATAGGTTGGGCTTCCCTGGTGGCGCAGTGGTTGGGGGTCCGCGGGTTCCTGCCCTGGTCCGGGAGGATCCCACATGCCGCGGAGCGGCTGCGCCCGTGAGCCATGGCCGCTGAGCCTGTGCTCCGCAACGGGAGAGGCCACAACAGTGAGAGGCCCATATACCAAAAAAAAAAAAAAAAAAAAAAAAAGAAATATAGGTTAATGAGGGTTGATGAAGCTCTTTGAGAGGGCTAGAAGTATACAAACATTCATTTTGAGTTAGCGCTTGAAGCAGCTGGGGGATGTGTTGAAGGCTGATTTCTGGGCCTCATTCCCAGATATTCTGATTCTTTACATTTGGGGTGAAATTAAGGGATTACATATTGGGCAGAAACGTATTAAGAAGAGACCAGGTTTTTACAGAGGTTTTGTGGCCACTGTTTTTAGAATCCCACATTATTTTCAGGTTCTCTGGTCTGTTCTGAAGAGCTGTCATTACAGGAGTCTTATTCTAGATAAATGATTTTTAAAGTTTCTCTTATAAACTTTGGTCCTGACAGCAGTCTTGCAGGATGGGGTATATACCATAAATTTGGGAAGAACAACAGGCAAGTGATTAAGAAGCCCTGCCTTTATGTCACAGCAAAAGAAACTATACAGCAGAATCTTTCTTTTTTCACAGTCTCCAAAGGTGGTGTATAGCTTTCCCACAGTATCAGGTTGCTGGTCTAGGTACACACACAACCTAGGTGATAATTCATTCAGATTTAAACTACTTTTTTCAAAGCCAACTTTCCCAAACAATGCATCATCTACATTTTAAATGGTAGGTGAAATTCTACCACCACTCTCAAAAAAAGGGACAAGGGGGTGTATTGTGCTGGACAAAAGGAATGGAGAAAAGTATTGACAGTACAAGCAATCTATAGTACCCTTGGGGTAGAAAGAATTGTTGAAAGTTTTCTCACACATGAAGAAAGCAATGAAGCATATAACATTGATTATATTTCATTAGTATTTGGACCTAGGTATTGAAATACCTGAAAAGAAGCTATCATTTGTAAATATGTATAATCCCTTTCCCCCCACTAATAGAGAAATCACTGATATAATCCTATGCCTAAATATAAAATTAGAATGTTAAATCAGATTAGTAGGACATTAGAAAAATATGTGTCTTTAGAAGAGGTAAGAGATAATCTTTGGCTGTTACTTTATAAGTTTAATCATTTGGCGAAATATATGAAAATCCTCAAATATTCCAGCCCCTCCTCAATTCCAGATGTGGTAGCATAACATCTTGATCCATTTCATTACTCCCTCTATTCTTCCAGATCACCAACTGAAGAAAGATGCTCCAAATAGCACACAGATGTAACTATTATTCTCCACATCCTCTATTATTCTCTGTATATAAAATATTGAGTTTGTACAATCGTTTTTTTTTAATTGAAGTATAGTTGATTTACAATGTTGTGTTAGTTTCAGGTGTACAGCAAAGTGATTCAGTTATATATATATATTTTTTCAGTTATATATATATTCAGTTATGTATATGTTCAGTTTATATATATATATACACATACACACGTTCTTTTTCAGATTATTTTCCATTATAGGTTATTACAATATATTGAATTTAGTTCCCTGTGCTATACAGGTGGTCCTTGTTGTTGCATTTGTACAATCTTAAAGCCAGAGACTTGCCACACTCAGTTCTCCACACTAAACCATTATTGATTAAGAAAGCTATCTGCAGAGCAAAACAAACTAAATATAGTATAAAATTTACATTCTTGAGAAGTCACCCAGTCAAACCTCCTGCTCTTAGCCCTCCTAAATCAACAGGAGCTTGAAATACAGCTCTTCCAAGATTTTAGGCTCAAATTTTTCTTTAAGTCAAACTAGCTAGCATGAACTAATGAGCTGGAAATGAATTTGGAAAGTTTGGTTTTAAATGTTGAAAAGTTAAGTTCATTGTTACTTGCAAAAGAAAGAGAAAACTGTCAACAATTTATTCAGATCTAAAGAGAAGACAGATTTGTATATCTTCCATTGCACCATCCATCCTAAGAATTTGTAACTTGAGTATTGTACAGTAGGGAGAAAGGGATTAAGAAGAAAGTGTTTTTCACATTCATGCTCATGTTAATTATTTTGACCATTGCTACGGAAGAAGGAAAAGCGTAGTATGTTTATTTAACTTAGTTTAATGTGGTCAGATGGCAAGGAAATATGTTGAAGAAGTTAGTAAATAAGCTACATCAGCTAAAGCTCCTGGAGGTCTGAGACTCAACTTAGACCCCCTAGTGCACACAGTTTCTTACTGAGGGGACAAGATGTCTGAGAATAGTGAACTTAAAATTTCGGGTAAAAATGAGAACATTTCTGATTTGCTCGAGGATGTTCAGGGACTGTATTTTAATCCTGTAGGAAAGCGGGTAGAGAGATGGTGACAGAGACTGCACTGACTCTCCCTGGCCAGGCCAGGCTGCACTTCAGGAAGCAACACATTTGGAAGATGGGTAAAAATAAAGTCACAATTTCAAGAGAGCCACAAATTGTCACCAGCATGAACTATGCTTTGCAGCTATCTCAGGATGGCTCAGGTTCAAGAAGTGACTCTGCCCAAAGTGAAGGCATGACATCTCTGGGATTTTGAAGATGAGTCTCAAAATCCCGGAATTATCCCCAAATTTCTGGCTAAATAACCAATTCCAGGCAATACTTGTATCCATCTGGTTCTGTGACACTAGTTTCTTTCATGAAATTTCTGTGAACAAAGCTGAGAGGACCAGTACCAGAAGCCTGGAAGTCAGAGTTGTTACGGGTCAATGTGAATTTATCCAAGAGTTCTCAAGAATACCAGCGTGTTCACTGACTTCATCAAAACGCATCTCTGGGCAACACTAGGCCACTGTTTGTACACTGTTATCACCTAAAGTTAATTAGACTGGTCTTGAGAGTGCTGTAAAAATACTAAAAAAAATTAATAAATATTTTAAAAGTTTCTAACAAGTTATTAATAACTATGGCTAATATAAGATAAAATCTCATGTGCTGTCTACAGATAAAAGGAATTTTGAATATGTGGCCTACTTTTGAATAAAACAAACAGTTGTATGTCCCTGTCCTAAATAACTCAGGAAGGGGAGATTCGGTGGGGGGGGGAATAAAAGGCTAGCAGGAAACTCAATGAAAACTACTTCAATATCCTTCCATTAATTATCTATATTTTTAGGAGGAATCAATAGCCCTACTCCATTTGAATTGGCCAAGATCTAAGATTAAAAGACCCACCCCCCCACCCAGCCCCCGCCAATTGTCTTTTTCATACTTCTGTTAAATTTTGTTGTTAATTCCAAGTGCTATTTCCCCAGCTGTGAAGTCAGGCTAGCAGCTGCCTTAGCAAACCATGCCAACCAACGCTACACCAATACATAAAGACAGCTGCCTTGCCTGTCCTTACAGATGAAAGAAGAGTGCTAAAGGCCTAGAAAAATCTCTAGTACTGGCAATGGCTGTGTAGGCAGCTGCCTGCCTGTCATACTGCTGTAGAGTGTGCTGTGCGACAATAGCTACGAGAGAACAAGGAAAGGATGAATACAACTAATTTCTACCAGTAACGCATCCTGTTTCCAAATTGTTTTCTTTATGAGATATTACATTGTTTTTGATATTTAAAATTTTAGATTCTTCAGCATTCTATGCACAGAGGCAAATCCTCACTACTACATAAACAGTACTGATTTCTACTTTCATTTTAATAAATTAAGCAACAAAGAATCTTAAAGATTTGTGTCCAAAAATTTAAGAGTTACAAACAACAACTGATTTTTCTAACATTAACACTGTTATAAAGCTTCAGAATAATCTGAGAATCATCCCAGGGTACAACTGAATTTGAAACTGACAATAATTTGATAGGAACTAACATTTGTAAGAGTGTTTCTATTTCATTAAAATGGCCCTCTTTGAATATATTTAATATGGATTAAAAGTCTAGATAGAGTTTATAAGCAGAACTGATATTTATATTTCTTTTTTAGAAAACATTTTTATTTTAATAAAAATACTGTACACCATACTTGATCATGATGTCTGCAATTTACTTTGAAATATTTAAAATACACTTACATACATTTCAGGGGATGGTCAATTGTAGTCATAATAAAAATCCATATTCTAAAGGTGGCTCCTATAAGTGCCTCTAATATCTGTATTTCAGTGGACAACTGACCTTTTGCTAATCACCATACTGAATGTCAGAAAAGGTTTCATTGGTGAATATAATGGCCCATAACTAGCATGATGAATATTAAAAATGGGCTCCCATTTGTGAAATAAAAAGCATTCAAGAAATATGGGCTGGCTAAAGAGTATTTTAACAACTTGTTCCATCCTTTCACAAAAAAAGCCTAGGAACCAACTGGGCATGGATGCTTTCCTTGATGGACGATGCCCTCCTTTTAAATCGAACACTCCTCTATCAGCCTGAAACGTGGAGGATTCTGTTTGCCTGTTGCTGGTATAAAGGAGACAGAATTCCCCTTTAAGTGACCCCTTTACTGCAAGGTGTTGGGCAGAGCCCCTCTGAGGACCGAGAACAGGGATTTCCTCCTGTTCCAAGTACTGTCCTGTCTGTGCCTGCTTGTTAATACTTAGTTAACAAATCTCTGTATGTGTGTCTTTATGTGCAGCAGAATTGGGTCTGAGATTTGCTTTCATTATAACTTGATAATGATGTTAAAGGAAGTAGCTAGTCCTTACCTGCTTCAAATTTCTTTGGAGGTTACCATTATCTACAGAAGGAACCCAAGAATAGAGCATGACCACACTTGCTTAAGCCAGTGTGGAACAGAAGTAAGATATGTATACTTAAGATTAATCCTATTTAAAGCTACAATCTTGTCAAATACAAAATTTCAAATCAACTAACTATTACTATCAACAAGGGGTGTTTATTAATAATATAGTTAGCTTGATTGGCATAGGAACATATGACTTTACACAAAACCTGTAATAAGTTTTGACAAAGCCAGTATGTAATTTTGGAAAGTCCTAGCATCCTGCTCACATGGAAAGCCATTCAGAGATCTGTTATCGTATTAAAGAAAAACATATATACATAACTGTACAGAGAGAACTACTAAAGGGATGTTGGAAAGAAGCCTACCCAAAAGGCAGTGTGTTTATAAATATAAATTTACTTTCCTAAATCCCTCAGCAAGAGAACTGAGAAGAATAAAGTGTCCTGAAACAAACCTAAGTATACATAGGGAACTTAGTATACAATAGAGAAAACATTTTAATCTTGTAAGAAACAGGAAGGGCCATTCAATAAAATGTATTGGGAAAGTTGGTTTACATCTGGAAAAAAAAATTACGTATATCTCCATATCAAACCATACACAAAGATAAGCTGTATAATAGATACAGAGTTTCCTTTTAGGGTGATGAAAATGTTCTGGAAATAAACAGTGATGATGGTTGCGTAACACTGTGAACATACTAAATGCCATCCAATTGTATACCTTTAAATGATTAAAATAGTAAATTTTATGTTATATGTATACTATAACAATAAAAACAATAAGTTACCGATATATTACAGAAACTAAGTGTGAAAAATCAAGCTTTGAATACACTGTACAGAAACAGTGGAAATATCTTTTTGACCTCAGGGTAGAAAAGGCTTTTCCAGATGAGACACACAGAATACACCTATTACAGCTGGATAACAAATTATCCTAAAACAGTGGCTTCGAATAACCACAATCATTTCTTTTGCTCAAGAATCTGAAATTTTGGCAGGACTCAGCAGGGACAGCACACCTCTGCTCCACACCATGTCTGCTGGGGTGACTGGGCTGGGACAGTTCCAGGACGGCTCACTCACAGACATGTCAAGTTACAACCGACTGCTGGTTGTTGTCCACATGTAACTTTGTACGGGGCTTGGGCTTCCTCACAGGATGGTGGTTGTATTTCAAAAACATCCCACGAGACAGGAATTGCAAGTTATAAGTTTCTTAAAGCCTGGGCCCCAAAACAGGCACAATGTCACCTCTGCTAGTCTATTGTTCAAGGAATTATATAGCCCAGATTCAAGGGGGGGATACAGACCTTCCTTGATGGGAAGAATGTGCAAAGAATTTGTAGGCTGTGTTTTAAGACTGCAAGAGCCATTCCTGAAGGAAAAGATGGGCAGAGTTGACTATACCAAAATTTAAAACCCTTGCATGACAAAAGTCACTGTGAAAAAGGTACAAAAGTACAAAAAGGACATTTTGAAAAGAGGTAATTTGTAACATATATAAGAAAGAATATCTAGAATATATAAAAATATATAAATCAGTAGGAAAAAAAAAGTCAAATAGAAAAATGGATGAAGAATATGAACAGTCAACCCATAGGAGAGGAAACCTGATTGGCCAATATATAAAAAAGATGTTCAACGTCACTTTATAGTGATGAGGAAAAAGCAAATAAAAATATATCATCTATTAGACTGTCAAAATAAAATAAAGTCTTAAAAAAAAACCCCAAAGTTTGATGAATATGAGGGAAAATGGGAACCACCATAAGCTTTGGAATAATAATGTTAGAAAGCAATTTGGCAGCATTTTAATAAAACAGAAAATGTATATACAGTCTTCAATCCAATGATTAAGCTTTCAGATAATATAAGGAAACAAATGCATTTGTCTCTGGAGATGCAGATAAGAATGCTAATGCTCATAATATTTAAAATATTAAAAACTAGAAACCACCTAAAGTTTCATCAATAGGGAAAAGTATAAACAATCATTGAGGTATATCTATAGAGTAGAATCTATACAGCAGATAAAGTGAATGAACTAGATCTCAATGTAGATTCTTGGATAGATATCAAAAATATAGTGTTGAGTTAAAATGTTACAAGATGATATAAAATAAAACATTTTAAAATAAAATAACATGTTTAAATTAAAAACACACACAAAAAGCAATATCATATATTCTTTATGGCTATGCACACATAGAGTAAAAATATTAAAAAGTACATATTATATGTTATATATTCAAGATGATAGTTACCCCTGGAGAGAAAGGTAAATGGTATGGGGGAGTTAAACAAACTAAATATACCAGAGAAAACTGGCTATTAACCATAGATTTCTGAACCCTCTTCATGCTGTTGCTGGCAGGTCAAGGATTATATTCCCAGCACCTTTACATGGGGTCATGTGACATTTTCTCACCAATGGAAGGAATATGAGCAGAAACGAGGCTGGTCGCACAAAGACCAAGGAACTTAATCAGTGGGAATGCCTTCCACAGTTTCTCTTTCCTTTTCCATCAGCTTGATCCACATGAGCACTGTGACCTTGGAACATGTGCTGCAGATGCGGGAGCCATAAAATGAAAGGAGTCTGGGTCTTTACATCGCCAGCCATTACCCAGGAACAGTGACATGGCAGTGTTACATGAGTGAGAAATAGTGGTAAGGCATTAGAATTCTGGGGTTTGTTTGGGTCTGTCTCCGTTAGCCTCACCCAACTATACAAGAGAGGGCCTCAATTTTTTTTAACCTGTTGATTTGTCTCCTTGATTAAGAAGAAATCTGAAGTAAAACAATAACAAGAAGAACCACCGCCACCAAAACCAATGTTTTGTTAATTCTAGGTGGTGGACATTCAGGTAGCTGTTTTTTTTCCCATAGTTTTCCAGTTAAAAAGAGGTTTTATTAAGATATACTTAACAAAGTTAACCATTCCTTTACTATTTTACAAGAATGCTGTATTTTTACAGATTTAAATATTGCTTTCACGTCAAGGAGTCAACTCAATGGACATGTGCAGCTCCAGAGCTTTCCTCCTTTACTTCTATGTTACCTGAATAAATATAATACCCCATTAATTGTCAATATAATGAATGATTTCAAATTTTTCAAAATTATATATAAAGAAACTATACAGTCTGAAAAGGCGGGAGAGAATAAAAGAAAAAGCAAGTCCATACAAGTAATGCTGTGCAAATCAGAAGAAAAATAGCTAACATTTACTGGGCACTTAATATGTGCCCAGTGCAATATTCTTAATAAGTCAATACTGTTTTTTTTGTTTTGTTTTTTTGTTTTTTGCGATACGCGGCCTCTCGCTGTTGTGGCCTCTCCCATTGCGGAGCACAGGCTCCGGACGTGCAGGCTCAGTGGCCATGGCTCACGGGCCCAGCCGCTCCGCGGCATGTGGGATCTTCCCGGACCGGGGCACGAACCTGTGTCCCCTGCATCGGCAGGCGGCTCTCAACCACTGCGCCACCAGGGAAGCCCAAGTCAATATTCTTAATATTAACTTATTAAGTCCTTCAAACAACACTACAAGGTACGTACTGTAAAGCCACATTTTACAATAAGAGTGAAAGAGATTAGTGAGAAATCTTCCTAAAACTACTAAATCTAATTTTTGTTAGGGACCAATCCAAAAAGGTCTAACACAATTTCAAGACCAAATTTTTCTTATCCAAGGTTCTTAAAATAGAAATCTAAAAAGCCTTTTTGACCCCAATGCTCCACTTTAAATACCAATTCCACTGCTTACTATTTTCTAAATATTTCATGAGCCCCAATACCACTGTCCAAAGTTACAGCCCCAATACCACTGTCCAAAGTTAAATCATTAAGTCAAAGTTAAATCACACCTTGACTATGGCAATAATCTGTTACCTCTCTTCTGGGCTCATCTCACCCTTCCTCCACCTCAGGAATTTCTATGACAATAGTCATGTTTTGATATACTACAGTGTGGCATTCTTGGATTACTCTCTTAATATGTGTTTGCTTGAAGTGAGGCAGAAATAGATATTGGAACATAAGCTCTTTCCTACTAATGAAAATACAAACAATCCTCCTAGCCAAAAGAGTCTTACTTTTCTTGACAGAAATCCAATTTAATATTTACTCCAAGGTTCAAAATCTTATAGGAAGAGAACAATTTGCCAAAATTATAGCTAGCTTTTAAAAATATCATTCACTACATATTAAAATACACCTTCTCTGTTCAAGATATCCTACTTGGGAAACAAATCCCTAGAATGCAACACACCATTATATTTCCAATGACCACTTGCAAATGACAGGATTCATTTTCTTCTTTCTTTGTTCTTACATAATTTCTAAATTTTCCAGTTACTTTTACAGTAAAGAAAAAAATGTATCAACAAGTCACTAATCATAGATCTACAAAATGATTACTTTCCAATTAAAATTAGAAGCTTTTCTTAAAAGGCATCATTTCAATTTAAAATTTCAGAATGCTCTCTAAGTATTAAAAAATCAGCTTAATAGACAAAAAAGAAAACCTGCAACTTGGTACTCTTGTACTTTAATAACAAGGAGTGCTAATGTAGCCAATGTATTTAGAAAACAAAAATAAACAGAAAAACATAAAAATTGGAAGGGGGTGACACATTTTCATTGTTCACAGTGATGGTTATGCTGTGGAAAACCTAAAATAATCAAAGTAATAAGTATTACAAACTATAAATTTAGTAAAGTGACTAGATACAAAAATAAACAAAAATCAAGCAGTCATCATAGTTATAAACAAAAATTAGTACGAAGACATAGTAGATGAAAAGATATCACTAACAACAACAACAACAAAAAGATAAAATATCTAGGAATAAACATAAAACATGTGCAGGATCTCCATGAAAACCAACCAACAAACCCTTTCAAACCTTGATCTATATGTCTCTTCTTATGTCAGTACCATACTGTGTTCATTACAGTAACTTTATAATAAGTACTGAAATCAGATAAGAAGCAATCAAGATTGTTTTGGCTATTTTAGTTCTTTTGCCTTTTCAATAAATTTAAAAATCAACTCATCAAATTTCTTCATAAAAGTCTGCTAGGACTTTGATTGAGATTGCTTTGAATCGATAGATTAATTTGCAATATTGATGCCTCCATTTATGTAGGTCTTCTTGAATTTCCTGTTGTGATATTTTGTGTTTTGGTGTGGAGGTTTTGCATATCCATCTTTCATTAAATTTATTCCTAGACATTTTTATGCTATTGTAAATAACGTTTTTAAAATTTAATTTTCTAATTGTTTATTTCTTAGTATACAGAAATACATTAGCTTTTGTATACTGATCCTATATCCTGCAACTTCGCTAAGTTTACTTTTAGTACTACTAGGTTTTTGCTGATTCCTTTGGGTTTTCCACATATATGACTGTGATTTTTGCAAATAAAGACAGTTTCACTTCTTCCTTTTCAAACTGTATGTCTTTTTTTTTTTTTTTTTTTTTGCGGTACGCGGGCCTCTCACTGTTGTGGCCTCTCCCGTTGCGGAGCACAGGCTCCAGACGCGCAGGCTCAGTGGCCATGGCTCACAGGCCCAGCCGCTCCGCGGCATGTGGGATCCTCCCGGACCGGGGCACGAAGCCGTGTCCCCTGCATCGGCAGGCAGACTCTCAACCACTGCGCCACCAGGGAAGCCCCCAAACTGTATGCCTTAATTACTACTCTGGCTAGGACCTGCAGCATAATGTTGAATAGAAGCGGTGAAAGTGGGAACTTCCCTGATGGTCCAGTGGTAAAGAATCCGCCTTCCAGTGCAGGGGACACGGGTTCAATCCCTGGTTGGGAAACTAAGATCCCACATGCCGCGGGGCAACTAAGCCCACGCCACAACTACTGAGCCTGCAGGCCCTGGAGATGGCGTGCCATAACTAGAGAGAAGCCCATACACTGCAACGAAGAGCCCCCTCGGCAAAATGAAAGATCCCGCATGCCACAATGACGACCCCACGTGCCTCAACAAAGACCCGATGGCAGCCAAAAATAAAAATAGATAAATTAAATATTAAAAAATAAAATTACTTTTGAAAAAAAGTGGTGAAAAGGGGACATCCATGGACGTCTGTGTCTTATTTCTGATCTTAGAAAATATTGAACCTTTCACCATTAAGTTTGATCTTAGTTGTAGGTTTTTCACAGATGCCTGTATTAGGTTGAAGAAGTTCCCTTCTATTCCTAGTTTGCTGAATGTTAATTAATGAATGTGTGTTGAATTTTGTCAAATGCTCTGTGTCTGATAATATTATTCTATTAATATGATAAATTACACTGAGTGAACTTATATTCCCAGAAAAAACTCCACTTGAGTCAGGATGTATTACTCCTTTAAAAAAATTACTTTTGGACGGCTAGCCTTTCATTAAGGATTTTTACATCCAAGTTCATGAGATATTGTCTGTAGTTCTCTTTTCTTGTGACACTTTGGTCTAGTTTTGGTAGCTGGTATTTATTTTGTTATCATGAGTTGGTATAGAGTGGGAAATCAAGTAGCATGGGATGTGTCTGACAATTACTAGTGGAGTAAAGATAATTACATAGTGATACAGCATAAAGCAGTGGTTTGCCTGAACCTTGGAAGCAAAAACAGAGCTCTAAATTTTAACACTTAGAGGGACTGGTGCTGTCACCATGATTATATTTCACTAAATACTGTCTTGAATTGTACCTTCCCAGGTATCTCTTATGACCAAATATTATATGGCATAATTAATATGTATATTATAGTTCTTGGCATAATATACCTACTTGAAGGTTGGTTCATAGTAATTGTTGCTCCCCTCACATGACAGAAAATCATTTTTTGTGACTTTGTTGATAGGAAAACGATTTGCCAATAAACACCAAATCTCCGGGATGCGAGGGAGGCTGGCTTAACAGAATCACCAGCTAAAAATAAAATACTGGATGTGACCATAAAGTTTGACTAGTATTTCCATATTTCATCTTTTAGATCTCACTCCTTCACCCCAAGGGTACAACTAAAAAGGTTTTCATATTTCATATAATACTCATATTACCAATAGGACATTTGCTTATCTAATATTTTGGTGTTGATCTTTATTTTTAGGTAGTTTGGATGAAACAGTAACAAAGCCGTTGGTCTTCAGTGGACCCTCTAGCAGCCTTTCTCAACTGCGGTTCAGCCAGAGACAGAAGCCCTACAGATAATGGTTTGAATGACTATTTTATCAATTCTCCCAGGGATCATAAGAAGTTAATTCTTTTTTAACAGCTTTATTGGAGTATAACTGCTTTACAATGTTGTGTTAGTTTCTGCTATATAACAAAGTTAATCAGCTATATGTATAGAAGTTAATTCTTTATACACAATGTGCCTCAGGACATTAGGGCATAATTCCTCTGTGCATCCTGGCACACAGGCAGCAATCTCCTGGGGTTGCCCTCCATGGTGAATTAGGGTTGTGGGACCATGGGAAGGGAAGATTAATTTCCTTGCCCCTGGCTTGGGCATCACATTTTCACTTTGCAGTGAATCCTGCAAATTTCGCAGCCAGCCTAGCAGATCCTGACAAGTCTGAATCAGTCATGGTGGTCTCTCCCCCTGTCAATGATTGCTTTGTATCTTAGCATGTGATGAAATTCCAACCAATAACACACAGACGAATATCTGCAGGGGAAATTCTGGGAAAGTTTTCTTACTCTTAAAAGAGACACAAGGGGACTTCCCTGGTGGCGCAGTGGTTAAGACTCCGCCTGCCACTGCAGGGGACACGGGTTCGAGCCCTGGTCCGGGAGGATCCCACATGCCGCGGAGCAACTAAGCCCTGTGCACCGCAACTACTGAGCCTGCACTTTAGAGCCCGTGAGCCACAACTACTGAGCCCGTGAGCCATAACTGCTGTAGCCCGCGCACCTAGAGCCCATGCTCTGCAACAAGAGAAGCCGCCTCAATGAGAAGCCGAGTAGCCCCCCACCAAAGCCTGTACACCGCAACCAAGAGTAGCCCCCGCTCGCCGCAGCTAGAGGAAGCCCACACACAGAAACAAAGACCCAACGCAGCCAATAAATAAACAAAAATTAAAAAAAAAAAGAGACACAAGAAAGAGATACCCCCTTTTCTGCATCTTTAAGTTGTCAATTCTGCATGTGATACCTGGTGGCATTGTCACCACTATTTTGCAACCATAAAGGGATCAGCCTGAGTACAAACCTATATGGAGAGGAGGGCTAGTCTAGACTAGAGAATTACAAAGAGGAGGACCCAGGGCACTCATCACAACTAAATTACAACTGTCCTACCTCTGAATTCCTTGTTATTTTAGTTAATAAATTTCCTTATTGTTTAAGACAGTTAAAGTGGGTCTTTCTGTTAACTGCAGCTGAAGAATTCTCAGCGCTGAAAACATCTTGGTACATAGGATATTGCACTTTTGGTAGTAATACAGATCTCACAGAACCTATTTTATCAACTTTGGAAAATAGATGCCTATTCCCCTAAGTGAATTTTATGTATTACATTGTCCATATTTTAAATCAAACCATTCAAAAACACCCCCTTTCAAAACTTGCTGGAATATTCTCAGTGGTTTCTAGATCATAGCTAGATAGATAGAAACAATTTTAGTCATATAGATTGAGGGGTATCATCATGGTGGATTTAACATGGTATATTAGAAAGAAACTAACTTTCTAGTAAGCCTATTTTCTTTCTCTTCCTACCCTGGCCTTCCAAAATTAAGCTCATCATCAATGAGCTGTGTACCAAATAAATAGAGAATAGGAACAAACATATTTCCACTGGAAACAGAAATCTCACTGTATTCTATCTGGCAAGAGAATGACATTAGCTTTCGTGCAGAGGTAGAAATGTTCTTCCTATGAAGCATTCTGGTGCCAAGATCCAAATGGTCTGGAATTTCATCTCCACAAAACAAAGCCACCATCAGAGAAAGAGCAACAGCAGATGCATCCCTGTCCTCACTAGCTCAGTTCCTCCCACATCCTTGTATCTGGGTCCTCCACATAGGGAAGCGTCCCACACCCTCAACAGAGTTCCTTATTTCCCATGAGCAGTTTCCCTGCTACAGGGAACCAGCTGTTCAATACGATGGATGATTGGGTGTCTCTTGAGAGCTGCCTAGGTCTGCAAAGCAAATGATCTATTCCTGGATAATAATAAAGAGAAGACTGGATAGCAACATTCACAATTGGATACATTTGATAAATTTGTGTTAGGTAAAGCATCCAAGAGCTTTAGGGACAAAAATTTCATCGGATTTGGGGGAAAATGATAACCAATCACAAAAAAAAAAAAAAACCCAGTTAAAACACGATTACAGCTTTCTCAGAGATAACTTTTGGTAGTGAGAAAATTAATTAAACATTCCTTGGAAGCCATGGAGCTGAAGTCAGTGCACTGACTAACGGAGCAGCTGTCAGTGCAAAGTGGGTTCCTGTCCTAATCCTGTTCTGACCTCAGACTTGAGCCTGAGAACCTGTCAGAAAGGTGCTCTCACAGTGGAAGACATCAAGCAGCAGCTGCTTGCACTCAGCAGGCTGCAGCCGTTTTCTCTTGCTTTAAAAATTACAATGCCACTCTGCTTGCATATTTCATGACACAAGCAGTATGCATAATTCTCCTGCTGCTGCAGAGGACACTGAGGTTTCAATTCCATTAGTACACTGCTGTCCAGTGACAAAAATGCATACACTACTGTCACACACACGAATATGGTCATCAACAGGCTAGCAAAAGAAGCCAGACAAAAAAACCACCTACTCTATGATTCCACTTAAATAAAGGTAAAAAGCAGCCAAATTAATCTCTGGCAGTGGATGTCAGGATGGGGATGACCTGTATAAAGGAGAGAGGAGGTAGTGATTGAGAGCGGGCACATGTGAGGCACCTGAGGTGCCAGTAGTTTCCTATTTCTGTTTTTCTTTTTTTTGGCCACACCACGCTGGCATGCAGGATCTTAGTTCCCAGACCAGGGATCGAACCCGGGCTCCCTGTAGTGGAAGCACAGAGTCCTAACCGCTGGACCGCCAGGGAAGTCCCTAGTAGTTTCCTATTTCTTAAACTGGGTGATGGTTACATATGTGTGTTCACTTTGGGATAATTGAGCTGTATAAGTAGGATCGGTACACTTTTCTTTATGAGTGGTATTCTTCAATTAAAGGATTGAAAAAAGAAAAAAAAAAGATTAACTGCCAAACAAGACAAAACTCATAACCACTCTGACCAAGCAACTTACCAACCCCAAACTAGCTAGCAGTTCTCACCCAGGGCTCCCCACATCGCTTCCTCAGACACAGGCATGGCACATGACACTGGATGTGGCTGGGACCTCAGCTGGGGCTATCACCCAGAATACTACCTACCTTTGGCCACTCCATGCGGTCTGCGATCCCTCACAGCACGGCAGCTAAATTCCCAAAGAGAAACCGAGGTAGAATCGTCTTATGACCTAGCCTCAGAATCATGTCACTTCCTCAGTCACTTCCAGTGCATTCAATTTGTGAAAAGTGAGTACTGTAAGACAAGCCTATCTTCAAAAGGAAGGGAATTAGACTCCACCTCTAGATTGCAGGAGCATCAGAGAATTTGTGGATATGTTTAAAAATCAGCACAGTCTGATGCTGCCCACAAATTACTTACTTTCCCCTCTCAAACAAAATACACACATTCCCTCCTCCCAAGATCTCCACAAAGTCTCATTTAGTAAGGTGGCATCAGGCTAAGGCTCAAAGTCCAAGATCTCATGATCTAAATCAAGTCCAGGTGCAAATGAGACACCTTTAGTGTGGTTCCATGGGAACAGATCCTTTATTGCCATTCCTCTTGATATGAAGCCCTATAAACTAAAATAACAAAGTACACGCCTCTATACATAAATACCCAACATACACTGGCGGGACAGGCATAAGATAACTGCTCTAGACCCTCTGTCCTAAAAAGAGGGGAAAAAGGAGGCACATAGCAGGTTCTGGCCCATAACAACTCCGAAATCCAGTCAATCTTGCCAGATGCTTGATTAAGGCTTAGTCCCACTATCTGGGAATGACTCTCTAGGGCTCTTCTCTGCCCTCTGGGTTCTTGGTTCCATCCTCTGAACTATGTTTCCTTTTTCATAAAAGGTAGCCTGCATTTGCAGTGGAATAGTAGTTTTCTCAGCCTGTTTCCTCCCCTTAGAAATCCAGGAGTCCAAATACCTCTTCATTTTAGACAGTCTCTGTCCCTTTTAGTCACAGCTAACAGTGTCCCCTCCAATACAATTCTCTTAAATATTTTGTGAGTTTTCTGAGTAATAGTGGAATTCACTCCATTAGACCAAAGCAAAGTCACACCCACAAATCTTGTTGAGATAAGCCCTTCTCTAACTTTAAAACTGTTACCAAATAATGTCCTTAAGAATAATAGAAGGTCTATTTAATCTATTTAATGAAAGAAGATCAGTGAGGCACACCCTTTAGATTTTAAGAGGACCTTTTGTCTATTTGAAAGGGTATATAAGATACCTCCTTATGAAATCATTCTGAGGTCTGGATAAAGGGTTTTACAGTGACATCTTTGACGTCATCTTTAGACCATGTTTCCCTGACAGCACCCTTGGATTTCACCTTTGCCCACAAGCCATTTCGTAATTTTAGAATCATCTACTATCTGGAGAGGCAAAGAATGAGAAAATAAATTTATTTTTGAACCCAGCAAGTCCTGGCTGATTTTACAGTTAGCATCTTGTATTTTAGCTTATCTCTCCTCTCTTCTCATTTTATTATAAAGGGTAGAAGCAGCCAGGGGGCACCTTTAACCTCTGCCTGGAAAGCTCCTTATCTAGGTCATCTAGTTCATTAGGTACATTTTCAATTTTCCATATTATTGTGATTATGTTGCCAAATTTCATCCACTTTACAACAAAGATACCCTTTCCTTCAACTTCCAGTAACGTCTAATCCCTCACTGACAGTCTCCTTGATGCCCCTTAGGCTCCTGCTAACATGTCAAGGTTCATACAGCTTCCATCCACTGCCTGGTCCCAAAGCCAAAGTCACATTCTTAGGTTATTTTTATATCAGTATTCTACTTTCAGGTACTAGAATCTATGCCAGTCATCTTTTTCTATGTAAGATACCACTCCAAAACTTAGTGGCTTAAAACAAAAAGTCATATACTTTGGGCCTTCCCTGGTGGCACAGTGGTTGAGAGTCCGCCTGCCGATGCAGGGGACATGGGTTTGTGCCCCGTCCGGGAAGATCCCACATGCCGTGGAGCGGCTGGGCCCGTGAGCCATGGCCGCTGAGCTGCGCGTCCTGAGCCTGTGCTCCACGACGGGAGAGGCCACAACAGTGAGAGGCCCGCGTACCGCAAAAAAAAAAAAAAGTAATACATTTTATAAATCTATGCTTCTAATCAAATTTTGAAACAAAGGTTTTGGTTGAAACATTTGTTCTATGGGTAAAGTTGACTTTCTATGTGTAAAGATGACAATTTTTCAGTACTTCTTAGTTATTACTGGACAGTATTAGAAATGTTTCTGAAAATTAAGAATAGCTAACATTTACTGCGGGTTACTAAACCTTTCAGCCTCTGATTTTCCAAAGGCAAGTGATATAGGACCAAACCTGTTGGAATGGGACTCAGAAGAGTTCTAGGTGTCAGTCCTAGTTTGAACAAAGTTCTCTGGCCCTTGGTCTAAAAAATGAAAGGCTGAACTGAATACTTCCTTTCTGCACTTAAGTTGAGTGATTATAAATTAACAAATTTATAACAAATGAGCAGTTCTTAAGAACTGTTCTTTTGAGAATTTAGCAAAGACTATCAGGCCCTTGGTACTAGAACCTTTGCCTGCCTTCCTGGCGCAGCTGGCCTCATGTGGCAGCTCCCACCACATGAACTCTGACCTCAGATGAGACCTGGGCCACTTGCAGTTCTTGAATTGTCTGGGCTTGTTTTGTTTTCCCTTTGTCCTCTGGGCCTTGGCATGAGCCACTCATTCGCTCTGCCTAGAAGCTTTCATCTCTCTGGCCCATTGTCTTTTTCCTCCAATTAGACCAAACTCCTATTCTCAAAGAAACCTCCCAAGTGCTTTGAGGTAGACACAGCATTCCCAAAACCCACTCTAGGATGTCGAGTATGATGACACTGTCACACGTTAGGTATGCTTTTGCTTTTGTCTGTCCACCCTCCTAATGGTGAGACTCTGGAGGGTAAAAACTATGCTCTGGTCATCTCTGTGTTTTTAACATGTAGGACCGTACCTGGAATATAGTAGAAAGTCAACAAGTATTTGCTGAATGAATGCATTTTAACTCTGCTGATAATGATGTGGTCCAAGAACACAAAATGTCTTTTAAATGGTCAACTTTCAGGACTGTACAGATTAACTGCTATATTGTGAGTATTACTGCAAGCTAGGCTAATGGGTTAGTTCACATACAACTTATAGTTACTATGCTAAAGTGGGGTACTTTGGGAGGGGTTAACTATAAGCACAGAATATTAATAATTTTTTTTATCTACAATATTTCCCATTATTACAGCTTTTTAAAACAGCTTCTGAGCTATAATTTACATATCATAAAATTTACCCATTTAAAGTATACAATTCAGTGATTTTTAGTGTATTCACAGAGTATATTCATTTAGTGCCACTATGGTCACATAGTGACCATAATTTTAGAACATTTTTATCACCCCAAAGAGAAACCCTGCACTCATTAGCAGAAACTCCCCATTTCCCCCTCTCCTGGCCCCTCGCAATGACAAATCTACCTTCTGTCTCTGTGGATTTGCCTATTCTGGATGTTTCATATAAAGAGAATGACACAATATGTGGTCTTTTGCGACTGGCTTCTTTCATTTAGCATAATGTTTTTAGGGTTCATCCATGCTGTATTACAATGTCTTTATCTTTTGCAACATTTTCACAGCAAGAGCTAGAAGAGAAACATGTTATCATCACTTTTGCAAATCTCCCCCAGATAGCATAATATGAAAAGAGATCTGTGAGTGAAGGAGAAAATGTTGAGATTCAGAGGAACTCAAAGGCTATTTTAAAAATGATTTTTATTGCTAACTAATTTTGATTGGTACACCAACAAGTTTTTAAAGACATTTACAAAAAAAGAAAAAAAGGGAGTTCAGAGACTTTGCTGATGGGTGTGTATCAATACAAATTGATGTAGAGAGTGGCAGCTGCCCCGCTGCTCCACTCTGTCCACACAGCTAAAACACTCAAAAACGTTGGCGTAGACTCTGCTGGTATAAAAAGTCAGGGTGGGGGCTTCCCTGGTGGCGCAGTGGTTGGGAGTCCACCTGCCGATGCAGGGGACAGGGGTTCGTGCCCTGGTCTGGGAGGATCCCGCGTGCCGCGGAGCGGCTGGGCCCGGGGGCCATGACCGCTGGGCCTGCGCGTCCAGAGCCTGTGCTCCGCGGCGGGAGAGGCCGCAACGGTGAGAGGCCCGCGTACCGCAAAAAAAAAAAAAAAAAAAAAAAAAAAAGCCAGGGTGAATTTTTCTTAGATCTTGTAAGAAATGTTTCAAATTTAACCCCCAAGTATACCCAAACTACTCTTTATCTGCTCAACTCACTTGAATCAAGCAAATTACACAACTGTAGTTAATAAGGGCTCACTCTAAGTCTTTGTACAACACTGCCTTAAAGATAGATATGGGGTTACAATCTAGTTTGGAGAGTTAAATAAATAATACAAGCCCATCTATGAATGAGTACCAAAATAAATGTGTGGTATAGACAATGGCAGTAGCCCTTTAACAGCTGGAGCTACACAACAGATTTTAAAATGAAATTCTTTCCTGTTTTCACATGTGAGCTTATAAAACATTAGGGTGTACAGGATTATGTTATTTTAACTGCAGCAAAGATTATTGAACTAATGACATTCTATTGTTAATCTGACTTTAATTGTAAAACCAAATCAGCTCCAAAATACTGTTATTAATATACAAAGGTTATAGAACATGAAAAAAAATAGAATTGTTACTCCCAGGGATGTATTCTACCTATTTTAATTTTATTTTATTATTTTAAAATTTTTTTTAGCATGTATCAATACTTTATTTTTATTGCTGAAAAACCTATTTTTAATAATTACAGGAAAATTGGCTTTTCTAAATAAAAAGACAACACAGCTTTCTCTAAGATATACAAGACTTTGTTATATTTTTGTTATAGTTTTTTAAAGTTGGGTTTCATCCTGAAGGATGAAGCGGTACAATTCTAAATAAATGGGACAGAAGGACGTTTCTAATGCAAAGTGGTTTCCCCTATCTGAAATAATTTTGCCCAGAAAATTTTTTTGGCAGAAAGAAATTCAAGCACATTTACAATATGGGTTTTTGGTATAAAGGAAAGATTAGAAGCTTTAGTCCTAAGAGAGTTATGAACCATTCAAATAGCAAATCAATTTATTTTAGCTAAGAAGAGAAGTAGAAAGTATTTAATTACAATCCTTGGTAAAGTGTAGGTTTGTACACTTCACAAAACTAGGGTATGTTTTTTAAAATAATACACATTGATAATGATATTTTATTTCAAAGGCTCATAATCTTATGATCAATATTAATTTTATCAATAACAAGTATAATAAAACTCTAGTACTTCTTTTCTTGAAAAAACACTGAGGCTAAATAAACACTGACTGATTGAAACTTCTCAACACTGCCAAATCTCCCCATGGATCATTCCCAAACCTCAAGTCCTGACAACATCCTGTTTTACAGGGAAGACTGCTTTCCACACAGTGCAGCCTCAGAGAGGTGACAGGGCTTTCCTCAGGGGGTTTAAACTAGCCCCTCCTTGCACGGTGCAAAGCACAGTGCAGTGAACCACTACAGTCTGCTGGATCACAGGTACTCATGCCTCCTTTTTAAAGAGACAAATACAAAAGGAAAGCTGGATGGGAAAATGCCTGGCTGCTTTTGTCCCTTGTCTGGACAGCCTCTCACTTTCCCACAACAGGTAGGCACAAGCACAGACTGCTGCTGAATGCTCCAGACCTTGCCAAGATGCTGAAACCCACTGGTTTCTGCGGTTGTCCCATTTTCTACTGATCCTGGCTCTTTGCCAGAGCTTAATTAAGCCACTGAAAATGCCGGATGGTTAACCCTCTCTGTACTGCACCCACCTACAATTATTTGCGAAGCACTTTGATATGCTTTCACTCTTCCCAAAGATAAAGATAAATGCCAGACTGTAGCAGTGCACAGCAGGGTGCGTGGGTGGGTGCGTGCAGGTAACCACGGTACAGTAATTGCTACCAGTACTTACTGTAAAGGAGAAACTCAATATCTAAGGCTAGGGTTCAGGAAGCCACTCCAAAATATACGTGGAGTTTGGTTTTATTTGTTAGGGTTTGGAGTAAAGTGCAGAAGACTTCTACAGTTTAATCATGTTTAACCTCAGGGAAATAATTTTCCATCAAGAGAAAGAAAACAAGTATTCGGATCACAATGTCTGTTGTGAATCCTTTTTACCATATGAACAAAACATTATAGAGCTTTTGAAATTCCCAGAGCCACTGCTGTTCATTAAAAAAAGAAAGCACCCTTTTAAGACTTAGGTGCTTTATCTTTTACAAAATGAAAAAGATCAAACATAAAACCTTATTTGTAAGCAAAGCAATAGTGTCTCTGGGTCTCTCGCTAAGATCAACAGCAATGAGGATGAATGAGGGGAAGCAGTGACAATGGTCAAAATGGGTGAAAGGAAGCTCTCTGTTGAGGCCAGCCTTCCCTGATTGCAATCTTTAGACCCAAGCCCATAACTCTGTTTAACTACTATATCCTGAATAAAAAGTTAATTCTGCTCTAATGAGAAGCAAGTGAAGTCGCATGATGAGAGGAAGACTGAGTAACCTAACTGAGCCCCTACAAACTGATATCATAGAAGATCTGTATTTGAAGATAATTTAAGAATATCTGAATTGGATTCAGGAGGAATGCAGGAAATTGATTGGTCAGGCTAATTATTTTCTCTTTTTGACAACAGGGCATCCCACTACACACAACAGATAATTTAGTAATCTTCTCTCACTCTATATTCTGTAGCAATAGACATCTACAGATTTTCAGCTTCTACCTTCCTGATAACAATGAGGCAATTTTAAAGGGACCAAAGTGACAGGAGTCACTTTTCAGCTATCCAGTACCAAATTCATATTCCCATTTTATCCCAATAGTTTTCCCAATTCTTCTTGTGCTTCAGTTACTTGTACTTATAATTCCCATTACCTTGTAGGAAAATAACTGCAAAGTTGACTGCTTTCCCTAATACCTATCATGGATACACAGGAATATTCCTATTTGGTGAAGACAGAAAATTTCACACCTATACACCACCACAATATGGTCAAACAAAAGAGTGGCTTAATTAATTGCTGGCCAAGAGCCATGTTCTTTCCAAATCAAGGCTTCTACAAGATGGCATATGGTTTGTTATTTCTTACAAATATGAAAAGCCTTTTGAAGTGATTATACTTGGTATCTGTCAAAATAATTCTATATATGAAACAGTACTAAAATTTTTTAAATTATTATTTGTAAAAAAAATTTATTGTAAGAATTTGAAAATAGTTTTCATTTCTGAGAGTTAACATAGTGACCAGCATGCATTTTAGTAAATATTTTAATTTCACATAGTGTTGTTCTATGTAGAATATGCCAACTTTACTTAGGAACATTAACAGGAAATATAATTTTTAAAGTAAAAAGGTTACTTCTTCATTTTTGCCCATTTTCAAATGCAGAATATATTTAGTATTTGATATTTTATTGTATCATTTATTCTATTAAATTCAATCACAAGGCCATTTTTTTCCCAAAATTGTGCTTGTATTGAGGATGGTAAAAAAAAAAAAAAAAAAAAAAAGGCGGCATTTAATCTGAGTTCCCTGACTGTAAGAGTTTTCGATTATTCATCATTATATCTCCAGTACCAGAATACAGGAGGCCGTGATGAATTTCTATCCTCTGAATAACCACCACAATCTCAAACATCGCACCGCACCCAGCCCTAACACACTCGGAGCCATGCACAGCAAGGAGGCATGGGTTGAGCCCAGTCCACAGGACTCGGGCTCAAACAGCAGCATAATCCAAGCGCTTAGGCATCCTGAGTGCTTCCCCCTCAAGGTCCCAACGGGATTTGTAACTACCTACTTAGAGACATACTTCAGCAAAACATTTAGGAGACAGGAAATGTCAAAGCATCAGAAAAACCTCGAAGTTACAAGGTCTTAAAACTGTTTTACTCTGTCTCCTGCCTCAGTTCCGTCCTGATAGACTTCATAATGCTACTAGTAATAGTGTGAATCAGAAAAACTAAGACAGCAGATTTTTATTTTTAAATTGTGTCCCAATACCTACCACAGAGTCAATCGTCTACTAGGCTTTTAAAAATACTGTAAAATAATGAATTATGGAGGTGAATGAAATACAGGTATAGAGTGCTCTCTTGGTAAATGGATTTTCATGGTTGGTGGGAACATATTTCTAAACATGTTTTCTTCTACTAATATAAACGTCTTTTGTCTCCAAAGGACACTGAGGATGTGATGTACCAGGACTGATTTATTCATAACTTTGGCTCCTTTGAATACTGAAAGAAACTAGAAAACACAGCATTTATTAATATAATTAATAGCCATAAAGCCTCAATTCACTCCAATGTACTTGTATTTAGAATTGTACCGACTGGGGAGCGTGGACCTCTTGCAAATACTGTCCTATACAGGGGTATCGGGACAATGAAACACAATGGATAAAACCAGTAGGCAAGCAATCAAGACGAAGTTATCAGAGGTAGACCTTCCAAAGTGACTTAGTATGATGGGATCGTAAGGGATGGAAACATAAAAATTATCTTTACCTTACACACCTGGAAAACTAAAAGTGAATGGAGATTACTCATTCTGGAGTCATGGGAATGCACTGTGTCATCAAAGGAAAACATATGCAAACAGCTGTGGCAGAGGCTATTTTAAAGCACCCACCTTGCAGCTCTTTTAGTCCTCCTAATCCATTATCTATTTTCAGTTAAAAATCATTAATGTCCAGCATATAAGAACCTAGACACGACACAGACAAAAAAACACATATTTTTTTCCTATGGGGGTGGTAACCAGATGTCAATAGCTGCAGCTGTGACTATATAATTACCTGTTTGCATTAACGGAGACCACAGTTTAGATTTAATAGGTCAGATGACAATGCAGCAAAATGCATTTAGCCTATGATTACCCCTTTTCAAACATTCTCTCACTCGCAACTTCGACCCTGGGAACATAGCAGGCACAGACTTAGGTCAATAAGAAACACTGGCCAGCACAATAGGCCTTGCCTCAAACAGCGCTGTTGACAGACACCAGCACAAAGGAAATGAATAGAGTCCCCCTCAGTTCTCACACAGAGCGAAGAATGACTCAGTGTACTGCTGCTTTGGTGCTCTGTTTGTACAGTGTATACAGCTTTTGTCCTCAGCCACTGTTCACAGCTCAATGGGGGCTAAAGAGCTGAGGAAGTGAAGGCGGAAGAATGCTCCACACTCTTCCCTGTGGCCAGCAGTTGTCTCCAGAGGCACAGAACAGGTCAAGAGAGAACTGGAAAGTCACCTGCTAAAACTCCTCCTACCCCAGCTTACCCAAATAAAGTGATTTTTGCGTTAAAATACAAAGAAAGCATTATTTAGAGTGCCTAGAAAAGAGCAGAAAAATCACCATTGGTTTGATATTAATATATTAATTGATTGAATTACTGGTCTTTTGGAGTTTTGCTTTCTGTCACATTTCTCATATTTCTTTTTCAAAAGCTTATGTTAGGTGCAAAGAGAAATTGGGACTGGCTCACAGTACGGAACTAAAGTAACCCAGGCCAGGACTCACTAGAGACCACAGGAATAAGGCCAAAGAGCAGGTAAGGAGGCAAGATCCAGGTAGGGATCCGAGGCATCAGCAAGGCTGGCAGTGAGCATTTCTTTGCTTGTATACTAACAGCATATTGTCCCAAGTATATACACATCTATCTTTCTGCCTACTTCCCAAGGTAATGGGAGTATAACAATAAAGAACCCAACCCAGGGATAAAATAGAATTCTAAGACAATTCATTGGAGACTATGAATACACAGTACCATAGGCTTAAGATTGGTTTGCTTGATAACTGGCCAAGAAACGTAGCTAAAGTAAGCGACAAGTGCGAAAGATGAATGAAATGTCATTGCCCTGAGCCAAAAACATCCTGGCAGAAATGCATCTGCGTTTATGTACATGTTTTGGGATAGGACTGTGTTCAAATTCTGGTTCTGCCAATTACTAGCTGTGTGACTTTGTATAACCCCTCCAAATCTTAATTTCTGCATCTGTAAAGTGGGATGTCCCTCCATTTCTCTATCCAAAAAATAATTATTGATATATTAATAGTACCTACACTTCACTGGTTGCTGTAAAGATAAACTACATGTAAAGCACCTAGAACAGGACCTGGTACTATGTAAATACTCAATAAATATTGCCTATACTAAGCACTAGCCCCTATTGCTATTAGAACCACTACTATAATTCTCTAACTGGTACTAACATCACAAACTCCATTACCACTCCTACAGAGAGAGAACTGCTTTTTCAGGACTCTACAGAAAATTCTTACCAGATGATTGAGATCGCTAATCCTTGAGTCCAAGAGGATATTTCACATACCCAGAGGCTGTCTGTAGTGGTCTCTAGTAAATAAATTCAAGCTTCATGGATGGTATACATGTGACATAAGCTATATATAAGACACACAAGCTTAATAATATTAAAACTTTAAAAAAGGTATATGATTTGAATTTTTCCCAAAATCTACATCAATGTACAGCCTAATAATTATTCCCAAAGCAATTATACTCCAATAAAGATGTTAAAAAAGAAGATAAAGATACCAAAATATATATATATTCCTAAGGGGGAAAACAACAGCAATTTTAATTAAATGCTTGATATTCTAGGGTCCAGATACTCTTTTAAGTGACTAATCTAAGGTACTATTATTTTTACAGTGAAGAAATTAAAGGACAGAGCATTAAGTAACTTGCTTAAGATTACACTGTTAAATAAGTAAACCCAGGCAATATGACTTCTCATCTAGTGCTCATAAACACTACACTGTACCGTTTCATTAATATTCCTATGAAAGCAACTGTAACAAATTGCTAAGTAGTACTATCCTTATTCTTACACTTAGCAAAGGAAAGAAGTCCTTTCAATAGAAGATTCTGGTACAGAATCAAACCATATACCCACAAGTAGCCTCATAAATGATAATATACTATTAATTAAAATATGTTTAAGGTATATCCTTTTTGAAGAACAGGCAGTTGCTGACTACTTCTAGTCTAGTAGGAGTCAAAAAGTAGAAAGCTTTGTTTAATTGCTTTCATCACCACACAACCATAATTAGTTTCACGCTTATGAAGTTAATCTTACATGTTAATTATATCTGCAATGATTCTGAGAATGCAAAGAAGTTAACTAATGAAAAATAACTGCCTTGAGGATAGATGCTTTAAGCATATAAATGATCACAAAAAGAAAAAACTGTCCCCAATTTCACTAACTTTCAGAATGCCTCCCCACATTTAAATCTCTCATGGTATTGGTCAATGGAACATCAATACCAAGCAAGAACCATGTCAGAAGTTTAAGGAAAATTTTGCACTTATTTAAAAATTCATTCCATATGTCTCTGATTTAATTTATTCTTCAAAATCTAAACTTGTATAAACATAGACAAATATTCATGAATGACCTTGATTACAATTAAATTAAAAATAAAGGTAACAGACTTCCATAACCAGCGGTATGTTAGGATAAGTAAACTGACCAAAGCTCCTGCTAAAAAGAAATAAACACAGTGGTTAAAATACCAAAAAATGTTTTCTTTAATTGTATCACTGAGTCAGCAATTTAGAACTGATTATAGAAAGGCAGAAAAAGAAAAGAGAGCTGGAACTCAAAGAATAAACAGAGCACTGAAGCTGGGTTTTGCAAAACTTGAGCTTCTTTTAACATTTCTGTAGACACAAAGGGTCACTACATAATGGGAAAAAAGAAGAAAATTACCTAGAAGATAGGAAAGTTCTAAACTTGTATGAAACAGGTAAAACAGTCTCAAGTTATATACAGTAAAATTTAAAGGATTACTAGCAGAAAAGACAAATCTACCATTAAAACTGCTTTGAAAATGGAACATTTACAAAAATTGACCAAATACTGGGCTAAAAAGGAAGTTTTAACAAATTTCAAAAATTTGGTATTTTTCCTCTGGTCACAATACAATTATGCTAGAAATTAATAATAAAACATTCTTACTTGTTTGGAAATTTAAAATACACTTTTATACAACTCATGCCTCAAAGAAGAAATAATGGGACTTAGAAAATAACATGAAAATATATAAATTAGCCAAGTTGTTCAACTGTACTACATAACAACATAATATATACTAATAAAACACTTTAATTCTTGTAAACTAATTTATTTAACAGCCTGCAGTTTGTCTGGCTTTAGTTTTTTATAATTCATAAGAAGAATACTTGATTAGCACAGTATAATCATGTATGCTAACTATAAAAATGTGACCAATATTTTTTCATTAAAATAAATTATGTTCTTGGTCGAAACAATAAGTGCACCCCAATGTTCACTGCAGCACTGTTTACAATAGCCAAGACACTATTTACAATAGCCAAGACATGGAAGCAACCTAAATGTCCATTGACAGAGGAATGGATAAAGAAGATGTGTTACATATATACAATGGAATATTAGCCGTTAAAAAGAATGAAATAATGCCATTTGCAGCAACATTGATGGACCTACAGACTGTCATATTGAGTGAAGTAAGTCAGACAGAGAAAGAGAAATATCAGATGATACCCCTTATATGCAGAAATATCAGATGATATCCCTTTTATGCAGAATCTAAAAAGAAATGATACAAATGAACTTATTTACAAAACAGAAGCAGACTCCCAGACTTGAGAGGAAGAACTTATGGTTACGGGGTGGGAGGGAATGATGGGGGGAAGGGAGAGTCAGGGAGTTTGGGATCAACAGGTACACACTGCTATATTTAAAATGGATAACCAACAAGGACTACTGTATAGCACAGGGAACTCTGCTCCATGTTATGTGGCAGCCTGGATGGGAGGGGAGTTTGGGGGAGAATGGGTACATGTATATGTATGGCTGAGTCCCTTTGCTATGCACCTGAAACTATCACAACTTGTTAATCAGCTATACTCCAATATAAAATAAAAAGTTAAAAAAAAAAAGTCTGGAAACAATCCAGATGCCCATCAACAGGGCACTGATAAATAAACCATGGTACACTTCCCCACCAAAATAAAATAAATTTATTTATTATGTTAAATACAATTATTTATTTATTATTAGTAAAATAAATTACTTATTTATAATTATTTATTTATTTATTATAATTACTTATTTATTATGCTCTATCTTACTTTATATTTATTAGGAAGCTTCCTTGACTAGGCTATCCCAAGGTATTACCTGTTTGAGTTAGTCTGGCATCTTAAAATTTTCCATCTTGAAGATATACATTTATGATTCTTTGAGTCCAATGTAAATGTTCTTTAAAAAAAAACTTTTGACAAATTGCATACATGCATTTAAAGCACCCTTGATTCCTGAACGCTATAGAAAGAATGTTTATGTACCCCCAAAATTCATATGTTAAATCCTAATGCCCAAGGTGATGGTATTTGGAGATGGGGCCTTAGGGAGGTGATTAGGTCACAAGGATAGATAGAGCCCTCATGAATGGGGTTAGTGACCTTCTAAAAGAGACCCCAGGGACTTCCCTGGTGGCACAGTGGTTAAGAATCCACCTGCCAATGCAGGTGACATGGGTTCAAGCCCTGGTCCTGGAAGATCCCACATGCCGCGGAGCAACTAAGCCCGTGTGCCACAACTACTGAGCTTGTGCTCTAGAGCCCGTGAGCCAAAACTACTGAAGCCCACATGCCTAGAGATCACGCTCTGCAACAAGAGAAGCCACCACAATGAGAAGCCCGTGCACTGCAACGAAGAGTAGCCCCCGCTTGCCCCCCGCTCGCTGCAACTAGAGAAAGCCCGCCCACAGCAACAAAGACCCAATGCAACCAAAAAAGTAAATTAAATAAAAAAATAAAAGAGACCCCAAAGAGCTCCCCTGAACCTTCTGCCATGTGAGAACAAAACGTGGGGACAGCAGCTATGAACCAGGAAGCAGACCCTCATCAAACACCAAATCTGCTAGTGCCTAGATTATGTGACTTCCCAGTCTCCAGGGCTGTAAGAAATAAAGGTTTGCTGTTCAGGGCACCTCATGTATGGTATTTTTGTTGTAGCATCCTGAAGAGACTAAGATACTGAATAAATTCCAATTTTCTCTATATTCAAAAACTAGCTATAAAACTTGGCAAGAATCAAAGAATCATTTGAAAAAAGTTAGGAAAAGAACATTAAAAACCAGAATCCTGAATTGTAAGTGTTTAGAGATATACTGGATATGTACTTGGATTAAAAAACTTGTGTTGGAACCCACACCACTGTGTTTCCCACT
Source organism: Lagenorhynchus albirostris (assembly GCF_949774975.1). Taxonomy (NCBI): domain Eukaryota; kingdom Metazoa; phylum Chordata; class Mammalia; order Artiodactyla; family Delphinidae; genus Lagenorhynchus; species Lagenorhynchus albirostris. Next base: position 22,949,206 of record NC_083111.1, read on the forward strand.
TTAAATGGCTAATTCTGGTAATGTTCAATCCAAATGCATATGCTGAACTGAAAATATGAAGGCCTGATCTGTATTTTGAATCACTGAATCCAAGGATGTTGTCTGAAAGCCAAATACTTTCAAAAATGGTAGCCTAGTGTGCCTGATAGGACATCCTGGTAGCATATCTTTGAAAAACCAAGAAGGAGAACGAGAACAAGAAGTATTTGATGTGTAGATACTGACTCTTAGCTCCCCCAAACAGAAATTAACTTAAACTAGCTTAAGAAGAAAGAGAAAAAATGAATTCATTATAAGGATATAGAGGTGCCTGGTCGAGAAACTTTGAGAAGCCATGAGAGACTCAGGCAGTGAACCCTCTCGTGATTCTCACCAGTCTTCACTCCACATGTCTGCATAATTCTCTACTCCTTTGAACCAGCTTTCTGTGTTCTCCAGTCTGCATGGCATAAAATATGGCTACTCAAAGCCCTTGAATTTACAAGTTAAAGAGACTAATTACCTTCCCCTTGTTCACAATTCCAAAATCCAGGGGATAGAACTTGGTTTGATTCCAGCTTGGTATAGGTGCCTACTCTGGTCTAATCAGGTGGAAAAGGCCACACTGCTTCAACATGGCTGCCCACAGACCACTGCTTGGGTGGTCAAGGGTAGCTAAAAGTGCTGTTGTGTTAGAAACTGTAAAAGGCACTCAGCATAAGCAAGAACAAGCGCTGTGCATGAGCAACATGCTTTCTGATGGAATTTCATATTGCTCTGTGCCCGGTAGGCAGGTGTCAAGTTGGATAATCAAAGTTGAAGACACTGGCTGAGGTCTTGGGTAGGGGGATGGGATACTAATTGGTCTCAGACAAAGAGGTGGAGGGCAGATTTCCTCAAGTAACAAGAGTGTACAGCAGAGAGAAGTGTGGCCAGCACTGCCCCAAGAAGCTGACAGGTCATGTTTGAACCTGACCCTCCAGTTTCTCTGCATTTGGCTAGGGGAGAGAGACTTCTGACAGAACTGCTGAGCTCCTTCTCCCTGGAGCCTTTACTAAATATCTTGAGTTTTTGTTGCCTATACTAAACAGTCTGCCTGGCCTCAACTCACATAATTTGATACATACTATTTATATTATGTTGACTACACAGATATCTAAATAAGTAAAAGTTAGTATAGCAAAATGATCTTGCTCATCTCTCAGGTAAAGCATAACTGTCCACCCATTTGCTCAGCCTATAAATCCTAGCATAATCCTCTATCTCTTCTCTGTCTCCTTCCTGCTTATTTATCGATTCTTACTCTGAAATATCTTTTTAATCAGTCCCCTCAATTCCATCAACAATACCATAGTTTTAATTCAAGATATTTATGTATGTATGTATGGCTGCGTTTGGTGTTCGTTGCTGCGTCTGGGCTTTTTCTCTAATTGCGGCGAGCAGGGGCTACTCTTCATTCTGGCGTACGGGCTTCTCATTGCGGCAGCTTCTCTTGTTGCGGAGCACAGACCCTAAGCACATAGGCTTCCGTGGTCGCAGCTCACGGGCTCAGTAGTTGTGGCTTGCGGGCTCTAGAGCACAGGCTCAGTAGTCGTAGTGCACAGGCTTAGTTGCTCCGCGGCATGTGGGATCTTGCCGGACCAGGGCTCGAACCCATGTTCCCTGAATTGGCAGGCGGATTCTTAACCACTGTGCCACCAGGGAAGACCCTTAATTCAAGATCTTACTATCTCTTTTCTGAATTTTTAGAATACCTCCTAATTGACCCTTCTGCCTCCAAATGTCCAATATATTTTGTACTAGCTTCAATAATTTCCATTTTAAAGCAAAATCTTGTCCTTGTCACACCCCTGCTTATAAACTGCTGATAGTTCTTCACAGCAGCAGAGGTCCCAAGCATGTCTGTATATCAGAACCACTTAGATCCCTACCCCTCATCCTAACCTTTCTAAATCAGAATCTCTTAGAATGGGGCTTAGGAATTTGCCTTTTTAACAAACTCCCCTCTTGATTCTAAAGTAACCAGCCCAAAATCAATCTCTGGGTTTGTGTTATGGAAAGTCCAAGACTCTCTGAACAGAATACAAGTCAATTCACAACCTGAGTTCAATCTCTTTCTAGTCTCATCCCCTGCAACTTTCCCTTCCCAGCCTTATTCACAACACACAACCCTTTCATATTACTAGGCGTCCACACATTCTGCCTTCTTCTCTTCTCTACTTAGGGATCTTCTACTCATTCTTTAGGAATCAATTCAAATATGAACTCTTTCGTGAAGCCTTCCTTGACTGCCTCTGGCATTTATCCATTCTTAATTACAGAGTTTAAGAGGCAGTCTAGAGGTGGTTAAGAGTATAGGCTCTGCAGTCAGACTCCAAATGTTTGAATCCAGGTTCTGCAAATTATTAATGAGTAAGTGAGTGACTCAGGGCCTTGGACAAGTTACTCAACCTCTCTGTGCTCAGTTGCCGACACTATAAAATAGGAATAATAATACTGTAAGGTTAATGAGTTAATACATGTAAAGCATTTGCCTGGATCATAGCAAATGGTCACTAAACATTAGCTTCCTGTTTAGAAATTATTCATATCACTTAGACTATGAATCAGTCTTTTATATTAAGTCAATCAATTTAAGAGCTCTCTTTCTTAGTTGTGGTACAAAACAAAAAAAAAAGAGAGGGTAATTTATATATAAACTTCAATGAAACTTCATTTACTTCTCAAAAGGTGACTGAGGATGATGCACTAAACCTATTTAAGGGAAAAAAAGGCATTTATATAGGAAGGATTGTCTTTTGAAGTCATTCACTAGGGAAGCAAAAAAACTTAGAAATCTTAGATACCTATTTGAATTTCAAAAAAGAAAGCAAATATTAAGCCTAGCTTTCAGCCATTATTTTTTAAATATATAGTAAGAGAACTTAAAAATCTGGACTAAATTCTCACACAGCAAAATTTCCATTATTTATAAAACTAAAAATTTAGCCAAAAATATATTTCAAGAAATCCTATAGGTCTTCAAAATAATTAGAAACAGTACGAAAACTTTTTATGAATCCTGCCTTTTCTCTAATTACTAAAGTAATGTCTGAAATGGAAAAGATAGAGTGAGGGAAAAATTTGGCCATCTCCAACAAAAGAAAAATTATGGTTATGCAAGGTGAGAAGTAAATAGGAAAACTGTATTTGTGCTCAGATGCATCCTCTGTAATGTTACTAGATGCATTCTCATTTTGTCTTATTTTGCTTCTGAACTATCAGCTATTAAGAAAGGGTAGATCTTCTGCCCATTTTTGGATTGGGTTGTTTGTTTTTCTGTTATTAAGCTGCATGAGCTGCTTATAAATTTTGGAGATTAATCCTTTGTCAGTTGCTTCATTTGCAAATATTTTCTCCCATTCTGAGGGTTGTCTTTTGGTCTTGTTTATGGTTTCCTTTGCTGCGCAAAAGCTTTTAAGTTTCATTAGGTCCCATTTGTTTACTTTTGTTTTTATTTCCATTTCTCTAGGAGTTGGGTCAAAAAGGACCTTGCTGTGATTTATGTAATAGAGTGTTCTGCCTATGTTTTCCTCTAAGAGTTTGATAGTTTCTGGCCTTACATTTAGGTCTTTAATCCATTTTGAGCTTATTTTTGTGTATGGTGTTAGGGAGTGATCTAATCTCATACTTTTACATGTAGCTGTCCAGTTTTCCCAGCACCACTTATTGAATAGGCTGTCCTTTCTCCACTGTACATTTCTGCCTCCTTTGTCAAAGATAAGGTGACCATATGTGCGTGGGTTTATCTCTGGGCTTTCTCCAAAGAAGATATACAGAGTGCCAACAAACACATGAAAGAATGCTCAACATCACTAATCATTAGAGAAATGCAAATCAAAACTACAATGAGATATCATCTCACACCAGTCAGAATGGCCATCATCAAAAAATCTAGAAACAATAAATGCTGGAGAGGGTGTGGAGAAAAGGGAACCCTCTTACACTGTTGGTGGGAATGTAAATTGATACAGCCACTGTGGAGAACAGTATGGAGGTTCCTTAAAAAGCTACAAATAGAACTACCATATGACCCAGCAATCCCACTACTGGGCATATACCCTGAGAAAACCATAATTCAAAAAGAGTCATGTACCAAAATGTTCATTGCAGCTCTATTTACAATAGCCCAGAGATGGAAACAACCTAAGTGTCCATCATCGGATGAATGGATAAAGAAGATGTGGCACATATATACAATGGAATATTACTCAGCCATAAAAAGAGACGAAATTGAGCTTTTTGTAATGAGGTGGATAGACCTAGAGTCTGTCATACAGAGTGAAGTAAGTCAGAAAGAGAGAGACAAATACCGTATGCTAACACATATATATGGAATTAAAAAAAAATGTCATGAAAAACCTAGGGGTGAAACAGGAATAAAGACACAGACTTAACTAGAGAATGGACTTGAGGCTATGGGGAGGGGGAAGGGTAAACGGTGACAAAGCGATAAAGAGGCATGGACATATATACACTACCAAACGTAAGGTAGATAGCTAGTGGGAAGCAGCCGCATAGCACAGGGATATCAGCTCGGTGCTTTGTGACCGCCTGGAGGGGTGGGATAGGGAGGGTGGGAGGGAGGGAGACGCAAGCGGGAAGAGATATGGGAATATATGTATATATATAACTGATTCATTTTGTTGTGAAGCTGAAACTAACATACCATTGTAAAGCAATTATACTCCAATAAAGATGTTAAAAAAAAAAAAGAAAGGGTAGAAACAAGATACAGTGATCTGGAAACAGGAGTCAGCTCTTCTTCCACAGAACACATTTCTCCTTGGACCTCTTCATTCATTCAATAAATATTTACCCAGCACCTACTATTATACATATTTGGACACAGCAGTAAACCAAAGAGCCAGGCATGTGTGATGCCATTCCTATGGCGCTTATCATAGGAAGAGCCTCTACATTTCAACAAATCCAGTGCACCTTATACACCGCCATGAAGAACATACGGCTCCACCTCCAAATTATCACCATTAGTGACCCCAGAAGATAAAATCTACCTTGCTCCCAGACTTCCAGATCATGGATTTTTAACCTAGGTTCATGGGTCCCTAAAGGTTAATGAATGAGTTGGGGGAATCTGTGAACCCTGTACAATCACATGCAAAATGTGTGTATGTATACACATGTGTGAACTTTCCTAGACACACAATGTGATTTCACTATATTCTCAAGCGGGCCTATGACCCCCAAAGTATAAACCATCACTGTTCTAGGCACAGGAAAATTCCTACAGTTCTGTCCTACTGAAAAGACTGCTGCCATATACCAACACAGACGGCAGTTGGCAAATTCTCACCTGACATTTTATAGCACAATATTCAACAATTTTATTGACAAGTTACATTTTACTCATCTAAATTCCATCCTCTAATGTTCTGAGTACCAGCAATCTAGACAGTCTGTTAGACAAAGACTTCTTCCAAAAAAACTGTTTACAGAACTTGGGCTCCAGCAACTCTTGCAATGTAATTCTTGTGTATAACTGAACCACAGAAAAATAACTCCTTAATTTGTGGTTAGAATAACCACTGCAGAACAACCTACGGTGGGTGGCATGAAACTATCACAATTATAAAGTAACCAAGCAAATAATATACTATGTCTATAACAGATAAAATGTTATAAATCCAAAACATACATTGCTATAAATAAAGTCTCTGGTTATTTGCTGAGATACTCTGACTAACATGGCAGTGACAAGGGCTACTCTTAGCTTGTTTTATAAAGGAGCAACTAAAGCTATTTGACAGTAGACTCTGTGGCACCACATGTATTGTTTGGGCTAAGAAATGAGGTGAACTGCACTGTATAGTAACTTTGGGAAAATGCTGCCTTTAATATAAACAAACAATGGACTTTCCTTTAGAAGCCATGATAAGGGAGAGGAGGGCAGTGGGATTAGTCCTACAAAATCAGCATGCCTGCAATTTGGGAAACCATGAATAAAAGCAGTCAGTGTGTCTAAATGCCTATTTGTTGACAGTTGTAATCAGATCATTTCCCCCCAAATTAAAATCATAGATTTTAGAGTTGGTAAGGCTGTAAAAAGATCTACAAGATGATGGGACTGAGGACCAAAGACCATGCGTGACTTGCTCAAGTTCACAAACCAAAACAGAAAGAAACTGAGTGTCCTGACTCCCTTACTCTGCCATCTCTTTTTCAGGAAAGACTATTGTTCTGCGATTGCATTTGCTCGGGATTCCAAGTAACTTGATTTGGGGAGAGAGGAGGAGCCTCACCTAGCTTTTTGGCAGGTGACATAAGGCTTTTGGGTCTTTTACCTGGCAGGGAGAGTTGGCCAAGTGAGTAATACACTATTTTTATAAAAAAAGCATGGCCAGCATGAAAATCTAACTTTAGGTACAATGTGACTCCTTTTAAAAATTGCCCGTTAGGGTAAATCAAAGGGGAACAGGAGGTTAGAAATGCAAATTCTAACGTGTAGCCCCAGAACCACACCTTGAAAACCAGTAGGGCAATGGAATGTTCTGTTGGCCAGCTGCCCACTGAAATTTATAAGGAATTCCAGAAGACACTGAGTACCGGCAATTCTCATAAGACAGTATCGTCTTTTGACCTGGGCTCCCAGAGGCCCTTTCAGAGTACTTATGAGGTGAACACTTGTCATAATGCCTCTAAGATATTACTTGGCCTTTTCCACCATTCTGAAGTAAACACTGGATTTTCTAACTACATAACTGAATGAAAAGAAAGCAGAAGCCTATGAAAACCTAGGTTTATTTATTATTATTCAAGAGATCCATGTCAGTTTCTAATGTAACCATGAATTATAATGAAGATGACTGTATTAAAAAAATAAAATATAATTCACATACCATACAATTCACCTATTTAAAGTAAGCACTTCAGTGGCTTTAAGTATACTGTACTCACTAAAAAGAGTTGTGCATCCATTATCACAATCAATTCTTAAACATCGTCATCACTCCAAAAAGAAACTCTACAGCCCCTAACCATCAACTCCTTAAGCCCCTCCCCTCATCCTCCCATCCCTAGGCAATGACTAATCTACTTTCTACCTCTAAATATATTTGCCTATTCTGGACATTTCATGTACATGTAATTATACAATATGTAGTCTTTTGTGACTGGCTTATTTCACTTAGTGTAATGTTTTCAAAGTTCAGGCAAGTTGTATCTTCATTACTTTTTATGGCTGAATAATATTCATACACACACACACACATACATACACACACACACACATTTTGTTTATCATTTCATCAGTTGGTGGGCATTTGGGTTCTTTCCACCTTTTGGCTATTATGAATAATACTGTTTTGAACATTTGTTTATAAGTTTCTGAGTAGACATATGTTTTCATTTCTTCTGGTTATATACCTGGGAGTGGAATTGCTGGGTCATGTGGTAACTCTGTTTAAGTATTTAAGGAACAACCAAACTATTTTCCAAAGTGGCTGCAGCATTTTATATTCCCATCCATCAGAAAGTTCTTGCTTTTAAAAATGATAATAATTAAACAGATCGTGGGGGCTTCCCTGGTGGCACAGTGGTTGAGAGTCCGCCTGCCGATGCAGGGGACACGGGTTAGTGCCCTGGTCCGGGAAGATCCCACATGCCGCGGAGTGGCTGGGCCCGTGAGCCATGGCCGCTGAGCCTGCACGTCTGGAGCCTGTGCTCCGCAACGGGAGAGGCCACAACAGTGAGAGACCCACGTACCGCAAAAAAAAAAAAAAAAAAGACTGAAATATAAAACTACAAAATACTAGAAGGAAACATATGCCAATATTTCCATGGAGGGAATGGCTTTTCTATGTATGACAACCAAACTAGAAACTATAAAAGAAAAAATATGCAAAATCAATTAGATAATAATAGAAAAATGTTGTATGGCAAATGTAACCAACAATATACTGGTAGTAAATAGTTTTAACAGCATGACAAAGGGTATAACTTAATAAAAACGTGATAAATCCAAAGACTAATGAGCAATTGGAACAGGCCAATGAAACTGGAACACAACATTCATTTCAGAACTAAATAAATGGCAAGATGTTCACCACTGCTAGTCATCAGAAATGCAAATTAAAACAATGACAGTATTTTTGTCTATTAGACTGGCAAACATGAAAAATAAAATGATAACTAGTGTTAGGGACAAATAATTTCTTTGTGGCAAATGGGAAATATGTATAAATTTTTAAGGAATATACATCCTTTCCAGTCTTCCCATTCCAAAGAATTTATTTCAAGGAAATAATCCAATAATCATATCAAGAGTTATGCACAGAATTGTCTCTGAAGTGTTTATAAAAATAGTGAAAACTGGAAGCAACACCAAATAAATTACAGTAATGGATGCTATATATTCCATATATAATGACATATTTAGACACCTAACTATTTGGAGGGAAAACCCAGTTATAAAATAGTACTCAAAAATATGATTTCTTTAAGAAATTTTTTTTATATTATGTTTTCACTAGATGTTCTTTATTTCTGTTAAGTTATGTAAATTTACTGTATTTTGCAATAAGCTTTAATTACTTTTATAATAAAATGATATTTTTTAAATAAAAAGATGAACAACCTTAATTATACCAAGTGCTCATATACATAGCTCAGGAAGACACTATAATCCCAAAAAGATAAATAAGCTAGGCAAAGAAACTAACAATTTACAAAAAAGGAAAAACTATTAATAAAAAACCTATGAAATGTTCAATCTGTTTGTATAAGCATGAAAAATATCAATAACCTTTAAGCCTAGTTATTCCACTTAATCTTTCTTCAGGAAATAGTCCTAGAAGTCTTACCCTCAAAGATGTTCATGGCTGTGCCACTTATAAGAGTTAAAACAGTAGAAACAACCTAAATGTCTAATAAACAGGATTGCTTAAAGAAATTGTGTTATATTTAGTGATACATAAAGCATCCTTCATAATGAAAAAGGCTATGCTACAAAATTGAGAAACTCGTGATTCAAAATTATATAGAAATTAAAACCATATACAACCAAAACAAAAACCTGTGTCTAGATGAAAAGACTGAAAGGAAATTCACCAAAATGACTGGCGGATCTATGAAGGTTTTCTTTTTGTTGTTTCTTTTGTTTTTAGAGTTTTAGCAGTACTTTTTTTTTATTGAGTTATAATTGACATATAACGTTATATTAGTTTCAGGTGAACAACATTATGATTCAATACTTGTATACACTGCAAGATGATCATCACAAGAAGTCTAGTTAACATCATCACCATACACAGTTACAAAATTGGACTTACGAAGTTTTAAAATTTTCCTACTTAGGGAATTTCCCATAGCTTTTCTATGAGACTGCATTACTTTTACAAGTTGAAACAAAAAGAAAAATTTATAACAGAAATTCCAACATAGGTGTAACTTTAGTAATTTGGCTTGATCACTGAAGAACATTAGCTTTGACATTGTGGTGATCAATATATATCAATAGAATAAATAAATGAATTAAAGTTTTAATCTAAAATGAAGAAACCAACAGAATTAATTGGATTTGGTTTGGTCAGTAGCATATTTTTTTATAATAAACAAAAGAGTATACAGAAAAGTTGGAAAGAATACTTGCATAAATTGAAATTTATGCATTTTCAGTAACCCATAAATTTTTAATGTAAAAGAACACAGTATTTGATGATATTTACAATTATAGATGTAAAAATACTTCTTTTTTCTACTTTCCTAATAATAAAAAATGCAACTCGAAACATTTTGCTTAATTATCCAATTCAAAAAAATGAATCTGAAAAGAGAGAAATGTACACAGAAATGTAGATGGACCACATCACAATGTCATTAGTTAGAAAGACATACTTTGCAATTCAGACTAGAAAGGTCAATACGGGAACAGTTCACTTGTTTATTAGTCAGTGATGGTTTACCACTAACAATGTGGGTGAATTTAGCTTACATGAGGTAAATATTACTTGATAACATCTCTGGTAAAGTGATTTGGTAAAACAGAAATCAAAAGGTATGGCTTAAGTTAAACTATGGCTTATACTTAATAATGTTTCTTGATTATTTTACAAAAGCTTATTGCAACAAAAAGTTGTTCAAATGTAAAAAGTGATACCTAGAGGTATGTTTTATTTGATAAACATGTTATTTAAATATTTTAAAAGAAACAGAACGATCTGTCTTAAGTGAACAGACTGCTGAGGATTCTATCCTCTCAATGCATGGAGCAACAGGTTGGGCTCCACTCCAAACCCTACCGTGTACTAGTTCACTGACTGCAGAAATTTCCTAACTTCTCTAGGCTTAGTCAGCTTGCCTACAAATGTGGATAATGTTGCCTAGTTCAAAATGTTACTGTATCTTATCCTTTTTTTCTCTACAAAATTCAATGTAACTTATCTCAAATATTAAAAAGACAAAATAAGAGTAAGTTATGGTTATATATTTGAGGGCTGAATAGAGAATTTGGATTACGACCTTCATTTCACCCACTCCTCATCCCACCCCCATCTCTGAAAAAACAAAACAAAAAAATAAATATGCAGTTTCCAAGAATTGTGACATAACTTTATTCCAGAAAATGAAATCAGTGGATAACCACCCCTTAGGAAATGAGCACAGAACAAACTCATTTACCATGAGTTAAAACATAATAATTAGAACGGAAAGAGGCAAAACCTCACTACCTTAATGATGTATTATGTTTTTTTACTATAGAAAATTGAAAAATGTTATCAGAAATTCCCTGAAATAAACATATCTTGGTAATCATTTCTAATAGAAAAAGCATTCAGTCACTAATTTGGGGTTTATATTTTTATTTGAAGATAGGGAGGGACACATAACCTATACCTTCAAAATTCAGCCAGACTAACAAGGTAAATAAATTTTTATTCTGAAAAATACAAAATTTCAAGAAGAAAAACTGTGCCTGCATACGGAAGTTGGAAAATGGTTATTCAAAATGTTTGTGATGGGGTCTTGATTCTTTGAGAGGCAGAGTTGGAGAAATAGGCTTTGGAGCAAGATACACCTGGGTTAGAATCTCAGCTCTGCCACTGAAGAGTTATTGGATCTTAGGCAAAGCAGCAAGGCCCTCTGGCTAGGTTAACGGAAGGGGAATTACTCCTCCTCTGCAGCCTCCACAATGAAAAGATTAAACGCTGGTTTTCAGAGCTTTCTCTGCAGTTAGGGCAGAGCCATCTTATACAGGTCTGATCAAGGAAAGGTAGGCTGAAGTCTGGAAGAGATTTCTAAAAAAGCTTTTGTTTTCCTGATAAAAGGGACAGAGAAGCTGACTGTACCCTGCCCTACTCTCTTCCTCTCTTGAACACAGACATGTAGCCCAGGAGAATCAGCAGCCTTATTGCACCTGTGACGCAAGAAGGCGGTCCTAATGCTGTCAGGCTGCTGAAGCAACCCCGGAAGCTCCAGCAGCCAGGATTCTTATGCAAGAAAAATAAGTCTCTATATGTTTAATCCACACGTCTTCAAGTTTTCTGCTAAGTTTAACTGACACAAGTCTAAATGATTTGAAAAGTCACTTAATTCTCTGGGGCTCACTTTTCTTCCTCTGTAAAGTAGATAGTAAGTAGATAGTAAGATATGTAAGTAAGGTATCGTTTTCTGTTTGACACGTAGAAAAGGTAATGTCAGCTGTTCATGATCATGATGATGATGATCTTATTTCTCACACAAGCCATTTGCAGTAATCATTTCATTCATCTATTTTGAAAGCAACAAAATTGAGGCTCCATGAATTTAAGCAACTTGCCCAAGATCACACAATTAATAAGTAGTACAGCCAGGATTCAAATTCAGGAATTCTTATTGCAGGGCCAATGAGCTTAAACCACTACAATGCTTAGAAAAGTGACTCAACATAATAAGAGCTAAACCTAATAATCACTGGCTATAATGATTATGATAATGTTAGACAACTATGAAGACAAGAACAAGTACATCCTAATTTTCATTCTGGAAAGTAATAAATTCTCATTAATTCAACATTAATTTCATTTTTCTTCTTAAAATTAGGATGATCTCACTTCTTTACTGAAAGAGGAATACTCATTACTCTTCATTGAAGGAAATTTTGTTCCTTTATAACACCAAAGAGCAACTAATAACAGTATACATCAACCAATAATTGCAATACCTACTGTTAGCTAAATGCTTTTGTGACTCCTGTCTATCAAAAAAGTAAGCAATGGGGCTTCCCTGGTGGCGCAGTGGTAGAGAGTCCGCCTGCCGATGCAGGGGACACGGGTTCGTGCCCTGGTCCAGGAAGATCCCACGTGCCGCGGAGCGGTTAGGCCCGTGAGCCATGGCCACTGAGCCTGCGCGTCCAGAGCCTGTGCTCCGCAACGGAGAGGCCACAACAGTGAGAGGCCCGCGTACCGCAAAAAAAAAAAAAAAAAAGTAAGCAATGAATATTTATGGTGAACTTATAATCTGCAAGGTACTATGCCAGATATTTTAAAATTATTTTTGCCAAAGAAATAGCATATGTTTATTTTCTTAAAGTGACTTAAGACTGCTTTAGAGGGAGAATATCCTAACAGTGCTAAAAATTAGGAAGTGGCTGCTGCTGTTAGCAATCATCAACATCATCAGCATCATTACTAACATACACAGATTTTATATCACAAGCTCGCATATATTAAGCATTAGGTACCACATTTGGAACGTTTTCCTTCAAATGTCAGAATGTTTCATTTCCTTCAGTGAAATAAATGAAACCACTTTAAAAAATTCATGCTGAAGGTGCAGTATTTGAAAAACAAGCAAAATTCAAAATTAAAGTTTCTAAATAAATTACATTCAGCAAACAGGCTAAAATACTGATAACTGCAATTAGGAAAAGATATTTAGTTCCTGGAAAAGATTGCGATCTAAAGAGTTGATGTGTAGTTGTTAACTTTCAAAAATAGTTTGGCATGTATCTTTCTAGTAAATAAAAAACTAATGTAAAGGCTAAAACTAAATGGATGGTGAATAAAGTAGAAGTTTTGAGGTAAGGTTAACTCAAAAACGTTAAGTCTCAAATTATGTACGTTCACAGCAATATATTTTTTGGAAGCCAAATAACATATATTCCACACTGAAAGAGGTATAGCTCTCTCCATTATATATCATAACAATAATTGATAACCACATTTTCAAAAAAGTACTGTATATAAAAGAAAATGCTTTCAAGGAAAATACATCAAGGAAAGAATCATTTGCTTAATAAATTCAAAAATGACACAGGCAATAGCATAAAATCCACGTGAACGTTATAATATGCTCAATCAGTACTAATTAAGCTAATTAATAGCTAATCTGCATTTTTAAAATGAACACAAAGTATTCTATTTTAGGTCCAAAATTAAGGTTCTGAATTACAACTTTAGAAGAAATCTAACTGTAGTATACTTATGGAGAAATCTTTTCTTAAAAATTAAAACAAGCTCAAAGCAGAGCATCATATTTTCAAGTACAGGACTATGTTGAAACTGAATTTACCAAATAAAAGAAGACGGGATACATATAAACGAAGACGTAAGTGTCATTTACAGGCTTATAAAGTATTTTTCAATTATTATAATGCTGGGTTTTTTTATTAGGGGAGCTCCAAAGCACTCCTTTTTAAACAATTCTCTTGGTTAAATTAGCCTAGGTTTAGACTCTTGGATAAAGGAACTTTCACTGTACACACTGACTGATGTAGGATTAGAACCAAGGCGTCTTGCCCTCCGGGCCCATGTTCTTCCTGATACTTGCCCCACTCAACTTTCCTGCACATTCCAAGAACCACTGTATCTCCTTCCTACCATTTTATCCTCAAAAATTTTATAAAGCACTTTTAGAGGAGTGTAGAAAAACAATAGGGAAATAGAAGGAGAACCAAGAAAAAGAAGGTATATGACAATTTCAGAAAAGGGAACAGCCAACAAAGAGTGCTGAATATTACAGACAGCTTGAGCAAAAACGACTGGGCAGGGGACCAGAAGGTCACCGATGAATTTAAGAGGGTGTTTTCAATTAGTACAATGGTGAGGGCAGAGTCAGGTGGGCTAAACTGAGGAAGAAATGGAAATTTAGAAAATAAGGGCAATTTGGGGGACAGGGAGGAACAGAATGATAGCTTGAAGGGTAAAATGTTTCAAACTTTATAGAATTTAGACAAGATGATACAGAAAAAATTTAAGGTAGAGAATAGGAAAGCCAGGGAGTATTAGGTTGAATCATTTGAAATTTCAGATATTCAACTATTTTTTTACTTTAAAAAACCCAGCAATTTCACACAGATTAAACTAATGTATGAACTTAATAAAGAAGAAGATAAGGTGATATGCTAAGGAGGTGGAAGACAGGAACAAGAGACCTGAGATCGAAAAAGGTAAAGTAATGCAGAATCTACTAGAAATGAAAGAATTTTCAGAACTCTGGTTGATGTCATATAATATGATCCTATATTGAATACACCTGGCAAGACATGTTACCTCTCCGAAAGGATCCCATCTGCTATTTCTACATTTGCCTTTCACTTTTAGAAACAAAGCTATTCAGCTCCAACAGGATGCTTGAACCTGAACACCACAAGATTTCTTTTTGGGGAAAAAAAAATCACACTCACTTAACGTGGCACAAACACGAATCTACACTGATGCCGTTGCCTTTCTTTTTTGTTTTGTCGTGTGTTTTGCTGATAAAGTCAGAAGATATAGAAACTTAGAGCCCAATATGAAGTTGCTAATTTCAGGTCTACTGTTATTCTACAGCCTAATTTATCATAAATCCACTTTCATATGGCCAAACATCTACAGAATAACCACATGTCTAAAACTGAGCTCCGGGCTTCCCTGGTGGCACAGCGGTTAAGAATCTGCCTGCCAGTGCAGGGAACACGGGTTCTAGCCCTGGTCTGGGAAGATCCCACATGCTGCGGAGCAACTAAGCCCGTGTGCCACAACTACTATGTCTGCACTCTAGAGCCTGTGAGCCACAACTACTGAAGCCCGCGTGCTTAGAGCCTGTGCTCTGCAACAAGAGAAGCCACCGCAGTGAGAGGGCTGTGCACCGCAATGAAGAGTAGCCCCCGCTCTCTGCAACTAGAGAAAGCCCACTTGCAGCAACAAAGACCTAATGCAGCCAAAAATTAATTAATTAATTTTAATAATTAATTAATTAAAAAACCTGAGCTCCATGTCCTGCCCTATGAACAGCAACTCCACCCAACTTCCCTTTTGCTGTGACCTCCATTTTTCTAGTCACTGGGCTGGAAACTTCAAGCCCCAGTCACCAAAGCCTATCAGTCAATTCTTTAAACAGTCTCTCCAAGCTTTTCTTTCCCATTTCTTCTCACTCTAGGCCAGCCCCTAGTAAGCCACTGTCTGGATTACTGTGACAGTCTCAGAACTGGCCTTGCCCATCCATTCCATCCCACACATCACTACCAGTGTCATCGTTCAAAAACACCAATCCCCAAATACAACTCCTTTGTATCTCCACCATCACAATTTTTCAGCTTGAAATTCAGAATTTTTTATCAGGATCCTTGTCGGTCTAGCAAAGTAAATATTTCATTATTCCTTAAAACTTCATCCAGGCCATGGGCTCTTGACCCATGGTGGTTTTAAAATACGTACACATATTATGTATATACCTCCCTCTAAAAGGTGGGGACTAACTCCTCTCCCATTGAGTATGGGCTAGGCTTAGTGACTTGCTTCTAAAGAACAGAATATGGCACAAGTGACAATGTGTGACTAGGTCATAAAAGACATCACAACGACCTCAAGCTCTCTCTTAGATTATTTACTCAGGGGAAAGCTAACTGCTATGTCATGAGGACACTCAAGCAGCCCATGGAGAGGTCATGTGATGAGGCCTGAGGCCTCCTGTCCACAGCCAGCACTAACTGGCAAGTGAGGAGCAAGTGAGGAGCCACCTTGGAAGCAAATTCTGCAGCCCCAGTCAAGCCTTCAGATGACTTCAGCCTGGCCAATATCTTAACTGAAGCTCATAAGAAACCCTGAGCCAGGACTGTCCAGTGAAGACACCCATGGATTCCTGACCCACAGCAATTGTGTGAGATAATAAATGTTTATTGTTTTAATCCACTAAATTTTGGAGTAATATGTTGCACAGATGTAGATGACTAATACAATCCCCCCAAGCTCATTCTCAATTCTGTGCCATTGCTCATGCCGTCTCCCCCACCACTGTTCTTTCATTATCCATCTCCCAGTGCCCTTCCCCCTATCCTTCAGAATCTAGCCAAAGTTCCATCTCCTTGAGAAGCCCTCTTTTTTGTTCATGAAACCATTTCAACTCTCGCTTCTCCAGTTCTCCTTTGAACACTTCTGTGCTTAACCACACCATTCATTTAGGCATTTACTCATCTATCCCTCTGTGTTGCTGGGCTCTATGCATCTTTCCTTCTAAAGATGCCATACAGTTCTTCTAAACTGCATTCAGCACACTGTAATTTAGATACTCAATAAATATTTGCTGAGAAAATTAGCAAGTCACACATACACACTCATTCTGGAAGTGTATTTGATGAGTATATAAAAAGTAGAGGTTGACAATATGGACTTAGAGCTAACATTCTCACCAGTCTGCTTATTTACTAGCCGCTGACTAGTTTTTAAGTTACTTAAAAATCTCTGTAAGCCTTCGTTTCTTCAGTGCTTTTTAATGAGGATTCTAACAGTATCTACCTTAGATTAATAAAAAGATTTTTGAAAAACAGAGGCAAATCTCTTAGCAAAGTGCCTAGCACAGAGTGTTCAACAAATGTTAGCTATTATTGTTCTTATTACTAACCACAAAGTACATGTTGAAATTCTGGGTCCCTGAAAGTCTCTAGATGTTATCAAGTGGCAATCTAAATTAATACGAAATTCTACAAACTAAAATAGAACTCACCATTTCTATTAAGATAACTTTTAATTTTTCTAAAATCTACTTTTAAGTCAATAGAACTACAGCCTGAATCAATTGTAGGAGTGCAGCCTTGACTTTTTCTCCTCATTGTCCTATTAAGATATTAACTTCAAAGCTTTTGTGGGAACACTTAATTGCTTGCATTCCTTAACAAGCAGCCACCATAGTAGTTTCCAGATTCACTTTTAACCTTTACAGTCCTGGGAAGGCATATACGGCAAACTTACTAGACATGTAAATTTACACAATCTCTGGGTTAATATAGCTGTATGTATGTGAATATGCCACATAAAGTAAATCAATTTTGTACATCAATCAAAGTAGAATCCAATAGAAAAAAATCAATCCAAAAGAGCACTGCTATGCCATATATCCGAGTGGGGAGGGTGGGTGGGAAACTTTAACGCTATTCATTAAAAAATTTTTTTTTATTGAGGTATAACTGACATTTGACATTATATTAGTTTCAAGAGTACAACATAATGATTCAATATTTGTGTATATTACGAAATAATCACCAGAAGTTTAATTAACATCCATCACCATAAATAGCTACAAAAGAAATTTTTTTCTTGTGATGAGAACTTTTTAAGATCTACTCTCTTAGCAACTTTCAAATATGCAACACAGTATTACTGTAGTAACCAGGCTGTACATTTTATCTCCAGGACTTATTTATTTTATAACTGGAAATATGTACTTTTTGACCCCCTTCACCATTCCACCCACCCCACAACCTCACCTTGACAACCACCAATCTGCTCTCTGCATCTATGATCCCCCCCTTTTTTTGTCTAATGTTATCCAGTCTGAATTACATGTGTTTCATGAACTCATATCATTCTTGAGATAATTTACAATTTTCTTAAGATTTATAGTATTTATAAGAATATTTATAATATTCTTAAGATTTCTTATTAAAAAATTAAATAGAGCAGATGCTCCTTTATCCTAAAAAAATAATCAGAGATCTGTTAAGGAAAACCTAATGATTTTCAATCACCAATCTATTTAAAAACATGCATATTTTTAATTGTAAATCATGTCCTCTGGAATAAAAAGAACTACTTAATTCAAATTCTTATTTTCTTTTTCCCCCTACCAATACACCTTGAAAACTTTAGTTTTTGAAACATTTAGTATCTATCCAACTCTTTATGTGACCCTATACATCACACAACCTGAAATAGAAACAAAGACTGGGAAATTAGCTTGTGTATTCCACCTTAGTGTCAAACAAAAGTACAAATAATATTCAGTGCATGTGCTAGTTACCTTAGAACTGCCAATCATGCTTGTTTTGAAACGCTTCGATTTTCAGAGCTGTTAATCATGTGTGTTGAGAGAGATGTTGGGTGTAGAAATAATGCTTTAAGAGAGGCAATCTTCATGAAACATTAAGAAATCAATGGACTTTGTAAAACTGAACTTTAGGATTTTATAGAAAGGTATACAATTCTTAAAAAAAATCAAAATTAAAATATAACATAATGAAATAAAAAGATTTAGAGAATAAGACTCTTTAACCAAAAAGATATGCATGGTTTAACCACAGGGATTTTATATTTCAGTGAAAAAGAGGAATGTTCCTTAACTGATACTAATCAGAAGTATTATAACTAGGAGTGGGAAAAGGAGAATCAAACTAATCTAAATCTGGGCATTTAAATTTTTATTTTTGAAGCAGGCAAAAGTATCAATATAATACATTTCCCTTCTCCACCTCCCCAATACAACTCAATTTACTATCTACTAGTCATTCATGTCTGAAATCCAACACCATCAGAAACTCTTCCCTCTGACTCACAAGCCACCATTACTCAGTTACCAAGACCTGTTTCTTCTATCTCCTAAATTATTAATAAAAGTCTCCTTTCCTGACCCCTAGACTTAATTCACATTCTTATCATTTCTTTCCAGAAGCTTCCTTACTGGCCTCCCTAACTCCGGTTTCATTCTTCTAATACGTACTCCACACCATACCACAGCCAGAATGGTCTCACTGAAACACAAGTGTGGTCCATGTTACCTGTTCCAATACTTTAATGTGTCTTTACCACTTTCAGAATAAAGGCCCAGTGTTCTAGAATGGTATATAAATCCCTTGAAGATCTGGCTCCTGCCCATCTCCCTACTCTTCCCCTTCACTCCTCTTAAACTTAAGCCAACTAAGCCACTTGAGTTCCCGGAAAAGCCGGGCTCTCTCTCACTGAAAACTCTGTCAAGTACAGCTCCCTCCCATTTTCTGCACTTTGTATCTCCTACCCATCCTTTACAACTCAGTTCAACTGTTGAACTCAGCTCCTTTGGGAAACCGTCTCTGACACAAGCTGACTCCATCATCAATGCCCTCTTCTCCGTTCCTATAGGACACTGGAAATAGAACTCATACGGTACTATGTATATCGGTTTACTTCTCTATCCCCTGACTGAATCACTAACTCCCTGAAAGCAGGGATTGTCTTTCATCTGTACATCTCTAGCATAAAACGCAGAGGTGGCACACAAGAGCTGCTCATTAAGTGTTTGCTGACTCAGTGAAAAATCGTACCATGGCCCAGTTTACTTAAAAGTAAGATTAATAGGGGCTTCCCTGGTGGCGCAGTGGTTGGGAGTCCGCCTGCTGATGCAGGGGACACGGGTTCGTACCCCAGTTCGGGAGGATCCCACATGCCGCGTAGCGGCTGGGCCCGTGAGCCATGGCCGCTGAGCCTGCGCATCCAGAGCCTGTGCTCCGCGACGGGAGACGCCACAACGGTGAGAGGCCCGTGTACCGCAAAAAAAAAAAAAAAAAAAAAGATTAATAAAATCAGCAGCTTAGTTCTTGAGATGGGTAAAATGTACGACAGGTACATTCCAAGCCAACCAAACTAATCAATGCCGTAAAGCAATACTTTGCACGTAACAATATTCTTAAAAGATTTACTCATTCACTTACAAATTCGCTGTTAAGAATTGGCACCATCTCAAGTAGTATTTGAGATCCAATAATCCTATCTTATTTTCGCTACCATTCCTACTGGTGGTGTTAAAGTCTCAACCACGACAACTGCTCTTATCCAAGACACTCAGCACCTTGATTGGTTCAGCAAACACTTTTCTGATACGTGACAACTCTTATCAAGGGCATCAGTGAACAGGCAGTCAACACAGGCAAGACCCTGACCTGGTTACACTTCACTTATCAGGAAGTTAGTTATCTGGTGACACCAAGTCTCCACAGAACCCAATGAGAATTAAGCAGAGGAGTTTAGGAGCGGTCAAAATATATGTTGAAGTTCATGTACTAAAGTACATACACTTTACTTACATAAGAGGCTGTGAGGTCCTTACTCAAACTCTAGTTGTTCTTATTTTTAAGCACAATTTTGGTGACCAATTTCTCAGGCATCAGATATGAGAGGAAAATTAGGAAGTCTAAGAAAGCTAAAAATGCAGACACAGATAAAACAGTAGAAAAAGAAAGATGACGCGCAAAGGTGAAACACAAAAACTACAGAACTGGAGGGTTATGTAGCTGAGAAACAATAATTCTATATATTTGAGTTGAGATACAATACAGGATTTAATGTTTATAATTATGACCTTGAGTCATCAAAACAAAGACAAAAAACAGGTTAAACAACTTTAGGTCTAACAAGGTTCAAGAAAATAAATGACACATTTTATAAAACGAATCAATTAAAAATTAAGTGTTATATGCATAAAGAGTCAACTTTCTACTATTCATAAAATAAACTTTTTTGAAATATGTCATTCCCAAATAACAAGAGGCATTCTGACTCTAAGCTACTAATCATCGTCAGACGTTAACCAGTTCCTGTGACTACAGGTCTCACCACAATTATGATTCACAGCCATTATGAAACAAAGCCTGGGCCCTCTGGTCATTAGCTTATTGGTGGTAATACTATTCAAATATACTATACATGGACACCATAACCCAGGATATTAGAACAGGCTACCTCTCAGTCTTTAACAGACCTCTATTAGAGCTTCACCACCATACTGTTTTCAGGGTTCCTGGTATAAACCTGGTTCATACGTGAGGCTACTTTAGGACGTTTTTATGACACTTTAGTAGCTGTATGTTGTAGGATTTAGACAGTAGCACAGTACAGTGAAAGAACATTCCTGGGTGATGGATACACACAGCCCTAGGATTGAATACCTGCCTTGTGAACTATAATTGTATGGCTGCACCACCTTATTTATGCTCAGAGACTCATTTTCTTCATTTGGAAAATGGGGAAAATATCTTCTACTTTCTATGCTTCTTGTGCAGAATAAATCTGACGATGTACATAAAGTGCCAACATAAGTTTTTTAAAAATTGGCTATTGGGATTATCAGACATAGAAAGGAAATGATCTTAATCCACACTAGGACAAATTTTGTGAAATTGTGTGCTGTATTAATAACACACACACACAAAAACGTCTAAAGGGAAAAGTGCTTTATATTTTTAAGTCACAGTAGAAGCCCTCTGACTCATAGGTTGGTTCATGGAAAAGTAGGTCAAAGTGAGGACTCATTAAAAAAGTATACACATATACTCTAAAGATATTAACTTAGCAACTAATGCAAATATTCTGACACAGAGCCAGGTTTTCTTGCTAAGTAGAGGCTCACTCGCTGGAGCTCTGCACTGATCTCCTTAAATAAACAATACCTAGACTGCAATGTCTGCAATTGCCAGAGTCAGTCACTTTAAAGTAATGCAGGGACAGAAAAGACATTTGGAAAGCAATTCCTTCCAGATTTTTATGATTCCCGCCCCCCGCCCCGCATCTTTATGGTTTACTTGCTCAAACTAATTCAATAGCAATTTCATTTAAAACAACTCTCCTTTATGGAGCCTTTCTAAAACATTAAAATCAGCTTGTATAAGAACAAAAACCCTTTCTATGCTCATATTTTATTAATTTATGCAATAATCAAATAAATTACCTAGTGATAATATAAATGGGTTTTGGAATAAACACAACTAGCTTTTGCTAAACACATACCTCAACTGAAAGAAGCAAAAGTGCCCAGTTATAGTAGAGGACTACTAATTCCTAATTGTCTAAGTGCTGGTATGAGTCAATGGGTTTTATAAAAGAGAATCTTGATTAATTTAGCAAGTCAGTTAATTCAATGAAAACTGCCAAAGAAATTAATACCAGCGTCACTATGGTTTGTCATAATTTGACTTCTGATTCCAAGTCATAAATTGATATTTAAAAACATATAATGGTTAAAACTTTTGAGGTTGGTAGTGTAAGAGTTAGGTCCCATCCACACCTCCAAAATTTCTGCATGTAATTATAATATTTCTATTTTGCAACTCACTCAAAGTAGATCACAATACTACCTTTCATGCTTAAATACTATAGTTTATATTCTGTTACTATTAATATAACATCTTTCTAGACTTAATTTTTCTTTTAGAAGTGTTTTTCAAACTTTTTTTTGTGATACAAATACTCACCACCACTCCCCCACAACACCTTAAACAAAACACTCCCAGAACTGTAACATATAAAACTATGAATGCAGAGCTGCTCTGAAATAGGGCCTAACTCCCCTCTCTACTCCCAGGGCAATCTCTGAAGCCCTTCTGCATAACTCTATAGCTTCTTGGGTCAAAGACTGAAAACTTGGTTCTTTTAAACAATAATCAAAAATATTAAAACAGGGCTTCCCTGGTGGCACAGTGGTTGAGAGTCCGCCTGCCGATGCAGGGGACACGGGTTCGTGCCCCGGTCCGGGAAGATCCCACATGCCGCGGAGCGGCTGGGCCCGTGCGCCATGGCCGCTGAGCCTGCGCGTCCGGAGCCTGTGCTCCACAACGGGAAAGTGCACAACAGTGAGAGGCCCACGTACCGCAAAAAAAAAAAAAAAAAAAAAAAATTAAAACAAAAAAGTTACAGAACTTATTAAAAGGCTGTAACTTAGCTAATTAGAATATTCAGTTAACCAAAACAATTTAGGATTCTTATCAGTTGTTTATCACCTTTTTTATTTTATTTTTTTTTTATTTTATTTTGTGGTACGCGGGCCTCTCACTGCTGTGGCCTCTCCCGCTGCGGAGCACAGGCTCCGGACGCGCAGGCTCAGCGGCCATGGCGCACGGGCCCAGCCGCTCCGCGGCATGTGGGATCTTCCCGGACCGGGGCACGAACCCGTGTCCCCTGCATCGGCAGGCGGACTCTCAACCACTGTGCCACCAGGGAAGCCCTATCACCTTTTTTAAAAGAAGCAATCTGGTGGCATTTTAGACTTTTAGCAATAGAAGTAGAGGTCAAAGGCCTTCTCTGACTACTGTTATCTTCTACTCGCCAGACATCCTGTCACCATATTACCACTTCTTACTTAATTATGAATTTCTAAAATTGATTTGTGCACTAGTTTACTATCTGTTCCTCATTCCCCCAATAGACTAAGTTCCCCCAACTTCATGAGAGCAGAGAGCTAGTCTGTCTTCTTTATCAGCCCTTATTTACAACAGTGCCTGCCAAATTGAAGAGGTCCAGTAAGCGTTTGTTGAATAAATGAATGAATGAATGAACAAACGAACGAACAAATCAACTCCTACACCAGTATGGCTCCTCCCTTTTCATGATCCTCAATCATGAATATATTGATTTTGTGAGTGCTTTGGAAGTTTAAGTGGGAATTCCTGGTGAGAGTGATTGGATACTGGGCAGGTAGATGGAAGCAGTAAAGGTAACTATGGCAGATAACTACAGAACAAAGAGATACAGGCATTTAATTCTCCTAAGGAAAAAAAAAGACTCTAATACAGTGACTGCCCCCTAGACTAGAGAATTTATTTTGCAAAATTATTATGAGCCACCGCTCTCCCCCCTCAAACACTTCTGTTAAATAGACTGCTTCACTGGGAGGAGAGTACATGTGGAGATGGGGGTTTCAACCATATAGTAATTTCTGTTAATAGGATGTGTGCTTATGTGGTATGTACATAGTTTTCAATGAACAGTTAATTTAATTTTTCAATTCATTAAACTGAAATTTAATTAATTAAAATTAATTTAATGTTACAACAGATTCCAATATTTAACCATTGAGAGCTATACTACACATAAAATAAATTCAAATCATATTATAGAACTAGTTAGAGAAATATCTAGTCAAAAATACTGATATTTAAAATTCTGTGACCTAGTTAATAAGGCATAAGAATCAAATCAGAAATTCTAGACACCTAAAGCATTCTGAAATTTTATGCTCAAGAATATATCATAAAATGGGGGAAAAACTTTAGATAAAAGAATATCCACAAAGAAATAAATATCCATGAAAGAAATATCAAACAAAATTCCATCCACAAATATAAAGAAACATGTATATCACTGGCATTTGCAATTTATAATAAATTTGACTGAGCAGGTGAAATACCCATAATTCAGCAGAGTTATATGTAAAATACATCTTTTTATAAAGCTAATACCAGATGTTCTGGCTGCATGTTAGGTCAGCTTGTAAGAATAAGGATGGCCGCTGCAACTGGGTGGCACCCATGGTAGCATGATGTAAAGCTTATCAATTGTAGGGAAGAGAGGAGAGGATTTCTTTATATAAAACAAAGCAGTACTTCATTTTCAAATTACTGATATATTTTCTATTAATGAAAAATGACCTGCTACAGCTCCTGCTGACAATATGAGAGAGTTTAGGTTGCCTCTCTTGAAGGACAATTTTAGGACTACATATCTTCACAACTTGCCTGGTGCAAAATCCCTCAATAGAAATTCTTGAGGGAATGTCATCATTAGGTCACAAAAACCCTAAATCATCAGGATTTAAAGAATAATAATAGTAGCATCTGTTTACTATATACCAATCACTGTTCTAAATCTTTACATACATTATCTAATTTAATCCCTTCAATACCCCATTACACAATAGATATAGGTTGCAGTATTAAAATCTAGATGGACAGACACGTCTTACTTAGAAATTTCTTTAGGTTTTACTATTTTTGACTAAGTTTGTATGTTATTTGATATACCAGGGTAAGTCAAGACCTAGCCATTACCTCTCATGCCACGTAGCACAGAACCCATTTTCTCTTCCAGGTATCACCTGGTTTGCATCGTTCACCTTGCTAAGACACTGTTTAGCTTCTGACTACCTGCAGTAGAGGTGTGCTGGAGCCAGACTGCACCAGCTTGTGAAAGCTGACTGTGCACTCATATTTCCAACTCCACATTCAATGACATCACACAGGTAACTTAACATTGGCCATGGTGGAACTATTTCATACCACAGAAATCGGCAAATCAAGGCCTTTTATTTATTGGAGAGCTGGCTGTTAAGTATCTACTCACATATCACTGATCGGAGAACATGTGTATTCAGTTGAGTTTGTCAGGTCCTATTCAGATTCAGGTAGAAGGGGCTCCTGTCTCCTAACTGGGTGAGCCCAGTTATCAAGAAGACCTTTAGGTATCCAGAGCTCTTGGGAAAGAGGCAACCCATTCTTGTAACTGCTCCCTTAGAACTAGAGTAGACTCTTTCCTTACTCATATCTATGGTCTGACTCATTCTTAAACATCACAAACTTCTTCATCACTGTAATTCATCTTATCTAAGATGCCATTGATTCTGAGTCACCATAATTTATGTATTATTAAGAATTTTTAAATTGCCAATTAAATTGCATCAACTATAAGATGCATCCTGGCGTCAGAAATATTAAAATCTAAAAAAAATGTGTACATTAAAAATTGGTGGAAAAAATTCATTTCTATCTTGATGACTATTGTTTTCCAATCTCAGAGTCTTAGTTCTACCTCTTTTCACTCTTTATATTCTACTCCCAGGTCTCCCACCTTAGTGGTTTTCGTAAGGCATATTTATATTCACAATTATCTTTATCTACACAGACTATAAACAGAATGAATTCTGTTCAGGAAAAATTATAATCCGGAGAGCAGATGCAAAAGAGTAAGAAAAGAAAATGATAAAGCATCAGAATTTGCTAAAGTAAGAGAAAGGAACATGAAGAAACAGAAAGCAGAGGTTTCTCTGAGAAGCAGATGGAGACTGTGGAAAAGAAGAGGCAAATACTCCAATAAAGATGTAAAAAAAAAAAAAGAGGCAAAAACGTTACACGTAAAATGGCCTGAGCAGCATATATTATTCCCAAGCTGGTTTTAACTTTATGGCATGAAATGGTTTATTATCAGGATGGACATTCAAATCTTCCCCAAAACTGCTCTCACTGCTTTGAGAAGACATGGATCTGGCCTAACTTGACTAATATGACATGATATGAACTTGGCCTAACTTGACTAACTAGCATGATGAAGAGAAATAAACATATTTTCTGTCTTTTCAAAAAATCACCAATTAAAGTCCAGTAATACTTTTGAGGTATTTCAACTTTTATGCACATGCTTAAAGCACTTAGAAATGATTCTACTTACTCTCCATCCACTTCCGGTCTTTTACATACACAAGGAAACTTGCCACCAAAATCTATATAAAGATCATTCTCCACAATATGAAAGATTCGTCCAATGACTAGTTTATCCTTGGCAGGTCCCATCTGTGTAAGAGGAGAATGTCTCAGCATAGACGCGAAGGATTCCACATCTTTTGGAGAGCCCTAAATATGAAAAGAGATATTTATATGCATACAGTTCAATGCTAAGGTATAATATGGTAGGTACAGTAATGTCTTATAGGGGAAATTTTTAAAAGTCAATTTGCTGTATATTTACGTTTTGTAGCAATAATAAAAATACTGAAATGGAATTTTGCTTTAAAAAGCCTGGGACGCTCTTCAACTTCCTTTTCCTTCCTTTCCTTCTTGAAGAGGAGCCAGGGAAAAGCAGGCATCTGTGCTTGGTGGGGGATGGCGCAGATGTGGTGGCCCAGGGTGGAATCTGGAATGTGAGCGGGATAAGGAGCCCCCTTAGACAAAGCTTCAGGCCTGGGGCAAGGAGGGGGTAGGGAGGCGAGTGTGCGAGGAGGGCATCCAAGAAGGCAATTGGCTTCATTCCTAGTACTGACCATCTGCAAAAAGCAAAATGCCTTCGAATACTGGTTTAATGAAAGTAACTATGCTTTAATACAAATTTAAGTGAGTATTAAGATAAAAATGATTAAGGGTCCTTTAATTAGCAGTCTGAACACGAGCTCTTGTTATGTAATATTTTCAAATAACTTGACTTTATCATTTTAATGTTGTATTTTAACATTATAATTTTCTTCTTTTTCCTAAAGTAAAATTTTAAAGCAAAGACAGCTTTAATTGTTTTGTGCTACTCACTTTCTAGGAGTCGTCTGACGTACTGAATTTACTTGAGGTAGGGCTGAACATATAATGCAAGCCGATTACTTTTTTTTTTTAACTTACCAAAATTTTTTCCAAACACATGCTTTTTCAGAAATCCACGAATACAGATTTGTGCCTTCTACTCATCTTTAATTTGTGTGTGGTGTGGTGTGTGCGCACTTCAGTTCAAACTAAGGGAAGCTGAGTTTCTGTTTGTGAGAGCTCATCACAGAAGAATATTAACAATCTGATCTGCCTATGTATATCCTGTATCTGGAATGAATTTTACATTTGTTATTTAAGGGAGAATTACTAAGAGTTTGATAATACACTTACTTTAAAAACTACAAAACCATATTTATGACAATGTTAATGCATGGGATACTCCAAGGATTAGAAAATAATCAAATGCCCAGCCAGGAGCTTACTAAGCAGAAGAATACATGCCAAACTAAAAATATAGCCACTACTCAGCTCTAGCTGCAGTTGCAGTTCAAGTCCAGTGTTGCCACATCTTTTGATTTTCCAAGAAAAGCCAGAAATCCATATATTAATGTAAAATTTCCAATTTTAAGTGTTTATACATTGAAAAAAAGTCTTTCACTTTATAAATCAGAGCACATTTTGACCTATGAACCAAAAGTTTATGACCTCTGCTTCAAGAAAAAGAAAGTCAAATCATATGACAGATACCAAGTCCCTTAGATGCTGGAGGGAGGATATGGTGATAGATTTGTTTCAGTGGGTTGAAACCCAATGGGAAGGAATCCTTAGCACATAAGAGTTGATCTAAACCAAAGACAAGTCAGTAGACCTAGATGCCAAATAAAGCTGAAAAGGTAGCCAGGAATATTACACTTTGAGCCATAATACTAGTTTTATGATTCTACACAGTAAAATATTTAATTCCTTAAACAAGCACCTTGAAAACAGTTCTTTTGCAGAGAGCCAAGCGTGAAACACATCTTATAGGCTCAACACAGAAACAGCTATGAATTGTCCTCTTGATGCAAAGAGAGTAATATGAAGTACGCTGTCAGAGACAAGTGCAGATACTATAACCCTCTGCTGGGAACCACTATACCATCCAGAGCAGCTGGGAAGAGCACTGTTCCAGGCAAGACCAGACAGGTTATCAGCTTGGGGGGTCTCATTCTGCTTACAACCTGGGAAGGTCCTTCTCATTTTTCCCTATAACCTGCTTTCCCATTACTCCACTTCTGTGGTTGATATCTATTCTTCTTCTTCTTCATCTGGTTTTTTTGGGGGGGGGACGGGGGGCAGGTAGACTTTCAATTAAAGCCATGGTGTCATTAAAACAGCAGATGAGAGGAAGATACAATAGTAGATCTAATACTTGAATACTTATTGAAGATAATTCAGCCATCACTAGGGCCTCTTCCTAAAACAACAATCTCCTTTACAACTGTGAAGGGCTGAGATTAGTATGATAGTAAATGGTATTTCCCTCTAGGTTTTAGAAAATAGAGTGTTCTTGACTATTTAATATGATCTCTTGAGATTTTTAGTAAATGTGTTGTGAAATATTTACATTATAAACTTTATAAAATTATGAATAATTATTTTAAAGGAGATTTTAAAATCAAGTAAAACAGAATGCTATTGCTCCATTATTTTTGCCTTCACTTTGTTATATTTTACAATGGAAGTCAATGTGTTTTCAGTGAGTGAAATGATTTTACCACAAGTATAAGACACCTTGATCAATACCTGAATTTGCTTTTAAATTGTATGCTTGCTATACTTTTTGGAAACTATAACAAATAATTAGACAAAGCCCTCCTTCAAAAAAACATGGTCTAGAATCATCTCTGAATTCCTCATTTACTTGTCAAATGGCTTCTAAAACTAATAAATGTAACACAATCCATGATGACAACCAACACTGTAGGCTCCTCTCATGCTGCTGCAGACTGCAAAGACTCCAGGCACACTGTCACCTTCTGGGTGTATCACAGATCTCAGTGTCTAATCCTGCTTATGGAAAATGTTGCTACAAAGTTCATTCATAAAGTTGTCATAGGTAAAGCAGGTGCCTTAAGGTGGACTGCTTCCTTTAAGAATTGGTCATAAATCTCAGATTTCCAAAGTATTCCTGTTACTCTGCTGTACTGTTTTTTCCCTTTGAAGCCTGAAAGTTGAATAGCACTGCCCAGATAGAACAGGGGAAGGTAAATGAATTACAGATATAGGGAATAGTTCCACTTTCATTCATTCGTTCATCAAATATGTGTTGAATACCGAGTGCCTGTCATGTACCCCAGACTCCGTTCTAGCCTTGATATGAAAATATATGGAACAGTTAAACGAACATGAGAAGACATTAGGGTCCAAAAATTGCTGAAAACAATTGCTACCCTCATTCAGGTTGTAAAGAGTCCTATACCAAAGGCTAAGTGGGTTAGACATTATCCTATAAGCAGTGGGAAATCAAAAGAAGTTCCTCATTAACGGGGTGACAGTACTTGTTCTTTGTTTTAAAAAAAACTTTGGCAGCAGTATGCAAAATGGACCAGAGAAGGGGGGGGAATGGAAAGGGGGCAAACTGTTGAGAAGCTCCTCCAGTAACTAGGGCAGAGATGATAAAGGGCCTACACTGAAGCAGTGGCCATAGGGAAGAAGGGATACAGAGCTATTTACCAAACAGTACAGCAAAGACTTGATACCCAATTGGCTGTAGAAAGCAAGGGAAAAGGGGAGCCACTGACGAGGTGGGAGAGCAGTGCAGCAGAAGTAAGAGAGTAAGTTAGTTTCACACTTATTAGGTTTCTGATACCCATAAAATTTTAGGGAACACTGTCTATCTGGTAGGTAGTTAAAAATAATAGTGCACTTTTTTTTTTTTTTTTTGGCCACACCACACGATTTGTGGGATCTCAGTTCCCCAACCAGGTATTGAACCCAGGCCACAGCAGTGAAAGCACCAAATCCTAACCACTAGACCACCAGGGAACTCCCATGGTGCACATATTCATATACATACTTACATAAATTTACAAATATGTTTACAGTAATATTATATAGATACAAATTCCTCAAAAGAAATATATCAAATGCTAACTGTAAAAATTTACATATAGAACTTTTTTCTTTACATTATTATTATTTATTTATTTATTTTTTGCAGTACACGGGCCTCTCACTGTTGTGGCCTCTCCTGTTGCAGAGCACAGGCTCTGGACGCACAGGCTCAGCGGCCATGGCTCACGGGCCTAGAAGCTCCGCGGAATGTGGGATCTTTCCAGATTGGGGCATGAACCCGTGTCCCCTGCATCAGCAGGCGGACTCTCAACCACTGCACCACCAGAGAAGCCCTTTTTATATTATTTATATTAGAAAATCTAGAACACAAAGAATATGTAGTACTTAAAATATTTTAATATATAAAGCCTATGTACATATGTATGTATGTATGTATAAAACTATCATGCAGGGACTTCCTTGGTGGCACAGTGGTTAAGAATCCACCTGCCAATGCAGGGGACACGAGTCCAAGCCCTGGTCCGGGAAGATCCCACATGCCATGGAGCAACTAAGCCCATGTGCCACAACTACTGAGCCTGCGCTCTAGAGCCCATGAGCCACAACTACTGAAGACCGCGCGCCTAGAGCCCGAGCTCCACAACAAGAGAAGCCACCGCAATGAGAAGCCCGTGCACCACAACGAAGAGTAGCCCCGCTGGCCGCAACTAGAGAAAGCCCACACACACAGCAACGAAGACCCAACACAGCCGAAAATAAGTTAATTAATTAATTAATTTAAAAAAAGAAATAAACTTAAAAAAAACATAATGCATATGAAGACATTTAATACATAGCTTGGAATCAGAGGCTACTAGCACTAAAGGAAACACAAGATATCAGCGAGTCCGGCCACCTCATTTCACAGACGATCACCATACCTGCTTCTCACAGCCACATGATAGGCTGAACAGCGATTTAAATACAACTGCCTCAAAAGGTGGAAAGTAGAGAGAAACACTATTATAAAACTTAAAAGTAAGGACATAGTACAGTAGAATAACAGAAATATTTAGGAAATCTGGGTTCTATGGTCAACTCAGCAACTAAATAACTAAAAAATCTTGAGTAATAAGTCTTTTAACCTCTCTAGGTCTGCCTTCTCATTTGTAAATGAAAAGACTGGATACCTACCAAGTTGAGTAGTAGGAATTCCTAAATATTCTAAAATATAAAAATGTTTTTTTAAAGTAATAAACTATTGAAAAGGGAAGACAAATCCTACCCAGTCCCTTTTTAAACATAAACAATAACAAAAATAATGAAATGCTCTATGTACTTTACTTCATATTAGTTAGCAAGAAAAACATTTCATCATGTGTCTTCTCTGACAAGTAACTTAAAAATGACTCCCTTCTATATACAGATTGCCAACAAACACATGAAAGGATGCTCAACATCACTAATCATTAGAGAAATGCAAATCAAAACTACAATGAGGGGCTTTCCCTGGTGGCACAGTGGTTAAGAAGCTGCCTGACAATGCAGGAGACACTGGTTTGAGCCCTGGTCCAGGAAGATCCCACATGCCGCGGATCAACTAAATCCGTGTGCCGCAACTACTGAGCCTGTGCTCCGCAGCAAGAGAAGCCACCACAATGAGAAGACCACGCACCACAACAAAGAGTAGCCCCATCTCTCCGCAGCTAGAAAAAGCCCACCCACAGCAACAAAGACCCAACGCAGGCAAAAATAAAAATAAAATAAATTTATATATAAAAAAACTACAATGAGGTATCACCTCACACCAGTCAGAATGGCCATCATCAAAAAATCTACAAACAATAAATGCTGGAGAGGGTGTGGAGAAAAGGGAACCCTCTTGCACTGTTGGTGGGAATGTAAATTGATACGGTCACTATGGAGAACAGTATGGAGGTTCCTTAAAAAACTAAAAATAGAATTACCATATGATCCAGCAATCCCACTACAGGGCATATATCCTGAGAAAACCATAATTCAAAAAGTCATGTACCACAATGTTCACTGCAGCTCTATTTACAATAGCCAGGACATGGAAGCAACCTAAGTGTCCATCGACAGATGAATGGATAATGAAGATGTGGCACATATATACAATGGAATATTACTCAGCCATAAAAAGAAACGAAATCGAGTTATTTGTAGTGAGGTGGATGGACCTAGAGTCTGTCATACAGAGTGAAGTAAGTCAGAAAGAGAAAAACAAATACCATATGCTAATATATACATATGGAATCTGAAAAAAAAAAGGTTCTGAAGAACCTAGGGGCAGGACAGGAATAAAGACGCAGACGTAGAGAATGAACTTGAGGACATGGGGAGGGAGAAAGATAAGCGGGAATGAAGTAAGAGAGTGGCATGGACATATTTACACTACCAAATGTAAAACAGATAGCTAGTGGGAAGCAGCCGCATAGCACAGGGAGATCAGCTCGGTGCTTTGTGACCACCTAGAAGGGTGGGATAGGGAGGGTGGGAGGGAGATGCAAGAGGGAGGAGATATGGAGATATATGTGTATGTATAGCTGATTCACTTCGTTGTAAAGCAGAAACTAACACACCATCGTAAAGCAATTATACTCCAATAAAGATGTTTAAAAAAGATATCAGAATGAAATAAATGTTTATGTATTACAAAAAAAAAAGACTCCCTTCTATTAACTGTGCTGCAACAACTTCAGTTTCCTCAACCCTAACCAGTAAATGTTATGCTCGTAACAATGCTCTTTTAGTAAAATTAATGGATTAGTGGTTCAAGATGGCAGAATGAGTACTTACATTTCTCTTTTCCCCTCCTGAAATTCCATTCAGATGGTAAAATGAACGAGAAAATTACAAACCCTCAGTATCAAAGAGAAGAAAATGGAGACAAAAAGTATATGAGATTTCAACAACTATTTAGTGGACTGAAAACATGTAGAAGGGTGGTAACTAGTGAAGCAGAATGAAGGAAACTGCAGCTAAAAACACATGCAGTATGAAAATAAGTCAATCTATTCTGAAGAATCCCATAAAGGTGCTGGACTCCATCAGGCCAGGAATTATAGAAAGCTGGAATGAGAAGAGAGGCTGAAACAAAGGGAATAATTAAAAGAATACAGGCAGGGAAGGCAATTTTCTGTCAAGCACAGAACACCTGGCAGAAAGGCCAGGTGCACAATACCTAATAATAAGGCATTTATTGCCCTGGCAAAATAAATACAATAAACTTTTTTTCTCTTCTCTAAAAAACATAATAATAATTGAATAAATTGTCTAGAGAAATAAGTTAGGAGGGTTGGTTATGCAGCAATAGGTAACTTAGCCCATCAGGAAAGAAAAGAATCGAAATGACAGGTCTTTGGCAAGGTACCAGCAATTAGCAAGGCCTGGAGTAGGAGGGCGGGCTCCTGAAGGCTCTGAAGTCAAACCACATGGTTCACGTCCTGGCGGTACCACTTACCAGCTCTGTGGTTGAGGCAATGCACTTAGACTCTCTGTGCTGCTGTTTACTCACCTATAAAATGGGGTTAATAATTATACCTATTTTACAGGGTTGTTGTGAGGATTAAATAAACACATGACTATACGTAAAGCTCTCAAACTGTGCCTCTGACAGGGCAAACACCTCCTAAAATATAGCTTTAAACAAAAAATTAATCAATTTCTTATAGACCCAGTCACCATCAAGTTTTATGGATAACCCTAGTAGTTTTCAAACAGAACAATTTTGCCTGCCCTCCCTCTCCCCACCCCCCAAATCCCCCTTCTTCCCCGGGGACATTTGTCAATGCCTGAAGACATGTTTGATTCCCATGACTGGGGATGTTACTGGAATGCAAGGGGTAGGGGCCGGGGATGCTGTTAAACACCTTACAATGTACAGGGCAGCCCCCACAGCAAAGAATTATCTGGTCCGAAATGTCACCAGTGCCAAGACTGAAAAACCCTGCACTCAGCAGACCCAGGAGCACACGGCAGGCCAGGTATAGGAGCAATGTCAGTTGCATTTAGGAAGATCTAGGATGGAAGGCAAGACAAAAGATTAAGAGAGTGAGATCCTAAGATAGAACGGCTGCCAAGTAGTTCCAGACTGAGTATGAAGAAAGGTAGACCCAGAAAAAAAGTTGATAGACTGGTAGATAAAGGTGGGATTCAGGAAATGGAGAAGGTGAAGAGGGTAAAACTGTGGTCCAAGAGGGCTCAGGAGTTTGAGAACTTGAAGATAGCGTTCCAAGTGATAATGAATTTGTATACATACAAATTATGGTATATCTGCAAGTAAAAGAAAGTAGAAATGAAGGTCTAAGAATATGATACTTAGAATACAATGTGCATCTCTGTTGCCCAAGTGTTAGTAAAGTCATCGATGTACATGCTGAAGTCCATGAAGATGGCAAGTAAGAAGGGGAAAAGAGAAAAGCTGTGAGTCAAATGCTGAAGAAAAAAAACTCAAAGAATTGAGAAGATTTCTATCAAGGAATCTTTCCTTAAATATTTCTAACACAACAGTGGTCTGAAATGGTAGAGAAGCAAGAACCAAAATGACTCCTTTTCTTCTCAGACCCATCTGAGAAGTAGTGTTATCAAGCGAAATCGAGGAAGAAAGCAAGAAACACTTGTGAGAAGCTTAAAGGGAGACTGTGCACAGAAAGATTTAGGAGACTTGGGACCAAGGAATACAAACCTAGAGAGCAGGCTGAAGGAAAGAAGGCAAGTAAATGTGAAAGAACAGTTATCTGCATGATAACCCAGAAAACAAAAGAAGAAACTTCTGGAACTTCTAGTGATGGTTTTTTTACTTCACCCTTTAAACTGTTGTTTTTTGTGAATGCTTTAAAATGTGTATAATAAATAGTACTGTAGTACATAAATCTTTTTAAAGTAAATACTGGGGCTTCCCTGGTGGCACAGTGGTTAAGAATCCACCTGCCAATGCAGGGGACACGGGTTCGAGCCCTGGTCCAGGAAGATCCCACATGCCGTGGAGCAACTAAGCCCGTGCGCCACAGCTACTGAGCCTGCGCTCTAGAGCCCGCGAGCCATAACTACTGAAGCCCGCATGCCACAACTACTGAAGCCCGCGTGCCTAGAGCCTGTGCTCCACAACAAGAGAAGCCACCGCAATGAGAAGCCCGCGTACTGCAACGAAGAGAAGCCCCTGCTCGCTGCAACTAGACTAAGCCTGCACACAACGAAGACCCAACAAAGCCAAAAATAAATAAATGAAATAAATAAAGTAAATATTGGAAGATGTGTTCAAAAATTTCTTAACGAAGGGGCATTATCAAAAAAGTTTAGAAACCTTTATAATAGAGGTATATCATAGTAGCAGGAGAATAATTATGCCGGATAGGGAGAAATATAGTTACAAGAGGAGACTGGATAACCAGAATGATTTGCATGATTTTGCTAATTTATATCCACAGAAATTGAAGATATATGTGGGAATGGATCCTAAGGATACTGGATCAGGGTGAGAGGAAGACAGTGTTGCCTTGAGCCAAATTTACCAATATAGGCTCACTAAGCAGAGATTCAGATACAATACATTAGCTTAAATGGCTGAGAGTTATAGGCTATACTAGATGAAGCTGAAATACCGGAACTTCCTCAGTATACCACAAAGAAAGGTATCCAAAGGCTTGAAGTGAATGGAATGCTGGAGTGAATTTACTGTTTATGATCTGTTCACCACTCCTTACTATGGCCCCCAAGAGAATCTATAAGATACTCACTTCACCAAGGCTAAGAGAAGTACCTGTGTGAAGGGAGCACCAACATTCCTGAAAGATGTGTGGCAGTGATTCTCTGTAGGCCAGGACTGACAGTGAGAACTGCTGCCAACAAGAGCTCCCTGAATTCAACGTAGATAATGTGGCAGGAGTCAAGCCAGCACTTACTAGCCAACAACATGGTGGGCACCGTTATCATGATGCAGCAGAGCCTAACAGCAATCCAACTAATCTGACCTGTAGAGCTCTTTGGTGTTGGCTGGTTGGTCATGGTGTCCTTAGAAATAAAATAGATGGGAAAACTCTAGTTCTAGAGAACAGA
The DNA here is from genome assembly GCF_949774975.1 of Lagenorhynchus albirostris. Classification (NCBI taxonomy): domain Eukaryota; kingdom Metazoa; phylum Chordata; class Mammalia; order Artiodactyla; family Delphinidae; genus Lagenorhynchus; species Lagenorhynchus albirostris. The sequence goes on from NC_083111.1 coordinate 22,985,513, forward strand.
AGTCTGACTTGAATACCACATATGAATATCAAGGCCCCTCAACCAATTCCCAAAGTTGAAGCAATTCTCAGACACCAAGCCTTCTGAATGAAGGTTGTGTCCCCTTGAGGAAAGATCCCGCTACAAAAGCAAACATTTATATCACCCATCTTCCTTCTAGCTTTCCCCAAAGGAGCTGTGGCTATTTACCAGAATGTTCACTGAGGAAGGAAAAATCATCAGACCTTTCAGGGATTATCTGAACTGATGCTAACTCTTCAAGAACCAACTCAATGCCAGTCAGAACAGGGGCTTACGGAGATCACGTGATAAATGGAGTTTTAGCTCAGCTCTATCCCATTAACCTGCTCTATAGTTCTCTCCCTAGTTCCAGAATGCACAACTGGAATAGGTATACTCAGCAACCGACAGGATCCCTACACTGGTTCCTTGATCTGTGGAGTGAAGGCTATTAAGGTACAGAAGGCCAAGTAAAAGATGAATTTGTTTGGTAGGTAGTAGAACTTCCCCTACCTACCAAACAAGTAAATCAAACGCAATACCACATTCCTAGAGGCATTGCAGCAATTAGTGCCACTATCAAGGACCGGGAAGATGCACGGTGGTGATTCCTACCACATGCCCATTCAACTTGCCTATGAGGCCCTGCAGAAAACAGACAGGTCTTAGAAAATGACAATTTATTATCATAAACTTAATCAAGTGGTAACTCCGATTTCAGCTATTCCAGATGTCATTTCATGGCTGGAGCAAATCAAATATCCTCCAGCACCTGGTATGCAATAATTATCTAACAAATGCTTTCTTTTTCTAGACCTGCTAGTAAAGACTATATACCTCCAGGTTACATTAATTCTCTAGCTCTATGCCACAATCTAGTCTACAAAGACTTTGATTGCCACTCCATTCCACTGGACAGCATGCTGCTCCATTTCATATGCTGATTAGACCTGGAAGCAGAAAGCTGCAACTCCTCCTGACACATGGTAAGACACATATATGCCAGTGGGTGGGAAATAAATCCCACAAAAATACTGGGCCTTAGTGAATTTCCTAGGGAGCCAATGGTCTGGGCTACGTCAACTTACCCTTTCTTACCACTAAGAAAGAAGCTCAATGCCTAGTGGGTCTCTTTGAATTTTGTAGGCAACAAATACCTCATTTGGACATGCTTCTTCAACTCTTTTACCAAGTAACCCCAAAAGTTGCCAGTTTTGAGTGGTGCCCAGAACAATACAAGGCTCTGTAAAAGGTCTAGGCTATCAGGTAAGCTCTTCTACTACTTGAGTTTTACAACCCAGCAGATGTGGCAGTGGCAGTATATACACGTAGAATGAGATTCTGACAGACCTCCCTAGGTGAAGTGTAGTGCAGAGCTAGAGTACCTTTGAACGACAGCAGTAAAGGACTTTGAGCATATACTTGAATGATCATTTTGCCTGGAAAGAGAGATGGCCTAAGGTGGGATCTATATTGATTCGTGTGAAGTGACTTAATGATTTTGCTGGATGGTCAGGGATTTAGCAGGAACATGACTGGGAAATAGATAACAAGAAGGTCTGGGAAAGAGATAGGAAGATAAAATGGACAGAGTGAGAAAATAAATGTGAATCATTTCTTCTGCAGAAAAGAATCTTAATAATCAAGGGATAAGATAACTAGTCATGTGGAGGTCAGTCAACCTCTTTCCCCAGCCACTCCTGCTCACCTCCCCAGTGGGTTCAAGAACAAAGCTGCCATGACAGCAGGGATTGCTTCTGTCTTAGGGGTAGGGGAGGTATCTCACATGTCCCAGACTACTGACCAACTAGGCATTTTACCAGGTGCAGGCCCAAATCCCTACAAACCAGGCTCCACTCAAATGTGATAGTTTCCTTTATTTCCTATGTTATTTAATACCTATAGATAAAAACAAACTTAAGAGTTGTAATCACATTAGAACAATTAATCAAAAGAGAAAATCTTAATATAACCTTTAACAGAAAAAACAAAGCAAAATCCAAACACATTAAAAGAAGGGAGTGAGATGCCTGAGCAAAAATAAGAGTTAAGAAAGATATTCAACTAGTGAAAGCTAATGCTGACTTGAGAAGTCCTAAGAGTCTGATTGCGTATGATCAGAGCATATGACCACCCACAAAACAAAATACATACAGAATATATTCATCTTTTCTTTGCAGGAAATGTATAGTATTATTTATAGGTATATTATAGCTGTTGATTAAAAAACTTATTTTCCCTAGAGATTTATATCTACCTCAATACACTCTTTCATTGTTTTTATATTAGCTGGTCATTTCCTCTAAACCTGCTTTGAAAATGTTAGACTCTACTGTGAAACTAGACATTTCAGAAGGTTTTATTTATTAGTTGGAGATACCTCTCCTAAAATTCTCTAATGTAAAAACCAGGGAGCACCATGGTTAAAACCAGAAATATTTTTCATCATTCCTTTACATATTAGTTTTTAAAACATTTGTGTAATTTTTTAAGCTGTCAATATAAAACTAGTGAGAAAACAAAGGGTTAAATAAAGCTGTATAATACTGCTATTTTATGAATTTAGAAGACTTAAAACTTATACTAAAAATAAGAGAATTGAAACAAATCCTTCAAGTAAGCTATTTTTTGGATTTTCCCAGTATTCTGAAAGGACAAAACAGCTGATTTAAATATTCTATCTTCTGGAATATTCCAGCATTTTGAAATAAAAAGTGCCGATAAGAAATATTCATGAAAAAGTAAAAAATAACATTTAAAAATATTTACATAAACTCTACCTAATACATTGCTAAAATGAAACTATAAAGTATAACATCAGTATTCTACATAAATAAGCTAAAATAAAATGTTATTCTCCATCTTAAAAAAAAAACATTCTGTGTAGCCTCAAAAACTCTTGCAAACCATTTTTTCAATGTGCTGAAAAGTAATATGCCCCCCTCTACTGTTAAGAAACAGTAATATTCATAAAGCAGAAAACCAATTCTTTGCTCAACTATTGCCACCCTGTGGCTATAAGGTGGATCTTTCACTATACCATAGCTCCCCATCGGCTTAACAGGTTCTACAAATCTCTATTGTCTAAGTGACATAAAAGGGTTAAAGTTTTTAAAATAGTAAAAAAAAAAAAAAAAAAAGGAAAAAAGGTATTTGACTTTAAAAATGTATTTAGCAAACATTTACCAGGTCCTGTATTCATAAGTATGTGTTATGTTGGTTACAAAAATGAAAAGGACTTGGTCCCATCCTAAAAAAAAAATAAACAAACAAAAAAACACTTAAAGAGATACATGCATAAACCAATCTTAAAGCTAATGAATCAAGGAAAAGATAATGGATAAGTGAGCATGGATGAGTAAATGGCCTTTCAGGTCATTTAAACTTGAGATTCCTTTAACTGGTAACCTCACTGAAATTTTAGGATAGGGAATTTACGATGAACTGTCCTTGATTAAATTCCTGCCTGCAGGGGAAAGTCCCTTTTAAGGATAACTTGCTTGGCTCTTACTGAATATCACTTATTTTTGAGGTGCACATATATACACATGTCTGCACTTTGAGAGTAAGAATTAAACCAATGGGTAGGATGTCAACTTTCATTCCTATGTATATATACATTTTAATCCAATAACACGAGATGTTATTTCTCATTTATAGTTATTCAGACATCAAACTGTGTAAATCTTATTCCAATTCATATCAACAAATATATATTAAATCCCTACTTATGTGTAAGGCATTATGCAAGGAATGAAAAGGGTAAATAAAAAACTATCCCGACCTTCAAGAATTACAATCTAGGAGACGGGATAAAACAAGTTCACAAATGGCTCTAATATAACTTAAGAGTTGTGTGTGTAAAATAAAGGTAGCATAAAACAAAGCCCCAAGACATTCAGAAGGAGTTTCACCTGATTGGTGAAATGACCAAGGCCTAAAAGAACAGGTGATTTTTACTATGGAATTTGCAGGCAGGGAAGCTAATTCTAGGGGAAAGAGCAAAGGTAAAGAAATAATGCTTTGTTTAGGGAACAGCAAACCGTTTACCTTCTAAAAACATTTTTTTAAGCAGAAACCATGTTACAAATTAAATCTTACATAGAACCCCAATATATATAACATTAAGTGTAGTATTTTGTTGGTATAAGTGTATTTTATGAGTTCAAATTGATAGCATTTACTTATTAAGTCAAAAAATGTGAACATGCAGTTATTTTGATAAAAATTACAAACTGGTATCAGAGGTGAGAGATAAACAACTCCAGTTCCCAATTTTTGTATTTTGTTTTGACTGTCCACTACCAAGAAAATCCACTTATAATACCCCACATGTATAAGTGGGTGAGGAAACAGGCACTGTCATGCACTGTAAGTGGAAGTGTGCAGTCTGTATGTATCAAAACTCAAACTGTGTGTACACATTGACCTAGTATATATTCCATAAATAAGCAAAAAAATGTAAATGCTCACTGTACCACTGTCTGTATTAAGGGGAAAAAAAAAACCCAGAAACAACCTGGAAGCTCATTAGTGAAGGCCTGGTTAAATAAATTACGCTATATCCACACCATGGAATACCAAACAAGTATTTTTTCAATGAGATATACAGTGAGACCTCTGTATTCACAGATGCGGGAGCCGCAGAGGGTTACCTGCACCGTCTATATAAGGGACTTGAGCATCCAGGGATTTGGGTATGGCAGAGGGTCCTGGCACCAAACCCCCGTGGATACCTAGGGACAGCAGTAAGTACACTACACTACACATATATAATGATAAGGAAAAATATTCAAAGTTATACTTAAGTGAGAATAGCAATTTTCAGCAGCAGCAATGAAAATATACTGAGTGCTTATTATCAGGTACTTGTGCTAAGTGTTTAAATAATGAATTCATTTAATCTCATAATAATCCCATGACAGGTTTTCCTTTTATAAAAAAAGGAAAAGAAGATACACGGATATCAAGTAACCTTCCAAGGAAACACAGCCAGTAAATGACAGAAAAATTAGAATTCAAACCAAGTCTGTCTGAATCCAGAGCTTACACTGTTAAACATTAATAATGTAGTTCAAAACTTATATGTTTTAAAGTATATATATATATATAATTAGCTTATATTCATATATGCATACATAAAATCTCTAGCAGTATGCATTTATTAAAAATACACCTTCCAGCTTTGAGAAAGTGAGGAAAAGAAAAAGGGGGCTTTTATATTTCCCATAGTAACCTTCAGTGCTATTTACATGCTCCTTTTGCAATACTATTTTTATACTTTACAATTTTTTTCAAAAATCCTGATCACACAATAAAGACGAACTTTATTCATCTTGTAATCTCAGGATACTCTTCAATTAAATAGTTCCAGAAACTTCAAAGAGTTAAGTGAAAGATTTTTCACAAAGTTGAACCTTTACATCAATACCTAACAACTACTCATATTCCTCATCATAAATATGTCACAAAAGTACTGAAAGCTTCCAATAAACACTAAAATAAAACTAATGTGGTACCTTCAGTTTTCTTATTACTCTGACAATTGTTTTTGCTCAGTTATTACTCTGGAGTAGCACATTTAATTCACATGCTCAAGCCTGTCCTATCCTCACTTACACAACCGTTTGTGAGCAGTCACACAAAGATCTCAATTCAAAGACTGCTCAGATTGTCCTGAAGTTCAAATGTGCACTTTCTGTTCTATTCATTTATTCACGCATTGGGCAAACACATACGGAGTGCCCACTAAGAGTCAAGCACCGTGCTAGATGCTGGGCAGTTTTCTATAACCCACGACACTACCCATCGGTAAACTGTTTGGTACTGGTTCCCAAGGCGATGAGTACAGAAATTAAGACAGTTTATTTTTATACAGTTTAATATTGCCAGACATCCAATTTCATGTCCGCTAACTCAAAAAATCTGACTTGTATTTACGTCTATTTCTTCCATTTTATTTATCTAGTAATTCTATCGCATTTTACAAAATTATTGCCTCGGACAGATGGATTAAAAAAAAAAAGGTCATTTACAGAAAAGGAAAGTGAAGCATTGACAAGTTACATTACTTGCTCAAGTTCATAGTGACAGTAATTCTCTGATTCACCTCTCCACTGAATTAAGAAATATTTATGAGCCTGGTACGCCAGACACTAAGGTCCACACTGCAGCTACTGGGTAGAACAAGAGGAGCAGAGGGCCCTGCCTCTCCCAGTGTGAGTCCAACTTTACTCGGAGTCCCAAGAGTCGCCCTAGGCGCGTCACTAGCAACGCTCGCTTCTGATTTCCCTTCCAGCACTCGCCTGTGGAAGACGCGTGCAAAGCAGTGTGGGCAGCGCACGCCCAGCATGTAGATACTGTACAAAAGTACAACAAACGGAAGAAAAACACCACCACACGCTCTGTTCGAAGTGGCCAGCAGGTGGGACAAGCCACACCGCGGCCCCCAACTCTACTCCCTACGCCGGGCCCCGTCCCCGCCTCTCGGTCCCCGTCCCCGCCTCTCGGTCCCACCCACCCTGCCGGGCCCACCCCCTACGCCGGGCTCCGTCCCGGCTCCCGGCTCCACCCACAACGGCGGACCCCGCCCGCCAACGCGTCGCTGGCTTAGCTCCCACAACTCACTCTCATCCGCCCGAGCTCCGCCTTCCGCTGCAGCTCTGAGTGCCGCTTCAAAGAGCTCGCGAAGCCGCCTAGGCGCGGCCTAGGCTCCGTGGAATCAGAACTCTCGCTTCCGGAGCCACTTTCAGTGCCTGCGTCTCGACAGGGCCGAAAGAAGAGAAGCACTCGCAGAAAATGCCTGTCGGCAGCCACGGCACGGGTCCGGCACAGCGCCGCCATGACGGCTCCACAACCTCTGACCTTTGGCTTTTCCGCGAACGTGCAGGTCACGGGGCGGGGCAATGAGAGGTCCGCCCACTTGCGGAGCACTGTGGGCCGGTGGGCGTGGCCTAATCGGTGTAAGGTAGGAGGGTGGTGTGAGAGAGACTTAAGGTAAAATTGGGGGACTAAATCCTTGGTGGCTCAAGTCCCCTACTAGCAGCGACCCGCTAAGTTTTGCATGGAAAGGGTTTTAACTCGGAGCAATTTCGCCCTCGCGGGTGCCCTTTGGGCCTGTACTGCTGTAAATTCTGGTAATGCGACTCTTGCTGGCCCCGCCGCCTGCATGTCTTCCCCAGATGGCCCCAAGGCTCTCTCTGGTCGCCACCGCTCTTCAGGTCTTTGCTCAAATGCGAGGTTCTCCTTGACTATCTTATTTAGAATTGGAATCCCAGACAATATGCCACGTAGTTTACTTACTAGTACTTTTGTTTAGCGTCTGCTCTCTCGATTTGTAAACTCTGAGGGCAGGAATTTTGCTGTTGAATACCTGACAGCGGGCACATGGTAGGGCGCAAACACTTGTGAAATCCCGGATCTAAGTTTCGTTACAAAAATATTAACTTGAGACATTTTTGGTCACCTCTTAGCTACAATCCCTTCTAGGGAATTAAGGAATTTCGTAATGCCAAAACATACACCACCAGAGGCCCACCCTCACTTATGCTTTTCTCCCTACCCGCCCCATGTTAATTGCCAGAATTTGCCCACCTTCTTCAAAACCGAGCCTAACTCCATGCTTGAAGTGTTTATGAATTAAACTGTCCACCCAGCTTCTACCCAGCATTTTTATATTAATGCGCAGTTATCTGGAGGGAGGTAGCAAGCACTTTTCCAGCTCATTTATAAGTACTTGGACAGAAGGAAGTTTTATGTATGACTACAGCCCCTATTTTAATAATGCTCTTGACTGAGACTTTTTTTTTTTTTGGCCGCGCTGCGCAGCTTGCGGGATCTTAGTTTCACGAGCAGGGATTGGACCCATGCCCTCAGCAGTGAAAGCGCACAGTCCTAACCACTGGACCACCAGGGAATTCCCAATAATGCTTTTGACTGTGGATTTTAAAACTCTGATGTTCTCATCAACTGCGTAGACAGCAGACAGAACCCTAGAAGTGCACTAACCTTAGAATGGTGCGTGACTGTATGAATCACATACAACTTATTACTAGCCACCTGTTCGGCAGTCCTTAAATTCGGTGGAGAGCTTAAGATAAATTCTACTCCAGGTGAGTTCTCCCTTTTGGTGCATAAACCGTGTCTTTCCCTTGACCATTAATGCAGTCTTGCCGAAGATATTTTTGCATTACTTTTTATGGCTCTTGCTACTTCTGTTTCCCTTCAGGAAAAAGTGTGGTAAATTGTAAAGAGTGTTGACCAGTGTTCTTAGCTCTAGTTCGACCTCCCGTCCTCATCGCGGGGAAGCCAATTTAATGTTGCTGATTTGGTTTCCTCACGTAAAACCAAGTTATTAGCCTCTGTCTTAAATTTAAGGAAGTGTTTTGTAAACTTAACTAAATCAGCATCTACAGAACAAATGGGATTACTAATATCCCAGCTCTAAAATTCAGTAGATGTATTATCTTCGTGTCCTACCTCAGCCAGATGATAAATTCCTTCAGTACTGTGATAATGCATTTGGAGACAAACCCTGATGTTTTTAATGGATAAGAGTAAGTTTGCATCAACTGACTTCAAGTATGCCTAGTTCTCTGCCTTTGGTAGCGCATCAGAAGCATCAAATGAGAGAGAGGGTAAAGGACTGAGTGAATCTGCACACTGTCCTTGCCTGTATCAGTGCCAATTGTAAAAACAACCCTAATGGCAGTATTTCAACATCATGGCACTTCTGATCCTGCTGTATTCCTTGAACCACACTTTCCTTCTTGATTTATTAAAAACACAAGCTTCTTTCTTCCCATATAGCTTTCAAATTGTTAGTATGCTTTTTAAAGATATTAGTAATGGCAGATGACAAGTGAATAAAAAAGTAATTCAAGTTCTGGCTCCATGTCTACTGGCTGTGGTTTCATCTATCAAATGGTGACAGCACCACATCCTTGAGTGAGGAATTAAAGGAAATGGGTGTGAAATGCCCAACACCTACTAAAAGCTCAATAAATAGTGGCTATTAGTGGCTAGGTGGAGGTGACCAGAAGGTGATTTAGAAGTTCATGCCTCTCAAACATGCATGAAAAGCTGGAATAAAGATAGGGCTAGTGATACACCGGAAAGATATGAGTATTACTGTAAAGACAGTCATTTCAACCATAGAGATGAATACAGTCATTAAGGAGACTGTGTAGAAGATGACTAGAGATAGGCAATAACATTTAAGGAGTTGGAAGAAGAGAATACCAGAGAATAGTCAAACTGGAAAATGAGAAAATAATTAATTCTAGAAACCAAGAGGAAAACTTGAAAGCACATTGAGATGAAGCGTGTTAAAGTGAAAGTCACCAAGTAGCGTTTTATTTAAGTAAAATCCTGGCAGGTGATAGGCACATGCAGGCCCTGCCCTCTCAGGGCTCACAAACTAAAAGTGAGTTCTTTTGGCTCATTTTGATTTTGGTTCATTTTTATTTCACAATCAGAACGTGGAAATTGAAATCTATGGATTGTAGGTTTACTTAAAAGTGATAATGCTTTATTATTAACTGTAAACCAATATGGTCCCTATAATTAATCCAATTACAATGGGACAGTCACTAATTAATGGCCAAACGTCTCCTCATTATGTGCAAAAATCTGATTTTTCATCTGGGTCTTAAGAGCTATAAAGAAACACATGCAATCCTGATACAGGGCCTTATGCAGCCTCTCTGGCACAAATACAGCAAATAGTCACTTACAAATGTCTTTTTGTAGTCAGCATGTAGCGTTTTTGTTTGATACACTGAGTCCATACAGCTGCTCCTGGTTCTTCCTATACCCAGGATATGAAGGGTCTGGAGAGAAGCTGTATAATGAATGGATTCACCCACTTTGCTCAGCAGATAGGTAATACAAAAGAACCCATGCCCAAATTATAGAATTTTTATTGTTTTCAAATACTATACAAAAAAAAATAGACAGTATTATCTTTTCCTTAACAGATCCAGAAGTAGTGAGTCCAAATTCAACATGTTTTTTCTCTATTTCAGTAGTTTCAGTTACTACTAGGATAGTCCAATGGTTTCTCCTCTCTTCCATTGATTACTTTGGCCTCATAGGTATGAGAATTCTTGCTTTATTTCCCACAAACTCCATAAATTAAGGAGTTCCTTTGTAAGAAGGGGATAATTTCAGGAATTATTTTCTTCTGTCACACTTCTTGAATCCTTAAATATCTGAGATTTCACTCTTGTTGCTATGTTTTTCCAGTGTCAAACACAAAACACAGTAGAATGACCGGGACCCCTCTCTGCTGTTCTTAGTAATTACTGTGTTCTAAATTGCTTAAATATCTGTGAATTCATAATATTGAATCTTCCACAAAGACTACTTGGAATCATATTTCTAAGTCGATGTTTATTTTTCTAAATTTACCGTCCCTCTACTGTTTTGTTGCTTTTAAGAGGTAGAGTACTCTGCAACAGATTAAATCATTTCTAAATTAAGTGTAGGTAGATGTCTAGAACAGTGATTCTCCAATTTATTCTTTTACAACCATCACCAATACCCACATATACCCATCCCACCTTCCAACCCTAGTTCTATCATTTCTCTCATAAAGTAAGGAGACTTGAGGATATTTCACTCAACTGAAGAAACTGCCATCTTCTCCATTTTGCTTTGTTAAAAAGACAACAGTAGGGCTGGACATCCAAGAAACAATGTGATGAAAAGAAGATGTGATAAAAACAACTGAAAGACTAATTGGTTGAAAAAATACTTTAACAGCTATGTTGAGTAACCACAATATTTCTATAAAAAGACAAATTTCTACATGTCGACTCCTCTAGGACAATGCTTCAACAACCTTTGCCTTAAAGCCTTTTCCAGTAAATAATTTATGGTAGTCTAATACCATGAAGCAGTGATTTAAAGCAGATGGTAAAAAACGGCCTTTTTTTTTTAAAGCATAGATACCGGTTGATTATGTAACACAACAAGCTGTTTCCAGACCACTGGTCTCATAATAAATATTGAGACCTGTACTACTGATATACACAATTTATTAAGCTTTTCACATGTAATAGAGCATAGTTTCAGTTGCATCTGAAGTGCTAACAAAAGCTCCAGCAATCAAGAATGGCAGCATGTTATCAATATTTTATAACAATCAACACTTGTAGCTTTTCAGATTTGGATAAGATAATTTATCCCAAAGTAAATCTAGTCATGCTTTTAAAAAATGCTTTAGGTCACTCCAAGCTTGGCAATTAACATTTGGCATAAACAATAATAAAACAATCACAACTTGATAAATAACAAATACAACATTGTAGGCCATAACCATACACAGCATAAGGAAAAGATGGTGATGAGTAAGTAGTCATTAGAATTAATAGAGTACCTTGGCCTCCATGCAGATACTTCCAGAGGCTTTGGTTCATTCAGCCCTGACACTCAGTTTTCAAAGCAGGGGGCAATATCTACAGTATCATTTTGTAATTTCGAACACACTGAAAACAAGTAAGTAGAAAATGATGAGTTGATTTTTATTAATGCATTAAATCCTCAGGAGTTATCACCAACCCCTTAGTATAAAATTTTTTCAAGTTATATTAGTCATGTGTGCTTCTTACTGTAAATGCTGCTAAATGAATTAAATGAAGTCAACAGTGTTTCCCCTAATGTGATTGATTTTAGCACTTTTCAGCTACCTAGATCTAAAAATCTTTCAGGCTTTTGAACTGAATGTTTGAGGACAGTGTTCATATTTCAACCTATTGATAATACAATATGCTTGATTCAGAACATTAACTTACAGTCTATTCCAAAACTAAAATTTTAATCTGGTGCAAAATAAGTAGCTATAAGTGGCACAATAACCATGACGCATAATGACCATGACACTGAAATGGTTACTGTCACAGATGGTGATAAACAAGGATGTGAGGGCTCCACTCTCAAGTCGCCTAGGATTTTGAATTACTGTCTGTACATACTGTCACTTACAAAACTATAATAAATTGAATATTTAGTCTGGTGTCTTCAAACACCCAAGATGTAAGATAACTTATTCCAAAACAATATTTATCTGAAAATATTTTTTGTACCTGGTAGTTCTTCCCTTGGAGGTAAAGAACAATTTGCCAAAACTTTTAATAACCAGGATACAGAAAATTTTAAAGAACAATCTTACCTAGGAATCAAATATACAGAGATTCAAAGAGGAAAAAAGAAAATTGTATAGAAGACAAAGATCAAACTGGTATCCCAGATCCAGAGCAATTTTGTAAAGTAGGAAAGCAATTATGATAACCCACAGCTTCTTAGATCATTCTAGTGAGGATCTCCAGGTACTATGTATGTTTTTATAATGATATTTTCTAAATAAAGGGCCTTAAATGCACATAAAAGGGTGTTTCCCAGGAATAGAGGTTAAGATATTTTTACATTGTTCAACCCACAAACTATTTGGTCAAAGGAATATGTAAAGCTCAACAAAAGCACATCTGGTGGAAATTCATGGCAATGAATGTTGACAAGATGTGCTTGGATCTCGCTTGCAGCATCTGGCAGTGAGTAGCAGAACAAAGGTAGGAATCTCACAGGCTCTCCTGTGTCTGTTCTGGAAGAGGCTCCGTGGTGGTGGAACTAGCGTTTGCAGTCGAATTCAAGACTTCTCCAAAATCACCACCAGCAGGCTTGGTTCCTCCTACTTTAGACTTTTAAAATAAAAGTTCAAAAAGGAAGAGACATTAGGAAACATAAACTTCGCTGACTCTGCATAAAGTAACTCAAATTTTACTTTGAAGAATAAATCAGGAGCCTAAGAGCTCAGTGATTATTTGTACAGAATTTAGTACTGTTGTAATGTTCCATGCGGTCTCACAGAAAAACGTATGCAGTTTCCCTGCTGAAATATTCAAATTGGTAAATTCTACCCCTCCACTTTTTTCCCCTATCTGCTTATTGTTCTTCACGGGGAAGGTTGTCTGAAGAATTTTGTAAGGCCTATTATGCTAAAGTATCTACTGAACTCTTTGTATTTGGATAACACTTAGTGAAATATTATTGAGTAAAACAAAGGAAAGAAATATATGTACGTTTCCCAGTTACAGCATAAACTTTCTAACCTTTTGCTGCTTAAAGAGTGGTACATGGACCTAGAGACTCAACATCACCGGGGAGCTTGTTAGACATTTGGAACCTCAGACTGGCCTCCCCATCTCCATCTGCAGAATTGAAATCCAGGCTTTAACAAGATCTCCAGGTGCTTCCTATACACATTATAATTTGTGAAGCACTACTCCAAGTTATCTGGCCTGAAAATCTGTCAATAAATATTTGTTTGAATGAATTTATCTGCCCCGCATTTGTATACTATTGTATGCTTTTCAAAACCCTTACACATCCTTAGTGACATTGATGAATCTATGCTTCCTGCCCACCGTCACCCCCTCTCCTGCCCCCATTACATCTCATGACTGACCAACAGGACAGCTGACTAACATTAAGAAACCAGTCAATGATCAAGGATGCAACTCACAGTGGGCTTGCATCTGACCTTGCTCTTAGCTCAGTCTTGACTGGCCAAAGATTCATTAACAATTGGAATCTCGTTGAAATTTTCTCTCTCATTTCTTGTTGGCCTCCCACCTAAAATCTTTGAATTGCATGAAAAATGTGCATGACTTGTATCCACTGTATATTTATTAAATTTATGAAAACATTCCTTAATTACAAGAAAATGTTAAGACCTCTTGCAATTCACAAGTCTAAAACAACTCCTCCCCACAACTGGTCCCTTCTCTATTCTAAGACCATGAATGTCAGTAGTAACTCCCAGTCAGACTCCTGGAGTTATCCTTGGTCCTTCCCTGTCTTGTTCCACATCCAATCGATCACTCAATTTTTCTGTGTCACCTGTAAAGTCTAAATATCTCTCAACTCTGTCCCACTGGCACTAGCTCAACTCACCACACCAACATCTTTGGCCTGGATTACAGTGCCTCCCTTCCACCTTGTCTCCTTCTCCAGTCTCTCTCCCCTTAGCTCTGCAGGGCAGACAGTGATTTTTTTAAAATGCACAGAAGAATGTGCGACTCAGGTTGTTTAAAATCTTCCAGTGGCTTCCCACACTTTCCTTAACGTGGCCCACCCATCTCTCTAGCTACATCTCCTGCTCAGTACCCCACAGCACAGCAAAGTTCCTGCTGTTCCTCAAAGGGGCCCCAAAGCTTCAAACATTCCCCTCAACCTAAAGGTTTGGTTTCCATTTACATTACTGCATCCTCTGAGAAGCCTGCTCTGACCTTCCCTCCTGCCAAGCATGACAGAAATTCCCGCTACTTATCCTCCTGCAGCCTTGACTTCCACTGTCATAGCACCTTACCCTGTGTTTACTTTCACTGGCCATTTAATTGTCTAAACATCTTCAGAAAGGGTCTGTGTCTCTGTTGCTCACCATGGTATTTCCAGTGCCCAATACTCATCTCCCGGCACATGGCAAATGCTCAATAATCACAGTTAATGACTTGATCCAAAATCTAAATGTAAGTACATGTAGACCCGATGTTTAACTGAATATCAATGTAAGTTAGAAAATCTGCATCCCAAGCACACAATTATATTTTACAGCTTCCTTGGTGATATTTGTCTAATACACTATACTATTAAAAAAAATTTTTATTTGAATGGTGCCCAGTCATATTTAAAAAACTGATTTCACTACAATTTAGAGAGTCTGAATATACTCAGGAGGAAAGTACACAGTAAATGACCTCGAAGTTTCTCCTCTTCTTCAGTGTCAAAAGAACTGAGGCTTTCCTGGTTTTCCAGCTAGTCATTTAAAAAAGCTAATGCTCAGGGTAGATTTCAAGGAGAGGCTATGATATTCCTAAAACATTGAGAACTAAATCAGAGTAAAACCTTGACTTCTGGCAACGTACAGTTTTTTCAAACGCCTGACTAGGCATTAATAAAGATAAAGCAGGCCTCTGGTACTGTCGTAAAAGAATGACTATGGGGCTTCCCTGGTGGCGCAGTGGTTGAGAGTCCGCCTGCCGATACGGGGGACACGGGTTCGTGCCCCGGTTCGAAAGGATCCCACATGCCGCGGAGCGGCTGGGCCCGTGAGCCATGGCCACTGAGCCTGCACATCCGGAGCCTGTGCTCCACAACGGGAGAGGCCACGACAGTGAGAGGCCCGCATACCGCAAAAAAAAAAAAAGAATGACTATGATGTCTTTTTTGCTCATCAAACATGTATTAAGTAGCTGTGATATGCCAAGGACTACTCTAGGCCCTGGAGAAGCATCAGTGAGCAAAAAGAACAGGGGCCTGCGTTTGTGGGTTCATTAGAGCATGCGTGCTAGGGGGGTTGAACGAACAAGCTGTAGGAATGTTTGTACAGTGTGATTCCTTTTTGAAAAACATTTATACATTTATGTAGAAACAGAAAAGGTGGGTAGTAGCGTTTGTATGCGCAAGAAAAAAGGATTCAGATCATGATACAGTGTTTGGTTTTCTATCTGTAAGCATACCCTGATTCTGTAATTTTAAAAAGATATATTTAAAAGCAAGTGACTCAATTACAATTCTAAAAGACAAAATATGAATATTTTAAAGCTGATTTATATAAAACATTTTAAGATATTAGTTTTAACCCTTAGAAAATAACCACAGTAACTACCAGAATTTGTTTAGGAAGAAATGACCATATGGGCTTTGCACTTCTCTGTAGAGAAGTCTGGGCAGTGGATGGGAACAAAACAATATTTTTGGTCACTTGTGATCCTTGATGATTTTATAGTTTTGAATATAATCTTGAAGATAATACAATTTACAAATTAATAAAGCTGATTATTATGGGAAAATGTCCACCTTCACCAATATCAAAGCAATCAAAAAATAGGGGCTTCCCTGGTGGCGCAGTGGTTGAGAGTCCGCCTGCCAATGCAGGGGACACGGGTTCGTGCCCCGGTCCGGGAAGATCCCACATGCTGCGGAGCGGCTGGGCCCGTAAGCCATGGCCGCTGAGCCTGCACATCCGGAGCCTGTGCTCCACAGTGGGAGAGGCCACAACAGTGAGAGGCCCACGTACCGCAAAAAAAATAAAACAATGAATTATCAATGATGATCACCACGGCATCATCATAATAATAAAAATGTCCAATAATTAAGGATTGAACAAACAATACCCATTATAAGGCTATGTAAGCAGCCACTGAACATAATATTGAAGAAGAATAATGATACAGAAACATGTTTATGGTTAATTCTTTTCTTTTTTTAATTTTTAAATTTAATTTATTTTTTTTTCAGCAGGTTCTTGGTTAATTCTTTTTTAAAGTGTAACAGCACAGTCCTACAACATCACTGTCTATGGGTCGTAGGACCACTTTTTTGTGTTTTATTTTTTGTACTTTTCTATATTGTTTTTAATTTTCCACAGTAAGATTTATATTAAATTTTGTCCAATTACGAAAGTATTTGAATAACACAAAAAGCAGCACAAACTTCTAAAGTACTACTGTTCTTTAAAATTATACATTTCTTTTCAGCACTTATGCTGGCCATGCTCAATATACACTCAAAAAAATTGATTAAAAGAGTATACATCATCTTAAATATCCATAAATAATGTAAAGCAAGTTATTGAAGTTCTTTAACTATTTTTAGAAGGAAATACTAATTTGAATAATTTACCCACACCAAAGAAAGTTAAGGTACCAAACAAGATAACACAAAAGACCCTGTTCATTTCTCTACTTGCCTTTAAGTTTTCAACCTTTTCCTCAAACGATTTGAATGTTGGGGAGTTTCTACGGAGAGAAAAGAAAAACAAATAGTAAATTACAAACACTGAACAAAAAAGCCAACAATTTTGAAAACATTATTAAGCTGACTGTATTCCTCTTCGCCATTATTCTCAATCAGCAAAAGAACACATATACCATATGTGACACCTGTTCCATAGATGTGCAGGCATACGTACAAACGTTTTATTATGTGAGATTATCGATTCTGTTCTAAGATTTCTACAACGATGTTTTCAATTCCTTGAACAGAGCCAGTCTTAGACATATACATAGAGTCAAGTACATGTGTGAAGAGATGGAACAAAGTCAGGTACAACGTTGAGTCTGTCACTTTCCCAACCAACTTGTCACGGTATAAGAAAATGCCACTGCTGGATCAGTCTGATTCTGGTTAAGGTGCTACACTAGAACTCATGTTTAAATTCACATGTTGCCTGGCAAGATTTCTACATGAACCCCCATCACCTAAGCAGGACAAGCAAACCATAGGAGGTTCCACACCAGGGATGCTGGTTCCCAGCAGCAGCATAACAGACAGGGCAAGGAGAGACCAAAAGGAAGGGAGGAGTACAGAAATGTGGTTTTGGCCACTTCACAAAGCTGCCCCAACTGACAGAAGCTCTCTAAGCCCACAGGAAGCCTCTCCTGTGACTTCACATTCATCCATTTGAATTAAGGAGGATCACAGCACCTGTGCCGCTCCCACCTGGGTTTCCAAAGCTTTTATACTATCCACCTGACCTCCAGTATCCTTCCTACTACCATGATGAAAAAGGAGAAGAAGGGAACAAGGGGTTTCCTCCTTCCCATCGTGGGGACAGGCAATCGGTCCCAAAGTGTGGTCCCCAGACCAACTGCATCAGTAGCTCCTCGGAAGTTGTTAGCAAAGCAAATTCTCAGCCACCCCAGGCCTACAGAATCAGAAACTCAATGTGGGCCCACTAGGCAGAGGCTTTTAATAAGCCCTCCAGGTAGCTCTGAGGCACACTAAAGTTTAAGCCAAGCATGTATAGTTAAAAATCCTCTGCCTCTATAGAGAGGTCAGGAGAGGTCGTAGAATGTGCCACTTGCAAGTACTTACTGATGAAAGAGGACACTAGAATCAGATCACAGTTGGCTCCAAATGTCACAGTGGGATGAGGGAAGTAGAAATGGGGAGGATGAAAGAAAAGGGGGGCTTCCCTGGTGGCTCAGTGGTTAAGAATCCGCCTGCCAATGCAGGGGACCCAGGTTCGAGCCCTGGTCTGGGAAGATCCCACATGCCGTGGAGCAACTAAGCCCACGCATCGCAACTACTGAGCCTGCGCTCTAGAGCCCATGAGCCACAACTACTGAGCCCACGCAACACAACTACTGAAGCTCGTGTGCCTAGAGCCCGTGCTCCGCAACAAGGGATGCCACCGTAATGAGAAGCCCATGCACCACAATGAAGAGTGGCCCCCGCTCACCGCAACTAGAGAAAGCCTGCGCACACCAACGAAGGACCCAACGCGGTCAAAAATAAAATTTAAAAAATTGATTAATTAAAAAAAGAAGGAAAAGGGGATTGTAACCAAAGCTAATGCAGATGGAGGAGGTGGGACACCTACATCCATGAAAACAGAAGGTTGATTAGATGAGCACTGTTCACTTTTTTTTAATTAAACAGATTCCACATATGAAACAATTTAACAGGTTTACAAAACAAAGAAGAAATAATCATTCCTTTTTCTAATCGCAAACATTTAATGGATTTCTTACACCAACCTAACATTGTTAGGAAGAGCAACTGAAAACTGGTGACAGTTTTCACAGCTTGTTTAAAGTAGAATTCTAGCTCCTACTTCAGAACAGTTCAAGTTAAACATCTAGTTAAAAAAAAAATAAGAAAACATCAGACCAACTACATTTTGTAAAAATATACTTTACCTCATAGCAGGCATGCTAATTGAGTGTTGAATGGAGCGTATACTAAGAGGCAGCATTAAAAAGAGATAGAAATGGAGTTAGTAAAGTGGTGATTAGACATTATAAAATGCAAACAAAACTTAGTTTTCTAGGAGCTTGTTCTTCTGGTACCATGAAGAATTACCTGCTTTTTGAGGTGGAGGGGATCAAAATTATTTCAACATAATTTACTTTTATTCATGAGCCAATTTAATTCTAGCAGTTAATAGAGCTAATAATCAACTTTGCATTCTTACAGCACTTTGAAAATTGTCGAGTGCTTTCACCAGTATCTGTAATGAATCTAGATTGAGCATCAAGGCTCAAAAGTTAATAATTTACAGGTCACAGCAAAATCATGAATGGAACTTGGGTCTTTAAGACTCCTAATCCGATGTTCACCACCTCCCCTCAAAAAATGAAGCACACACACACACACACACACACACACACACACACACACACACAAGCGAGACCACTGAAGGGCTCCTGCAGTCGTTTTTCTCCCACATACCTGTTATCAGAACAGGAAGGTTTCAAAGTCACTATTTGACAACTTCAAGTGACTTTAAAATTACATGTCACTTCTTAGTGGTAGTTGTATCCAGTTTTCTAGTAAGAGACACCTGTACTTCATCTCAAACTAAATGTTCTTATAGGCCATTCAAATAACATTTGATCCCCTGTTTTACAAGGACCAGCTTTTTATTCAAGGGCAAAGCAGTTCACTGACCATTCAGGTTCAAGGTTATCTACCTCCAGCCATCTCCCATAGAGAACACCTCACAAGATGAAAGTACCTCAATTCTTGGGCTCACTAAGTCACTGTATGCACCCTGCTGATACTGTTAACATGCTTATAAGCATTTTGATCACTGACACAGCATTTTGGGGTAAGCTGGACAGTCCAAGGTTTCAATTCTCAATTATATTTAAATACTGTGTGTGTTTATGATTTAGTTTTCTCCAAGATTCTGTTGTTACAAATGACAATGTGTTTCAGTGTAGCTCCTCAAATCTAGTTCTGCATTAGTATGGAGTATGATCTTGATATGAATCAAAAGAAGCTGACAGCTCGTACAGTCAAATAATCAGTAAAATATTTGGACATCTTCGTACTTAATGTTGTACACAATACAGGAAAAGATCCATTGTAGCTCAGCATTCTCTCTTCCTATCACAATGGTAGATACCTTGGATATAAGACTATATTCTGGGAGGAATTTGCTAATTCTTTTCCTGCTTGATTTATTGCAGTGTGTTGCATCCATATTTTAAAGACAGAGATTAATAAAAATCACCTTTCTTAGTTTACAATACCAGAACTCCAAAAGCTACTGCCCTTCCTTGGACCTTTCTGAAAAAAGCTGTCTCTGTAAGTCAAAGCCACCTTCCACCATCACCAAGATAATAACTGGACCAGTAGAGTTCCACCCACCAGAGCTAACCTCCTGGTAATTTACAAATTGTTTAGACCAAATTAAAAAAAAATTTGATTTGAGATAATTAAGATTCCTATCCTGGGATTTTGTAATTAGAACACTAAGCCGCTGGTCAGTTAGTGGTAGGTACTTGAACCAGAAAGTCATGTAGTGTTCGATGTTGAGGAAGACATTTGGGGGGACCAGGTACAAGCTTCAAGAATGCAGAGGAAACCAATTCTCAAAGAAAGAATTGCATATAAGCACAGAGAGAGGTAGAGGGAATGAAGGAGAGATGAGCATTCAGGGAAGAGGGCTCAGGTGGTAGAGGAAAGGGTTTCTTGGTTTTTGGGGGGTTCTAGAAGCTACCTTCATTTCTAACAGCTTTTCAATGAGCAGGACTAATCTGGGTGGGGCCTGGGCTTGCTTCCTTTCCTCTCCTTGGATTCCAAAAGAACTTTCGTTCTATGCAACACATTCTCTTTTTAGGTGAGCGAAGTTACATAGTTTTCTATTCGTCCTAACCAAAAGACTTTGTTAGAACATTTTGGCAGAAATTACCAAATTCTGGCAAAAGAAGGTGCTTAATGGCTGAACATGTGATAAATTATTTGTCCGAAGGACTCACACATTGAATCCAACAGTATCAACAAAATGAGAAAATGGGTGGATAAAGCAAGTATAAATCTCAGAAATGCAGTTAATTCTAGTCACTGACTCTCCCTAAGATCTGTAAAAGATCATTTCCTCCAATGGCCAATTTGTGGATACTGTGCCCCTTTAAACAGCCTACAAACTAGTTAAAAGGGACTACGGCAAAGGCAGAGTGAAAAGAATGATCATAAAAGTGAATTGTAGATGCATCAAGTTGACTATCAATTCCACATCCAGCGCACAAAATTAATTCAGGATTATCCTACATAAGAAACAAGTCCTGAGGTCATAAAAGTTGAAAAACTGAATTGTAAAAGTCACGAAGTCACATGGAATTATCAGGGGATGGAGAATTAACACAAGAAGGCAGTGGAGAGCTTACGAATGACTCATCAAGGGATCTTCCCTGGATTAGGTAGGAGAAGGACGGTTGGTGAAGCATCAGTGCAAGGGGATATCAGGAGAATGGGGGAAACTGACAAACAGGGTAAACAGTCAGGAGAAGACAATAATGTTGGAAATACAGACAATTTTTTAAAATATTTTGTTTTTACAGTATTATCATAGGAAAGGACTACCAATACACTTCCAAGAAAACCAAGATAGAAATCATAATTTGGGGCCTTTAAGTTATTAAACACCTAGAAGGTGCCCATGATGTTTATAATATGACTTAAAGAATGTTAAAAATGAACACTTTGAGAATTCTAAGAAACAGTGCAGCATCTCTTGTAAAGGACTTTAGGGTCTTTACAGGATCATGACAACATCATCCTTGCTGGTGTTGCGTTTCAATTAGCAGTTAAGGCAGAGAAAGAATTTAAATATTTGAGTACCATGAAGGATACATCCACTAAATACGTTTAAGTGGGAATGTATAGGAAAAAGCAAGGAAATGATTACAATAAGGTGTTTATTTTGTGATAAATTGCTGGGTTGAATTTCTGTATGTTTTACATTTCAAAATAAGATTAAAAATACACCCACTGAACAGAGAATGAAATCAGTTAAATTAATACAAAGTCGAGGTGTTCCCACTTTTGAGGTAGCCATTACAGCAGGAAGAACAAGGAGTACATATCAATTTCAAGTCCGCCCAGTTATCTGAACTTCTCTACAATCCCTATTTAAATGAAATTCCACTTCGTTGCTGGCTAGTCTGTAATCTAACAATTGGGCAGCTGTCCTTACATTTCTAGCTTCTCTATGGAAGGTTACACAAGCTTCAACTTGCCTCAACTTACACATCATCTCCAATATCACTGAAGTTTAAATACAATACGGAAAACTTCAAAAGCACAAAGCCACGTTGCTGCTGGACCAGAACTGTCTCTAACAGATATATTGTGAGGATTTGTTATCACCTATGAAGTTTAAACATAATATGGAAAACTTCAAAAGCACAAAGCCATGTTGCTACTGGACCAGAACTGGCTCTAATAGATATATCGTGAGGATTCGTTAGCATTTATAAAGCAAACTTTATGAGAACTTTTTCCAGCTTGATTTTGGCTCTCAAAGAAGGTAACCTATAATCAAAGTAGGAATGCAAATCTGGGTTCCTCAAAACACTGAGAAAAAAAATCAAAAAGGGCAACCTGATTCTCACTCAGAAAACACAAAGTACTTCGCAATCTAATAGTTACTTTGGAAAAGTTATTCTTTTAAAAAGCTGAATTGATTTTTTAAAGTGTCCTTGTTTCTTACATAGGTGTTTGATCTTTTCATACCTAATAATAAGAAAGGGGGAGGGGTAGAGGGAAAAGAAGAAGGAAGGAAGTAGTAAACAGAAGATAGAGAAAGAAGAGTTAACGGTCAACATGTCTGAAAGCTTATCTATGTATTACTATCCCCTTTTGTCCTCAAAATAATCTCTTGATCATAGGTGATGAACCAAAGGAATTGCTGGACTGTGCCTGTAGGGCCTAAGTCTTAAACTATCATTGCTCTGGGGAGGCAGAACAATGCAGAGGGTGGCGCAGGCTCCTGAACCCGGGTGTGCCTGGGTTCAAGTCCTGGCCTTCAGCCACGTCGCTGTATGACTTTGAGGAAGTCACTTAACCTCTCTGTGTCTCAGTTTTCCTCATCTGTAAAATCAGAAAAATAATAGCACCTGCTATACGTAGTCATGCCTGAAACACAGTTCACCATTATTATTGTTACGGATGGCTTTAACTGAAACACACATTAATATTTATTTCATTTTATATTATTTTCTTTAAAGCTTTCAAATTTCACCCAGCTATTATTTTGGTTGATAACTTGAACCCTAGAGTCTAGAACAGTGCTTGGCACAAAGCTGCCATTCAATAAATACTTTTGAATGAAAGAATGAATAAATAATTGCAGTAACTAAAATTAGGAAATATGGGCATAAAAGGTAGAAAAGTTCATTAAAGCTTTTCAAATTCAAATCAAAAGGTACTCTATTACAACAAGAGAAAAGAGGTCATTTCTTTTCCTATTAAGTGGTAGAAGTTGTTTTTTTTTTAAAAAAAGAAATTTTCAGCAAAATGGAATTATCTGGAATGACTTTCATGAGTCCGAAACCAACAACAACAACAAAATATCTAGAGGTTTACGGGAAGAAACACACATCAAAAGGATGGGCTTCCCTGGTGGTGCAGTGGTTGAGAGTCCGCCTGCCGATGCAGGGGACACGGGTTCGTGCCCCGGTCCGGGAAGATTCCACATGCCGCGGAGTGGCTGGGCCCGTGAGCCATGGCCGCTAAGCCTGCGCGTCCGGAGCCTGTGCTCCGCAACGGGAGAGGCCACAACAGTGAGAGGCCCGCGTACCGCAAAAAAAAAAAAAAAAAAAAAGGCGAAATTTCCTTTGAAGATAAAGGCAAAGTTAATTACATTTCCTCCTAAATATATCAGAAATATTTGACTAATGAGGCTACTGAATTATTAGAGCATGCTATTAATAACATGAAAATTCATGTTTACACTGACAGCAAGTGAAATGAGAAGGCTCTTTTAAAGTTTCTCTCAAAAAAAAGTAAAGGCATGAGTCAGCGTTTGCCATGTATGTGTAGAAAACAAGCCAACAGGAGAGGAGTGACTATGAACATACCACCTGGGGAAAAGCTGTCTGTCCCCAAAGGGCCTCCTTTGGCCTCCCTGCCGCTGACACCTAATTGTCAGGGCGTCAAAAACAGACATCTCTATCTCTGTCTCTGTCTCTCCCTCTCCCTCCTTCTCTCTCCCCCACTCCCTCCCCTTCTCCCCCACCCTCCCTTCCTCTTCCTCTTCCTTACTCACCCACCCAAGGCATACAGCAAATATCTATATCCCAAGTGCTAACTTATTCATTGATAATGTAGTACAATTAAAACTGTTGCTGACTATTCAAGTCAGCAAAATATCCGCAATTCCATCAGAGAGTGAAATCATTGCCACAAGTCTGCTGGGTTAGCATGGACTCGGAACAAAGGGTAGTTAACAAGATTACCCAACTAATTCAAGCACTTGCAAAAATGGGCCCCCTGCATCCATCTCCATGGGAGGAAAGGCCTTGCTGCTGGGATGGAAACGCTCAAATCTGCTGCCCAAGCTCCTCTCCTTGCACAGCTCTTGGGGGCACGTGGCCAGTGTTTGCCTCTGTGACTCACTCATCTAAAAGATGTGGTGTTTCCTTATGTTTTCTATTGTATACGTTTTTATATACTTCTATTATATGTTTCCATATAGTTTCTATTACATATGAACCCATTAAATCAGATTACAATGAGGACATCTTGATCTATGAAACGATTTTTTTCATAGATCAAGAAATGATTTTTTTTTTTTTTTTTTTTTTTTTTTTTTTTTGCGGTACGCGGGCTTCTCACTGTTGTGGCCTCTCCCGCTGCGGAGCACAAGCTCTGGACGTGCAGGCTCAGCGGCCATGGCTCACGGGCCCAGCCGCTCCGCGGCACGTGGGATCTTCCCAGACCGGGAACCCGTGTCCCCTGCATTGGCAGGTGGACTCTCAACCACTGCGCCACCAGGGAAGCCCTAGAAATGATTTTTTAAAGTGACTTTACCCAACTTTTAATCTGTAAGAAATAATTCCAAAATTTAGTTCTCAAAAGATAATGTTATATCTCCCATTTCCAAATTACAATATAAAGTCTTACTTTAACCTGCATGTATTGATACGCAATATATTGTTCATTAACAACCAGACTGAAAATGATAGCATATAATCTCAATTGCATTTTTTAAATGAAATGAAAAAAAGTGACTGTGTAAGCAGCTAGAAAAGAGCCGCCCAACTCTGTTTCTGGTGAATTAAAAAGACAGAACATACTGAGCCATACTTATGTACATCTGCTTAATCTTCTCAAAGGTACAGAAAATATCATTCCTCCACAGCACTTACGAAGTTTTATATTTTTGTTTACACCTAACGTTGTTTTATAATCAGGTATTAACAGGGCTCTTCCATTCTTAACTCATTCCCAGGCCCTACTTCCCTCCCCCACTCCATCCACTCAAAGATTTCAAGCTCTTTCTGAACAAGAACCGTGTCTGGTCTAGGTTACATCCTTTAGACCTGTCCACGATAGGCACCTTAATGTTAGCAGAATGGATTATGTGAGTGAATACATCCTCACACAACTCAGATAACTTTAGATAAAACTGTCTTTTAACAGTTTCCTAAAGCACTTAGGCCATTTTCAATTGAACACCAAAGATACAAAATCAATTCCTATCGCTGATTTCTTGGGTTTTTTAGCACAATTTTAAACTTTAAATAGTTCAACACTTAGGGACTTCCCTGGTGGTACAGTGGATAAGGCTCCATGCTCCCAATGCGAAGGACCCAGGTTCAATCCCTGGTCAGGGAACTAGATCCCACATGCATGCCGCAACTAAGAGTTCACATGCCACAACTGAGGAGCCCGCGTGCCTCAACTAAGGATCTAGAGAGCCGCAACTAAGGAGCCTGTGAGCTACAACTAAGGAGCCCACCTGCCACAACTAAGACCCAGTACAACCAAATAAATAAATATTAAAAAAAAAAGTTCAACACTTAGACTTTGTTTATCCCCATGATTTACTGACTTTCAGGGCTAAGTGTCATTAAGAGAGAGCCTCAGCTATAAGTACCTATGTGATTACTTAAGAAGGCACAATGCTAGGCCACAGCAAGTGACCGCTTGAGAAGACAATTCACATTAATAGGAACAGAGATGGAGACTAGTATATTATCCTTCCTGCTTACACTCAAAAGACCTTCCTCCACCTTAGTTTTCTCTGACTACTAATAGGATAATCAGAGAGTCTGTATGGGAGAGAGAGGAGAGGTTTGCTCAATATCACAAAGATTCCTTCTATAAGGCCTGGTTTGGGCTGACATCTCTTTAATGTACGTTCTGTTTTGGCCTAATATACTTTATTTTTCCTTTTGCAACCATGAAATGTTCTTGTGTGCATAATTATAGAATACAACCAGTGTAACGAAATAATAAAATAGTATAAACACTGTAAGCTAATAAAACAAGTACTAAAACGTGCTGAGTCATGGTATATTTGGTATATATCTTAGGCATATTTTACTGCAATAAAAAAAATATCAGAGTAACCTGTACAGGACAGAAGACTAACATTGTGAGACAGTACATATGCTGTCTATTACCACTGCATAATGGGACCCAGGTGAAGGAAGATTCCAACATCCTGACAAAGGCACCAAAGAAATTAAAGCATCAAAAAACAAACAAACAAAGTCAGACATTAAAAGGGAGGAATTCTGCATGCCATGGTAAAGCTGCTTCTTTTTACCAAAAAAAAAAAGGAAAATGTCAAAATCATTTCCATATCCCTTTGAACCACAGTGTCAAATTATTCTTCTTTTAATGTATCCATTACCCATGGTATACAAGAAACCCTCCCTTGAAAATAGGAATGCACCAGAGAAAAGATATTCCAAAAGGCAAGAAAATTACATAGTGGACAAACACAACCATCCAATGTGGCATCATAATCTAAGCACACTTGTCTCAAACGAGAGCTAGGCTGCAGTGATGGTTCAAACTCTCCTTACCTAAAGGAATGTGAAAAGGCTTGCAATCTGCAAGAAGCCAGAGTAAGCATTAAAAAAGAAAGGAAGTTCTGGTAAATCTAAAACAATTAAATAACCTACTTTTTAAAAGTTGTGTAAGGTTTTAACTGAATTCTAAAGGGCTACACAATCGAGTCAGCACAGAAAGAAAAGAGAGCACCTAAGAGAAGTATATATAACTGTCAAAAGGGTTTAAGAGAGCTGTGTTTATTACATTGTGTTGAAAATGATAACAGTCCAAATACAATGAGCAAGTCATTTGGTTTTTTTTGGTACAAAGTATAATATCAATTAGCCAAACTTATTCAACCAACAAAATTCTGGTTGTAAAATCTACTTTCCCCACAAACGGAAAACACAAAGTCATGCAATCTGAAGGACTGTTTTTTTTTTAAACACAAATCTTTCATGCCAACAGAAGCACAGACGATTTAATCCACATTTGTCATTTTCAGCACTATTTTAATCCACAGGGTGGGTGGCGCAAGGCACGGGTGGACACAAAAGCACTGTGAAGTGGTTTTACCAAAATGGCCAGGAAAATTCTGCAGACGCACTGAAAATATAAATACAAAATAAAAAGCAACAGCTCAAAACAAGATTTGGGCCTCGGCAGGAACATAAATGGTACAAAGCAATGCACAAACGAGCATGTTGTAAGCACACCATGGGATAAAGATGTACCTCCCGGAAGTGCAGGCAGGATTCGGTGCTCCCAGACTCATCCCCATCAGACACCAGGCTCCGCCCACAACCACAGGTTTGCAAACACATACTTACCCGGTGTGATCAAGAACGACTTAAAGGACAAAATTCACAACCAGAATTTTTCAACAACCTTAAATGTATTCATAAGATGATCAGTTTGAAGGCTATGCCTAAAAGAATTTAGGGAAGCATTTCCGGTCCTGGTTTGAAGGAATGCCCTCCCTCACTCAAACAGAGAGGAATCCAGCATCAGCCAGAACCAGACAGGAAACAAACGCAACCATGATAACAGATTTTAATTTGCCTCAGCTTAATTAAGCCAGGAAAAATGAGGACGTACTTTACGTCTTCCAGCTTTTTGGTGATGACTGATCCAACAGATGAAAAAGCAGCTGAAGCCTTCTGTCCAGCCTGAGATAAGGTTTCAGAGGTCTTCTTGTACCTATATTAATTTATAAAAGAACAAAGCAAAGAAAGTAAGCTAACCTTTCCAGTATCCATTATTTAGAATTCAGTGATGACCACCTCTTGAGAACTCTCAAAAAAAAAATTTAGAACATCTAAAACTCTTCACAGCCACCAGGTCAGCATATCACATCCACCAGGTCAGCATCACCACATCATCTTTTACTTAACCATCATCTCAGATACAACCCTCTGCAGTGCTCTAGGACAGCCAGACAGATAGTGGCCTGTAAAGGCGGGGCCCAAGAAATCCGAGTAAGGGCTAAAAATAGTCATGGAGCCAAGATCAAAATGAGCCATAGGTTGAATGAAATTATGTCTCTTTATTTTTTCCCTTTTCCACTTAAGCTAAATAAAACAAAAATGAAATCAGATTCCTCACATGTCTTTCACAACTTTATCTCCTAAAAAGGGGCCAAAAGCAAGGTAGGACCCATGGGTACTTTTCTATTATCCAAATCAATTTTGGGGGCATAAAGATTTTTTTTGAATTTTGCATATCTGTTGAGCTATCAAATAAGGACCAGTGTATTCTCAACGGGGTACGTAAAAGGAACAATACTTCAAATGACTTGAGTGGGATATTTGCTATAGTACAAAGGTATAATTTACCATCTCCCTCCTCCCATCTACACAGGGATTAGTGAAGGGAAAAACTAAAACAAAAATGAGAGAACATGGTTCTTGCACCAAAGAGGTTAAGATCCCCACATTGTAGAAAGGAATGCTCAGGCATTTTTACTTACCCCGTCAAGATCAAACACTAAAGACAAAAAACAACCCAGTTTATGATGATACAAAGAATGGTGTCCTGCATGTTTCCCACTGCCTATTTATATGGGCAGAAAGTGGAGGTGGTCACCCTCGTGCTGTCATGTCAGGATGCAGTCAGCCTCACTGCTGCTGGTCACCAGCTCAGCAGATGGGACTGAACAGAGAACACAGTTCGGAGACTGTCACTACAAGCCTGCTCCTCCTTGTGTCGGGAAACAAAACTGCATCATGAAAATGTTGGATCAAAACCATGTGACCAAAAAGACCAAAAGATTAAGGGGTGGTCCTCTGCCACCAGCATACATCAGAGATGGTGACCTGAGAATCTTATGGTATGTATAGAACAGGGTAAAAAAAAAAAAGACTGGCTCTGTACTGGACCAGACATGAGTTCAAATCCTGCCTCCATACTTTGAGAGGTTTGTGACCTCAAAACTTATCTGCTCCTGTTTCCTTATCTAGGGCTATCTCACTACCCACTCTACTGGGTTATTCTGAGGATTAAGCGACTCATGTATATATCTGGTAAGTCGATATATAACGTTTTTAGAGCTTAGATTTTATTTCTTCAACTCACGTATGAGTCTGGTTTTCTTTCTGTTCCCTAGAACAGTCTGAAAGACTGAAGTTAGAGAAGGGTCAGATACACTTGAGAATGGGGGGACGGGGGGTGGAACGGGCAGTGCCCTGCGCAGTACAGAGAAAAGCTGCAGAAACGTCCTCAGTGCCTTTCGATCCCGTCCCCAGACAAAAAGGGCAAAGTGTCCTTTACAGTTTCTAGAACAATGTAGAATCAAGGGAACATACGCAGACGTGGCTGTCACATCTTGCCACCCTTTGGCAATGTTCTGTTTTAGTTCCTGGAGCGAATTGATCCCGAGTTTCCGCTTGATCTCCGTTAGGTGCTTCTCTTTTGCTGCTAACACTTGAGACAGAGTCTGGATTTCTTCTTCTACCTGTGACGAAGAGGGTTGGGGTAGGTATACAGTCATTCAAAAAGTTAAGACGGTTAGCACAAAACTATACTCAAAATTCTAGTCATTTTAAAACATTTTTGACTCATTTATCTGCCTCTTTAAAAACAACATATGATACGTTGTTACGTAAACCAGTTTACAGGTTGATCTCTCCTGTAAAGCTGCTTTCCTCTCTTCTCTGTATTTCCATCTTGAGTCGTCCCCAGTCACCTCACAGAGGCTGAGGGCTCAAACCTCCACGCAGATAATATTCAAACTACTCTAACAGCCACTCTCCCGACTGCTGGGTCTGCATTTCCAGCTGAACACTGCTGCTTGAATGCCCATAAAAACTCACATCTGTGTATTAAGTCAAACTAATCTCCATCCCCACCAAAATACACACAACCATGCCAAATCAAAATCCAACTTTCTTGCATATTTCATAGGAGTTTATACTCTAGTATAAACCGGAGCTCACACTGTCAGCCTCCGTACTTGCTAAAGTCACAAGCATAAATAAACCACACTGTCTCCCCCAGAGAGTCCTGCAGAGGTGTGGACCCTCTGATGCTGACTGACCAGCCTCAGCTTGGTGGTTAGAAATGGGCTCCCAACCCAAGGTCAGCCAACCCATCAAGTGGCCACCAGCCAGTCTCATTCAGGAACGTAGTTTAAGGGCTTCCCTGGTGGCGCGGTGGTTAAGAATCCGCCTGCCAATGCAGGGGACACGGGTTCGAGCCCTGGTCTGGGAAGATCCCACATGCCGCGGAGCAACTAAGCCTGTGTGCCACAACTACTGAGCCTGCGCTCTAAAGCCCACGAGCCACAACTACTGAAGCCCACGCGCCTAGAGCCCGTGCTCCGCAACCAGAGAAGCCACCGCAGTGAGAAGCCCGTGCACCGCAACGAAGAGTAGCCCCCGCTCACCCGAACTAGAGAAAGCCTGCGCACAGCATCGAAGACCCAATGCAGCCAAAAATAAATAAATAAATAAATATAAAGAATGTAGTTTGAGAAACTATGATCACACTGAGAGTAGAAGCTTGGATAAAGAAGCCCTGAAATACAGGTGGGGCTCAGTGAGATTTTGAGATGTTACAGAAGCTTAAATATACTTGAGGAGGTCAAAACTATAAACAGAAGCTATGAAGGAAAAAAAAAAAAAAGACTTACAGAGTAGAGGAAAAGCCTAAGCCAGGATAACAGAGGGAAAGGGCAGACCCACAGAGAGGAAGAGACACCTGGTGGAAAAGACTTTTGTCCCAGGAAGTTGAAAAACTGGGTCCCTAAAGTACAGGTGGCCTTCTGTATCCAAGGGTTCCACATCCACAGACGCAACTAACTGCAGACTGAAAATATTCGGGAAAAAAAAAGTTCCGTAAAAACAAAACCTGAACTTGCCACGTGCCGGCAGCTATCTACATAGCATTTACATCGTACTTATATAGCATTTACATTGCCTTAGGTATTATAAGTAATCGAGAGATGATTTAAAGCATATGGAAGGACGTGCATAGGTTTTATGCAAATACTACACCATTTTATAAAAGGGACTTGAGCATCTGTGGATTTTGATATCCACAGTGGTCCTGGGATGAACCCCCTGCAGATACCGAGGGACGACCATACAGTCATTAATATTCAAGACCCTTAGAAGAATGCTTCTCTTGGCTTGTGGCAAAGCCATATTCTTAGTCTTGACCTACACAACACTTCTATGAGCTCAAAGACAACATGGCCTGTAAAAACAACAGAGTATTGTTAAGCGAACTGACAGTACTCAACAAAAGGAAAGAAGGATAAATCAAATGTGATGCGGCTGCAGCTGCCAAAGGAAAAAAAAAAAAAAAAAAGAACAACATACTCTCAGATGGCCTTAATTAGAATACAGGCCCATAACAAAAATAATCCTCCGTGCTTATGAGACAGGACCACACATACTGTACCCTTTTGGGAAGTCACAGTTTGAGAAGTATATTGACAAAGTGGAATATGAGAAGAAAAGGGCAACAGTGATGAATAAGGTTCAAAATCAAGTAAATTAAATGACTTGCCCTAAGTCACCAAACTAATAATGTAGGAACCAGAATTTTAACTCAGGTTTTCTGAGCCCACTTCTCAGTTTACTGGCTAATTCTCATTACACATCGTTAGCTTTCTAATATTTCTCTTTACCTGAACTCCAAATTTCAGATACTTCAAAGACTAGACTTAAAGGTTAAGTTTTCTACCCCTTGACCCATCCCTGAGGTATTCACTTGCCCTAATGAATGTTAGAAAGAAAGGCCACTGTAAATCTTTCTGAACAATACATGACCCAGTACGTTCCCTGCTTTTGTTGTTGACTGTGCTGCTAACATACCTACCTAGCTCAAGCTCAGAATACCGTAGCAATAATTCCTTAATTATGGAATAATGAGTGGAAAAGTTACTACAAAGCTATGGTAATTAAGATTGTGTTGTAGAATTAAGAGTCCAGAAATAAACCTGCACATTTATGGCCAACTGATTTTCAACCAAGGTACCAAGATAAGTCAGTAGAAAAGAGTAGTTTTTTTCCCACAAATGGTGCTGGGACAACTGAATTTCCATATGCAAAGGAATGAGGTTGGATCCCTAAGTCAGACCATATATAAAAATTAAGATAGATCAGAAATCTAAATGAAAAAGCTAAACAATAAAACTCTTAGAAGAAAACACAGAGGTAAATCTTAATAACCTTGGATTAGGCAGCATCTCTTAGATATGATACCTCAAGTACAAGCAACCAAAGAAAAAATAGATAAATTGACATCCTTAAAATTTAAAACTGATGTGTTTCAAAGGCCAGCATCATGAAAGTAAAAAGACAACTAAAAGAATGGGGAAAATACTTGCAAATTATATATCTGATAAGGGTCTAGAATGCAAAATACATAAAGAGCACTTACAACTCAATAACAGAAAGGCAAATAATCCAATTAAAATGGACAATGGATTTAAATAGACATTCTGCCAAAGAAGACATATAAATGACCAATAATCATATGAAAAGATGGCCAATACCATTCATTAGTAATTAGAGAAGTGCAAATGAGATACTACTTCACCCCCACTAGGATGGCTGTAATCAAAAAGACAAACAATAACAAGTGCTGACAAGGATGTAGAGAAATTGGAACCCCCATACATTGCTGGTGGGAATGTAAAATTGTGCAGTTTGGCAGCAAAACAGTTCAATAGTTCCTCAAAAAGTTAAACATGGAGTTACCATATGACCCAGAAATTCCATTCTTAGGTATATAATAAGAGAACTGAAAACATATGTTCAAACAAAAACCTGTACATGAATGTTCACAGTAGCATGATTCATAATAGCCAAAAAGTAGAAACAATCTAAATATCCAACAACTGATGAATGAATAAACAAAATGTGGTATATACCTATACAACAGAATATTATTCAGCCATAAAAAGGAATGAAGCACTGATGATTGCAACATGGGTCAACCTTGGAAACATTATACTAAGTGAAAGAAGCCTGTCACAAAAGACCACATGTTGTTTGATTCCATTTATAGGAAATGCCCAGAATAGACAAATCCATAGAAATAGAAAGTAGATTAGTGGTTACCAGAGACTGGGGAGAGGGAAGATTGGGAGTGAACGCTAATGGGAACAGGGTTCCTTTCTGGGGTGATGAAAATGCTCTGGAATTAGGTAGTAGTGATAGTTGTATAACCTTGTGAATATATATAAATCAAGGAACTGTATACTTTAAAAGGATGAATTTGATGGCGTGTAAATTATATCTCAAAAAGGAGTAAAAAAAACTAATGTTTTTTATCTCCATTTTATTTAATTTCTACAACTATTTCAAGCAGTGACTCTAATGTAAAAAAACTGAACCTTACCATTTTCTTTAAATGTAAATAATTTTATTATATCTTATTATCATTATTATGATATCATGATTATTATGATAATACTGTGATATCACAATGTCATATATGATATGAGGTAAAGTAATAGTATATCTGCCATATCTCATGGAGTTTTCAGAAAAATTGAATAAACTTCTGATAAAACGTGAATACTATACAAATAAAAGGATAAATGCACATGCATCAGAGTTCATGAAGACCTGGACACAAGACTCAGTGCTGCAGTGCATTACCTTATGACCTTAATCTCCATAATCTTGGATTAGGCAATGGTTTCTGACATGTGACAACTAAAGCCCAAATCACCAAAGGAAAAACAGATAAATTCAACTTCATCAAAATTAGAAACTTCTGTGTGTCAAAGGGTGAAAAGAAAGTGAAAAGGAAAACACACAGAATGGGGGAAAACGTTTACATATCATATGTCTGATAACTTCATTTGTTAAATAACATTACATAATCTATTGGGAGATTTAGACCTATATTAAGAGCTACTACTGTTAAGTTAATATTACTGATAATGACATAATTATACCGAGAGCAGGCAAGGATTTGGAAAAACTACTCTCTCACATACTATGAGAAATCTTCTGGATAGCATTTTGGCCTTGTTGGTGTACACGGGAATGACTCTGTGACCTTAAAAACCCAGTAGACCCAGGGATTCTACTTCTAGGAATTTATTCTAAAGAACTAATTAAAGAGGTGCCTAAAGGATTATATGTAAGTACTTCCATCAAAATACTGTTCATAATAGCAAAAAAGGGAAACAACTAAATGTTTATAAATAATATGCCCATTAACTAAAAATGAGCTTGAAGCAATTAAAAAATGGGCTATGCAGCAATTTAAAATGATGTTTTAGAAGATTATTTACTGGCACAAGTTTTTTTTGAAATTCAGTTAAGTGAAAAAAAGTTACAGATGTGTATTCTGATGCCTTCATAAAATACTGAAATATGTTATAGCAATACATAGATAGCAAAAAGTCTGGAAATCTGGAAACAGATAATCTAAATCTTTTACACTGTAGGTAATTTTAATTTTCTTTGACTTTTTTTTTGTTTCTGCACTAAACATAAATAGCTTGTGGAAAAAGTATTTTTGTTTTATCTTTTCAAAATAACAATATTAGGCATTTACCACATACTCAAAATTTTTAATTCTTACTCTCCTCGTAGGGCTTAGCACCAATCTGCCTTGCCCATCCTATCCCCACCTAGTTTATAAAATCTGATGTAAAAAAGGTGGATTGAACAAACAGATAAGTGAAAAAGAAACAGGAAACTTGAACAACACTATAAACCAACTAGAGCTAACAGACATAAATAGAACACCTCACCCAAAAACAGTACAATACACCTTCTTCTCAAATGTACATGGAACATTCTCCAGGACAGAGCATATGTTAGGCAACAAAACAAGTCTCAGTAAATTTAAAATCATACCAAATATCTTTATCAACCATGATGGAATGAAACTAGAAATCAAAAACAAAATGAAAATTGGAAAATTCATAAATGTATCAGAATTAAACAGCACACTCTTAAACCACCAATGAGTCAAAGAAGAAATCACAAAGGAAATTACAAAATACCTTGAGACAAATGAAAACAAACACACAGCATATTAAAACTTATGAGAAGTAGTAGGAGTAGTGCTCAGAGGAAAATTTATAGCTGCAAATGCCTACATTAATAAAGAGGATTTCAAATCAAGAACCTAACTCTACACCCTTACAGATCTAGAAAAAGAAGTGTAAACTAAACCCAAATCTAACAAAAGAGAATAATAAAGATTAAATATAAGCAAAATAGAGAATAGAAAAACAATAGCAAAAAAATCAATGATGTCAAAGGCTGTTCCTTGAAAAGGTCAACAAAATTGACAAACCTTTAGCTAGACTGACAGAGGAAAAAAAAAAAAAAGAGAAGATGCAAGTAACTAAAATCAGAAGTATAAGTGGTGACACTACTACCAACCTTATAGAAATAAAAAGGATTATAAGAAAATATTATGAACAATTGTATGCCAACAAACTAGATAATCTAAATGAAATGGATGCAATCCTAGAAATTCACAAATGGTCAAAACTGACCCAAGAAGAAATAGACAATCTGAACATATCTATAACATGTAAAGCAACTGCACGAATAATCAAAAATCTTCCAACAAAGAAAAGTCCAAGACCAGAAGGCTTCACTGGTGAATTCTACCAAACAAAGAAGAAATAAGGCCAATTCTTCTCAAATTCTTCCACTACATAGAAGAGAATGGAAAACTTCCTAACTCATTCCAAGAGGCCAACCATTACTATGATACAAAAGCCAGACAAAGATATCACAAGAAAACTTCAAGTCAATCCCTCCCATGAATATAGGTGCAAAAATACTCAGCAAAATACTAGCAAACCAAATCCAGAAGCATATTAAAAGGATTATACACCATGACCTAGAATACATACACCTAGGATAAAGTGGGATTTATCCTAGGAATGCAAGGATGATTCAACATATGAAAATCAATCAATGTAATATACCATATTAATTGAATTAAGATGAACACATGATCATCTTAATAAGGTGCAGAAAAGCATTTGACAAAACCCAACACCCTTTCATGAAAAAAACACTGAACAAACTAGGAAGAGAAGGGAACTGCCTCAACATGAATAAGTGCATTTATAAAAAAAACAAAAGCTATCACCATACTGAATGGGGAAATATTGAAAGCATTTCCCCCAAGATTAGGAACAAGACAGGGATGCCCACTGTCACCGCTGCTAATCAACGTAGCACTGAGGTTTCATCCAGATCAATAGGGAAGAAAAATAAATAAAGGCATCTAAAATGGAAAGGAAGAGTAAAACGACCTTTAACTGCAGAAAATATAAGATATAAGATAACTGCATTATCTTATATATAGAAAATTCTTAAATAATGCACAAAAAATCTATTAGAGCTAATAAGCAAATTCAGCAAAGTTGCAGTATACAAGATTAACATGGAAACTTCAGCTGTATTTCTATACAGTAGCAATGAAAAATCTGAAAAGTAAATTAAGAAAATTCCATTTATAATCACATCAAAAAGAATAAAATACTTCAATATAAGGTTAACTAAGGAAGTATAAGATTTGTACACTGAAAACTATAAAACATTCCTAAAAGGAATTAAAGAAGATCTAAACAAATGAAAAAACACTCCACATTCATGGAGTGTAAAATTTAATATTGTTAAGGTGGCAATACTCCCCAAAATCAATCCTCAGATTCAATAAAAGTCCTATCAAAATCCCAATGGCATTTTTTTGTGGGT
Organism: Lagenorhynchus albirostris; assembly: GCF_949774975.1. Taxonomy (NCBI): domain Eukaryota; kingdom Metazoa; phylum Chordata; class Mammalia; order Artiodactyla; family Delphinidae; genus Lagenorhynchus; species Lagenorhynchus albirostris. The sequence continues at coordinate 23,022,508 of NC_083111.1, forward strand.
AGAAAAGTAGATTCTAAATTCATATAGAATTGCAAGAGACCTTAAATAATAATTTTGAAAAAGAAGAAAAAGGTGAAAAAGTCACACTTCTCGATTTCAAAACTTACTACAGAGCTATAGTAATCAAAAGAGTGTGGTACACTCAGAAGGACAGACATATAGATGAATATATCAGAATTGAGAGTCCAGAAAGAAACCTTTACATCTATGTGAAATGATTTTTGACAAGAATGCCAAGAGCATTCACTGAGGAAAATCTCTCAACAAATGGTGCTAACAAAACTAAAGTCATATGTGAAAGAATGAAGTTGAACCCTACCACAAACCATACACAAAAATTAACTCAAAATGGATCACAGGCTTATATATAGGAGAGAAGTTTTAGAAGAAAACATAGTGTAAATCTTCATGATTTGAGTTTGGGAAATGGATTCTTAGATGTAATGCCAAAAGGACAAGCAACTAGAGAAAAAATAAACTGGACTTCATCAGACTTTAAAACCTTCGTGCATTAAAACACTATGAAGAGGGACCTCCCTGGTGGTCCAGTGGCTAAGACTCTGTGCCCCCAATGCAGGGGCCCCAGGTTTGATCCCTGGTCAAGGAATTAGATCCCACATGCTGCAACTAAGAGTTTGCATGATGCAACTAAAGATCCCGCATGCCGCAACTAAGATCCAGCACAGCCAAATAAATAAGTTTTTTTTTTTTAAAGACACTATGAAGAAAGTAAAAGGACAATGTATGGAATGGGAGAAAATGTTTGCAAATTACATTTCTGATCAGGGTCTAGTATCCAGGATATAGGAAGAGCTCTTACATCTCAACAACAAAAAGGCAAATAATGTTTTAAGAACATGGCAGAGGTTTGAATAGACATTTCTCCAAAGAAGGCATATAAACGACTAATAAGCACATGAAAAGATGCTCAATATCATTCGTCATTAGTGAAATACAAATCAAAACCACAATGAGATACCACTTTACACTAAGATGGCTATAGTCAAAAAGACAGAAAATAAAAAATGTTAGCAAGGATGTACAGAAGTTGCTGATGGAGATGTGAAACAGTGTCCCGGCTGTGAAAACAGTCTGGCAGGTCTGAAAAAAAGTTACCCATGGAATTACCATGTGACGAGCAATTCTACTTCTGGGTATATCCCAAAGGAATTAGAAATAGGTATTCGAACAAGTAGTTTTCCACAAATATCCCTCAGTTCAGTATCTACAATAGTCAAAAGGTGGAAACCACCCAAATGTCCATCAACAGATGAACGGATAAACAAAATACAGAAGATAAATACAATGGAATATTATTCAGCCACAAAAAAGCAGTGAAGTACCAATACAAGCTCAACAAGGATGAACCTCAAAAACATTATACTAAATGATAAAAGCCAGATACCAAAAGTCACATGATATGTGATTCCATTTAAATGAAATATTCAGAATAGGTAAATCCATAGACAGAGAAAGCAGATTAATTGTCACCAGGGGCTAAGGAAGGGAAAACGGGATGCCAGCTTAGTGATATGAGGTCTCGTCTGGATGTGCTAAAAATGTTTGGAGCTAGATAGAGATGATAATTGCACAGCATTGTGAATATGCTGAATGCCACTGAACTGTACACTTTACAATGGTTGATTTTAAGGAAAAAAAAAAAGAGAGGAAGGTATGGAAAGAAGGTTCAAAGTACCTCTATCCACAACACTGCCAAGGGGAGAAAAAAGTCAGTGAAGCAGCTGAAAAGCCAAGCGCATCGGGGTTAGTGAGGTCACCTAGAAGATATTCACTAGTAGCCCTCATCCATTTCCCACTTCACACCCTACTTCTCAGATCCACTTTACCTGTACCTACCTTCCCTCATATAAAAACCAACTGATCTCACACTCCCTCATCTCCTCTCCCCCACTCAAGATCTCTAGGAGAGTAAACACATGTTGCTTTCTCTGCCCTGAAACTGAGTCTACAATATTACCATGTGCTTTAGAAAAACAAAAGACAATATAGTAAGTGCAAAACATGAAGTTCCAGAAGGATTGCGCCTTTACCTTTGCAAGTTCTTTTCTTAGCTCTTCTCTCTCCTCCTCTGATAGGGTCTCAGTGGCACTGATAGTGGCAACAGCATCTTCTCCTTCCTCGGGTACTGGGTCTGTTCTCAGTAGACCTTGTTGGAGATTTAAAAAAAAAAAAAAAGTCTGTAAGGTATGAAAGCTAAGTAAAATTCTCCTTTGGGCTCCTCCACTGCCCCAGCCAGAATAAAGCCAATTAGGTTAGAGCCACACCTCATTTTTCTACACCTTCAAATGATGTGCCTGTCCCAGAACACACCAAAAAAAAAAAGTCTGACCTAACCACTAAAAACCACCAAATGACAGCCTACCAAAATATGAATTTAAAAAATACAGCGCCGGGCTTCCCTGGTGGCGCAGTGGTTGCGAGTCCGCCTGCCGATGCAGGGGACACGGGTTCGTGCCCCGGTCCGGGAAGATCCCACATGCCACGGAGCGGCTGGGCTCATGCGCTATGGCCGCTGAGCCTGAGCGTCCGGAGCCTGTGCTCCGCAACGGGAGAGGCCACAACAGTGAGAGGGCCGCATACCGCAGCAAAAAAAAAAAAAAAAAAAAAAAATACAGCACCCTCTCTGCTTCTGTTCATTTCTCCAGTCACAATATACTTACTGCAAAGCAGAAGAGTTAAGAGGCCAAGAATGGGATCTTCCCAAGACCTTAAATGCTTAACTAGTCAATCAGCATGACTAAAAATTCATAGTAACCAAAGGAAGGAGACTGTAAATGTCTTTAGCTTCCTCTACTAATCAGATTCAACTCTTAACAGCCTCAATGAAGAACTATCTAAAGAAATTTTATTCCATTTCTTTCCCTTAGTTAGTGGAAGTAGGAGACACCTTCTTGTAGCTTTTTAAAAATATGTATCTCATCCAGATACCCTTTTAAAAATCCTAAATTATATACTCAGAGAAATGACCAACACCCACATAATATTTCTACCAAAACACTATTTATGACCAATCCTGCCACACCCATTGCCCTGGAATAGAGCCAATGTCTACTCATCCATCAGGAAGAACTCGGTATTTTCAGAGAGTAGGCAGGAAGCCACCTGCCTCTCGGCAAGTCTCCCCTCTCTTCTGCCCAACCAACCAAGTACAAGGCTAAGAGCGTGGGCAGTGAGGCCCCTGAACCTTGGGTGATAAATTTAAGAGGGCACTAAAAAACCTCAATATAAATTATTTTAATATTTTAATGTCATATTTTTTAAAAATCAAAGTTAATTCAAAGAATCCACGGTGAACAAAGTACCAAATTTTTAAATAGACAGGCTCAGTATGGTTGATTTTTCCTTTTGCCTCAGGCTCCAAAGGTGGCTTTTCATAGCACTGTTACTGATCTCGTCTTTATTTAAAATGCTAGTATGTTGTTCATCATGGATTCCTTCCATTTTAATCTTCTTAAAACACCGCATTAACATAATACTCATCTTGATTGCAGGGCTTTTCGATGCCCCCTTAAATTCTACACCTGAGGCGAGGGCTCGCTCGCCTTACCCTGGTCGCAGTCCTGCCACCCATTCCCATGCCCCAGCTGTGGGCGTTCACAGTCTCCTCTGGCAACAGCTTTTTTGCACGGGGAACCAGGAAAAGGTCTCCTCCTCTTCCTGCTCTTTGCCTCTTGCTGCCAGTGAGCATTCCAGGGACCACACTGTTCCCCACCAGCCCTCACGTCCACTTCTGGGAAGAGCTGGTTTCACCACAGTGGCAATGTGGCATCCGCCCAAAGCAGGATGCCAGGTGGCAGATGACAGACTTAAGAGGCAGGCAGAGGGGAAGACCGACAGAGAACGAGCACGCTGTTTGACAAGCAGCCAGCGCCATGGCAAGCCCGGGAGGGGTATACGTACGTACATTGTGTAAAAGGTACAGACACTTGCACATGATCTATTGTATATTAACTGCATAAGAGCAGTTGATAATTACAATAACAATAATTAGTAGCATAACAGTGCCTACCTGAAAGGTGTTTACAGAATTGTTAAAGGCATAAAAGTAACACAAATAAAACAATTCAAAAACCACAAACTAGAGTGGCAAATAGGATCTCCTTCAAGTCCTCTCATGCAAAGACAATACGTGACAGGTACAATCAGTGGATCGAAAGCCTCCATGAATAGCTGCTTCTGTGGGTCCCCTCTAAAATATCTTCAAGCAGATTGCCCAAGTACTGAAAGAAATCTCATCATGTCACTCTCCAGCTTAAAATGGTTCCTTTAGTAGCTCCTTGTCGTTTTCAAAGCAACTTCGACCACGTAGTTTAGCACACAAGCCTCACTGGCCCCATCCCCTGCTATCTGGCACTGGAACCTCTTACTCCAGCTTGAGTCATATCAAACTGCGGACACGGTGCCGTGCTATGTACGGCCAGAAACCACTGAGGAGGGTCCATGTGCGCTTGCTAATGTATGCCCTATACCAGATTATTCGACAAAGGAGCGTGAGACTGAGGATGGGATACAAGCATACAGGCAGCAATCGTATGAGGCAAGAGAATAAGAACCACAACAGAGTTCATTTCAAACATTATTTTATTTTTAATGTTTTGCTCAGACCCTCTCAAGTTCTCCAACTAGGACAGGACCCAACAAAGCGCAAGAAAACTCAGGTGCTGGGACTTCCCTGGTGGTCCATGGTTAAGAATCTGCCTTCCAATGCAGGGGATGCAGGTTTGATCCCCGGTCAGGGAACTAAGATCCCACATGCCGCAGGGCAACCAAGCCTGCGCGCTCTAGAGCCTGCGCACCACTACCGAGAGCCTGGGTGCCGCAACCAGGACCCGATGCAGCCAAATAAATAAATAAACAAACAAAAAACTCAGGTGCTAAACCATGCCTTAAATAGCAAAGCTTCTTTCACACTTTTTAATAAACACTGTTTTGCAGATCTACTTATGGGGGAAGATGCAATATCTGATTACTAATAATGCTTTACGCGTAACTGCCCAATTCCAGAAAGAATCTAAGAGGATTCTGATATTAATCAAGAATTTAGTTGAGCTACCAGGGAAAATAAGAATCTCAGAAAAGGGCATTCTGGGGTTGTCCACAGTTAGCTTCGGGACCTCCAAGATGACCTTGGGATTTTATACTCAGCCTAAGAAAGCTGGTAATTACACGTTCTGCTTTTTTCGTATTAGCCTGTAGGTGGCAGCAAATTATCAATATTAAAATTTAAAGGCGAGGTTTGTTTTAGGATCATCGACTAGGGAAAAAATTGGAAAATTAAGGACATGAAGGAAGAACAGAAACATAGATATCGAAATCACCTGCAAAACCTAACAGTCATGACTTAGGAAAATTATTAATAACCATAGCCGCCACCACAAAGTGCATTCTATTTATATCCAAATCTGAGCTAAGTGGTCCCAATACATTACATCATTTACTTGCAACACTTCTGTGAGACAAGGATCACCATCACCATTTACAGATGAGGAAGCTGAAGCTTACAGAGGTTAAGCAACTTGCCCATGGTAACATACCTGAATACATGGTGGAGTTAGGACTCTGAACCTGAATATTTTTATGTGAAAATAAAACTTCAAATCATTCATTGTACAAAGCACAAATAAAGACAAGAGTAGGGGGCTGAAGGTCAGACTTGGGAGATACCTAGAGGCAATAATAAATAAGACTCTGTAAAAAATGGTAGAGTAGATCAAAAGCAGTCTTTTAATCATTTCCAACCATATAGTTTCCTCAAACCTTGTTATGTGTTTCTAGGTATTATCCCATATCTTATATGTTCAGTAAGAGTAGAGTATTTATTGCAGAGGTAGAATCTGGCATGCTGGAAAAAAGATATTAATTTCTCGTTCATAACATGAAAGTTGGGACATGGAAATGTATATCAGTATAGATTACTGATAACTAATGAGAACCTACTGTATAGCACAGGGAACTCTACTCAGTGCTCTGTGGTGACCTAAATGGGAAGGAAATCCAAAAAAGGGGATATATGTATACGTATAGCTGATTCACTTTGTTGTACAGTAGAAATCAACACAACCTTGTAAAGCAACTATATTCCAATAAATTTTTTTTAAATATAGATTACTAAAAACTATAAATAATTCAAAAATTCTTATTTGATCATTAATTTTAATGTTCCTCCTCAGAGTCTGACAGAAATCTATTTTTAAAAGACAGAGAAGAGGGAGAAAATATGACATATTTATTGAGATCTAATATACCAGCCACCGTGAGGGGAGACACATTTACATATTATCTAAAAAAAAAAAAGGGCAAGAATCTTACAACCAACACCCAATGAGCAAAGCAGTATTTGCAGTATTTACTTCCATTAGGAAACTGAGGTTCTCTGAGGTTCAGTAATGTGCCCAGAGTCACAGAAATTAAAACGCAGGTCTTTCTGACTCTAAACTCTTACTCCTTCATGTACACTTTTCGTAGAGAAATTCCAAAGAGCAGGGGGAACAAACAGCAGGTCAGAAGGGAAGCTGGAAGCAGAGGGCTTTTCGTTCCCTGCAAGTGTGAGAACACACGGGGTGCCTGGCTTGAAAGTCACAGATACACAGTCGCCCATGCGACTGCAAATCAGTGATAATTCGTTCCATCAGGTTACTAACATTTTAGCCACTTGCTTAATTCTTCTTCTAGTTCTGCAAACAGATTGCCAGCCTGTCTTCAGCTGCATGCATGGGATCACCCTGAAGAGTTTCATCTGGGGAGGAGAGCCTGAAGCCCATGGACAGGAGAAGTGTTGGCTGCCCAGGTGGGAGACCCACTGCCAAGGGAGCGATGGGGATGAACCGGGAGAACGGTGCCCCTTCAGTCCTGAGACACAATTTTTTTCTTCTACATTTTACATCTTTGAACTGGAGATCATCGTACAGCCAGCCAGCTAGGCAGTCCTTGTGGCATCGCTGTTTGTCACCTGTAGCTGTGCCTCAAAATGTGCAAAATGGGTGTCAGTGGCTTAGAAAAATCACAGACCTCTCTTCTAAGAAAGTCTGTATCACAGGCGTTTTGTGAGAGCAAGATAAATAAAACAGACATGGAGTATTTCTAACTGAAAGGGAACTCAGGTAAGTCAGGCGATGCACGTGAAGATGTTTCAGGAAAACTTGAACTGAGCTGACTTTAAAAAGTATGCACGGGGGCTTCCCTGGTGGCGCAGTGGTTGAGAGTCCACCTGCCGATGCAGGGGACACGGGTTCGTGCCCCGGTCCGGGAAGATCCCACATGCCGTGGAGCGGCCGGGCCCGTGAGCCATGGCCGCTGAGCCCCTGCGCGTCCGGAGCCTGTGCTCCGCAATGGGAGAGGCCACAACAGTGAGAGGCCCGCGTACCGCAAAAAAAAAAAAAAAAAAAAAAAAAGTATGCAGAGGAGTGTTATGATCAATGTATATGTCTGAATAAATCTGAAAAAATAAGCAGAAAATTTTAAGTGACAATTTTACTTAAAATAAAATTTGTTTTCACTTAAAATAAGCTAATTTTAAGTGAAAACATTGCTTTTTAGTTTAACTTGCAGCAATTTTTTCCCTTAATGAAACGTAAAATAATGGTACATCGTAAAATTCGTAAAATCTGTGGTGTCTTTGATGTGATGAAACATGATACTTTGGACGTCAGAGAATTTGTTAGTACTTTGAGGAAAATGAAGTTCTTAGTGTTTTGCTTCAGTGGAAACATGTCTGAGGAGTGAGAACGGTGGGGAAGAACGAGGAATAATGGGAAAAAGACTTCAGTCTTGAACAGTCTCCAGTTCCAGAAAACAAGGTCCTGACGTCACACCCTTATCTTTTCACCTCAGGACTCATAGCGCCCAAAATAAAGCAAACGTTCATAAATATTGCACTTGAACTGACTTATTTGCTAAAGATTTGTTCCAACTAAGTTTCTCTTTTCTCCACTCTCCTCCCACCCCATGCATAGCCATCCATTTGCTACAGAGTCCCAAAAATTTCAACCAGGGAAGGAAGTAAAGCTTTTTTGATACATATTTAGAACCTACAATTAAAACTAAGCCACAGCTGAGAGTTTGGTGGGTACCTCCCTGCTCAGGTGTGGTGGGTGCAGCCCCTATAGTGGAACCCTAAGCAGTTCTCTCTTCCCTTCAGTTCTTCGTCTTTCACCTTTTTTTTTTTTTCCAATCAAGGCCAACTATTTCCCTTCAAGACTTTCTATGATTATCAACTAAAAAAATTTTAACCATTTTCATACACTTTTAGATCTGAAAAGAATTTTGGGTCATTTAAATCCAAACACTTCACTGTGTAAAGACAGGAAACACAGGGTAGAGATATTTAAAACTAGATGGTGTTGTGGGTTGACTTACGTCTCCCCCACCCCCCAAAAAAGATACCTTCTACTTCCAACTCCCAGGACCCATAAACGTGTCTTTATTTGGAAACCGGGTTGTTGCAGATGTAATCAAGATGATATCATACTGGATCTAGGTGGGCTCTGATCCAGTGGCTGATGTCCTTATAAGTAAAAGGAAGTCTGAACACTGGGACCCGGAGAGAACATCATGTAAAGACCCAGAGCGCACAGAGACACAGGGAGCACGCTGTGTGATGCTGGAGGGCAGAGACTGGAGAGATGCAGCTGCCAGCCAAAGCAAGCCAGGGGTTACGAGCGGGGAGCTAGGAAGAGGCAAGGAAGGATGTCCCTGCAGGTGGCAGAGGGAGCATGGCCCCGCTGACACCTTGATTTTGGACTTCCAGCCTCCAAAACCATAAAAATAATAAATTTCTGTTGTTTTAAGCTGCTCGGTCTGGGGCACTTTGTTATGGTAGCCCCAGGGAACTGAGCCCCAGGACACTGAGCCCCAAACCCCGTTACCTGTTTAAAAAATAAAAAGGCAGGGGCTTCCCTGGTGGCGCAGTGGTTGGGAATACGCCTGCCGATGCAGGTGGACGCGGGTTCGTGCCCTGGTCCGGGAAGATCCCACGTGCCGCGGAGCGGCCGGGCCCACGAGCCATGGCCGCTGAGCCTGCGCGTCCGGAGCCTGTGCTCCGCAACAGGAGAGGCCACAACGGTGAGAGGACCACGTACCGCAAAAAAATAAATAAATAAATTAAAAGGCAATAATTCCACCTAGCTCTCTTTTTATAAGAATGTTTTAAAGGACCACGAAATCGAGGGTGGGCACATACTCAGTGTTCGATAAGGATTTGCTGTTTCACCTTCCTGGGTCCTATATGTCGTCCTGGCGATTTCCTCTCTCCTCCTCCACGACGCTTGATTCACAAGGCTTACTTCCTCACTTCCCATCACTCTCCAACCCCTCCGTCAGCATCTGCCCCTCCTCCGCCCCTTCAGCTAAGGACAGTCCTCCGTCACGATCTCATGTGACATCTCTAGGTAGCGCAGACTGAACCTCACTCTGAAGTCTCCGGTCCTGATACCTCCCACTGTCCTCCCTGCGTTTTTTCCTACCTCTCTGAGATGTACCTCCATCTCCCTCTCCCAAGGAGTCCACTTCACCCTCCACCACCAATCCCACTACCCCTGCCTTAGTCAAGGCTCTTCCCATGTTTTGCTTAGATTCTTGCCCCCAAAGCTCCTTGATGGTCTCTGTCCCCTCCAATCCATTCACTGCCCTGCCAACAGAGGGATCTTTCTAAACATGACTCTGACCACGGCACTCCTTGCCTGCCATACGTCCTTGTATGGCTGCCCACCTGCTAGTAAAGCTCACTGCTCTTGACAATCTGGAGCCCACCTATCCCATCTCCTGCTACTGTCCTCACGCCCACAACCACCCCATGCGCTCACTGCATCTTCCAAACTGCAGTTCCTCTGCAAACATGTTATTTGACGGGTTTATTTTTTTTAAGGAACGTATTAAGAAGTAAGTTAAGATAAGCTGCCTCCCCTACTTATTTTTCCCCTCTTATTTTTTTATTATGGTAAAATATATAACATACCATTTGCCATCTTAACCATTTTTAAGCATGAAGGTCAGCGGCATTAATTACATTCACGATGTCGTACAACCACCTCCACCCTCTCTTTCCACATCATGCTCTCCTTTCTGTCTTTGCACATGTTATTTTCTCTTCCTGAAACCCTCTCCTTATTTCCAAGTCCCATTCATTTCAATAAACCAGTAGGAAAAGTCTCCTGCTCTTGGAGGAAATTCTCCAGACCTGGTGGCCCGGGCTGCTCTGGGCCTAATACCCCTCTGTATATTGCCTACTGTACTTAGAACACAGCCAGCTGGGCAGTATTTGACCTTAGCACTGCGCTCCGAACACGTAGCTTCGGCCCCGCACAGTATCTGGTGCAGAGTGTCTGGCACACAGGAGATACTCAGCAATACTCTCTGAATGAATGAATTGTAGGAAGGCACCCCGTGGAGTCAGAGGGAGAGAGAGGATCCCCGTCTCCCATCCTGGTCTACCTTGCCCCTCTTTTTATTTTATGTATTTCATTCTCACTTCACTGCTTTCACCTAAAAAGGTTTACCTATTTAAAACAGACGTAAAATGTCACTTTTCTGAAGCAATACAACTCTGTGTCATACATAATCTAATAGATTGCTACCATTTGGAGCAGGGCACCTACCTTCACGTTACACAGAAGGTGTGTACACGGCAAACGCTCCGTGGTTGAACAGGTGGGGCGCTAATGGTCTCAGAGCAGGAAGAATATAACATCAGCCACCTCCAAGAACATTCAGTTAGGAGGGAAGAAGGTGCCACAAGAGAAGTGTAAGGTATCGGCTACTGAAGTCTGAATGTTAACACTGTCTACCCAAGGGAGAATTTGTAAGAGGATAATCAAGGCCTAGAAGCTTCTCTGGAAAGTAAAACTGTATACACCTCTCTTACACAGTCTTCAAAGAGGCAACGATGGCTTTAAGACAAGAGGAAGAATAAGAAACTTCAGTCTCTGGGGTTGTTTTCTTTAAGCATATCCAAGAAGAAATATGCAGCCCCTTTTTTTAACCTAGAGATAACAACAACAACAACAACAAAAAAAATATATATATATATATAAAACATATAGTTCAAAATATCTTTAGTGGTCATATCCACAAAGATCACAAGATAAAAATTTTTCCCCTTAAAAGTCTGTGCTTGGGGCTCCAACTTTCTGTGCCTTATTCTTTGTTTCCGGATGTAACAAAATCCAGAAGAGGGGGAGGAATACTTGGAGGTCCTCACACCAAAGTGGTTATCCTTAAGAGACCCTAAGAGCAAAGGATCCACTTAAGACGAGGCTTCCCAACTGTGACATGGTGGACATTTAGAGTAGGACAGTTCTTGGCAGGGGGTATCCTATGCAGCGTCCCATGGGCATCCCAGGCATCCACCCACTCAGTGTCTGCAGCAGCCCCTCCTGCACCCAGCAGTAGCAACCAAACCGTCTTGAAATCTCCTCCAGATGTGGCCAAATGCCCACAGGGGGGCAAAAGTTCCCCACTGACTTCGGGCAAGGGAGCCTCTGACACCTGCTATTTGACATTGATTATTTTCAGAAGAAAGAGATTCAGGAGCACGGGCTGTGAAACCTTGATACTCCTTAAGGCTGTGATTTTCCCATATTTGCTCATGGTGAGAACAGTAAAACCTTAGGAGAGAAAAATGAGTGGAGTAATTGTCATGGAGACAGCAAGCAACAAGAAAGCTGAGGAAACTCGAGTCACTCCACCCAGGGGGGCGACCCAGGAACCCAGGAGATGAACTGGGCAGTGACAGGGTCATCAAAGAGGAAATTCCTGCATGCCAGGGAGGGGAGGCAGACAGCACTGACGCAAAAGGGGGAAGAGAGCTCTCTGGCCAGACGGGCCACCGTGCTCCTGGGACTCAACTCTGAAAACAGGGCCCGACACAGCAGTCAACTTCCTGCCCAAGAAAAAAGGTCACCCTCCCCGAACTTCACTTCCCAGGAAGAGTGGAGGAGGAAGAAAAGACAGGAGGAAGAAAAGAAAAATATTCGTATTTTCAAATGTTTCATGTGCCTCTCCAGATTTTTTTTTTTGGATCTGCAATATATTGTAAAGATGAATAACTAATTATGGTTAATATAGAAACAATTTTAAAGTCCTAATTAACACAAGTGTGTAAGAAACATAATGAAGAACACATTCTTTGTTAATGAGGAAAGAATTTATCTCAAGGTTTTATTTCCCAACACACTTGCTGGAGTTCCAAGAGTTAGAACCAATCCCACAGCATGCAGTTTTCACCATACCGAGAATCTTTAAAATTTGTATCCAGAATCATATTGATAAAACCAGTTAACCTCTCTCCAGATATTCTTAAACTGACCCTTGAATCTCTTTCATCTTAAAAAAACAAAAAAAAAGAGAGAAAGGAAAAAAAATCTTTAGCCAATTATTTCAGAGCCATCTGTCCCCACAGACCCAATCAAGTGTAAAACTGGGGCACTCCATGAAAGGGGGTGAAAGGTCAGCCATGGAGGAATTTGGGGATCCCCAACGGGGAAGTCACTCCATCCTCAAATCTCCTCTGTAGGAATAAGAAGGTTCTACATCTCTTCAATTCTGCTCAGATTTTTATTTTGTAAACCATATATTTGCTATTTAAGACCTTGACAATCCTGAAAAACTTTCAAGAAGTGATGACTCCTTCCCTAAAAAGAAGAGAGAATGGCACAGAGTAGAAATCAAGAAGGGGTATAAAAGAGAATGAAAAGGACATTTCAGTTCGAGTTTTTCCCGTGTTGTTAGAGCGTCAAATACGACAGCACGAAACTAAAATGTCAGAGTTTTAAATGGTTCCTATTTCCTGAAACCACTAGAAATAACCAAAGGGTTTTTTTTTTATAAACTAGGGCTGCATCTTTCTGTACGTTAGAAAATCCTTAAGAGAATGAGTGAGTCTACATAAATAACATTTGGGAAGTTTTCCTTGTAGATGTTCACAGGATGGAAGAGAAAAACGCAGCCAAGGAAACCAGCTGTGAGGCCACTCTGCTGACCGCATGGCAACATGGGAAGTTCAGGTCCAAGCAGCACATGAGGAATCAACAAACTACCCCACTTAAGACCCTTGACCAAAGGAAAGGTTAGGCCTTAAATGATTAACCTGTTGTATGATATCCGTTACCAGACAGGTGGAGATTTCCTGTGATCAAAAAACAAACAAACCAAAGGAAAAAAAAAAACACACACTGGTTTGAGAACTGAGGGTGAGTATGAGTCCTGACTTAGGCTAAACTTTGTGATTCAGGGACTTAACACCTCTCTTGGCCTCCATGTTCACATCTGTAAAATGAACTGCAGTGTGATTTACTCTTTGCCAGTTTCATTTCATTCATTCATTCATTCACTCATTCATTCAACCAACAATACTTGTTGAACCACAGCTGTCAAGCACTGTTCCAGGTGCTGGGGGAAAAGCAGTGAACAAAAGACTGACACCCCTAATGGAGCTTTGTATTCCAGAATCTGAAATCGGTGTTTTTCAAACTATGCACTGTGAAATCCATTTAGCAGTACCAAATGAGCATTTTTAAAAGAAGAAATGGAATAATATATCAGAGTACATCACACATAGTAAGGATAAGTTCTGTTTCACAGGATTCTGCTTCAGCTATTGACATTTGTATCTATGAGAGTTGTGGATCAAGAAGTATATGGCATTTCTGAACGTGGGCTGGCTGTACCAAGAGAGTTTTAAAGTCCCTGATAAAAGACCTCTTCTTGTTCCAGGCACTGGCCCTCATCCTGTACTTCACTCAGATTGCTTCTGAGGAACATTCTACCCACAGATTAAATCTTGTTACCTTCTCATTTGCCCCATGATGGCATTTTGGATAAATATCAAAGAATATGTTTTTCAGATCAGTGTTCCCAGCCTTTCTGAGTATGATTCCTTTTTTTTTTTTTTTTTTTTTTGCGGTACACGGGCCTCTCACTGTTGTGGCCTCTCCCATTGCGGAGCACAGGCTCCGGACGCGCAGGCCCAGCGGCCATGGCTCACGGGCACGAACCCGTGTCCCCTGCATCGGCAGGCGGACTCTCAACCACTGCGCCACCAGGGAAGCCCTATGATTCCTTTTAACATCAGTCCTTTTTTTGTACTACTTGTCTGCTGATTAGGAAAATGCGTAGTGGTCAATAGCCACGTGAGCTTTTAAATGGATTTATAATGTAGGAATCCATCCTAAGCACTCCTATCTAGAAATACAAAGGCTGCACACATACAGAAGACAGTACTCATTCCACCTACGCCTCACACTTGACGTTCAAACAGATTTGCAAGCTTCTTGCGCCCCGAGTAGTCCTGGGCATAGAGACTGGAGATCCCCACTTTGATTTGCTTATTTTAGAATCACCATGTTCTTACTAGGTGACTGCTTATGGGGGTTTCTGTTTGTTTTACTGCTCTCTCCACTGTTCCTTTTTTTTTAATTATCACAAACTAACAAATCTCATGAGCACTGGTGGGTACATGAGCTTGTTTTCAGTTTTTGTTGTTCACTGCTTTTTTTTTTTTTTTTTAATCATTCTGTGTCGAATCCCATGAGCCCAGACTCTTACAGATTGCTAGTAGGAATTGGGGAGGTAATTGTTCAAAATCTGCCTAGAGACACACTCAACCCTACCCACTGCTTCTGTTTTAACAGTAAACATCCAAAGGCAGCAAATACTACAGCTGAGAAAAGTAAAAGGAGGTGGAACAGAGACATAAAAAGACTGAGAGATACCTCAAACGAGCGGCAGAATCCTCCTGGGAATCTCGAAGCCTTGCACACTGATCACCAAGATCTACCTGAGGTCAGGTCACTACGGTCCCAGCTCCCACGGCCAATGTCACTTAGGCTTCACTCTGTCATTGAGCTCTAACTTCCTACTGTGTGTTGCTCTTGAAGCATCTCCTATACATAGGACTGAGAGGTGAGGATGGAGGAGGTCATCCTTTGGGGGCAGGCACCCAGCTGCTGCCTGCCAGTCCCCAACTGCTGGAGATCAGCTCTACCCTGTTACTGTCAACCATTTTCCATTCCTGGAAGTCCAAACTACACCCCCACAGGTGGCCACGGATTGTGATCAATGGCGAGAGGCATGCTGCTTTAGCGTGCTCCCTAAAATACTTACAACTAGGTTTCGTGTTGTGGCCTTTACCATCTTTTTCCTAATTTACCCACTTTTTAAGCTTAAGAAGAGAGAAATGTGACCTACTCTCTTCGTTAGTAAGGGAAACATTAACTTCTAGGAAAATCTGCTTACCTCTCTGGCAAGTCACAGAGGTCGTTTAACCATCTCCAAGTGTTAGCTGTAAAGTGAGGGGATTGGCCTGGACGTGGCCGAGGCTGCTTCCAGCTCTGTGCTGCCAGTACC
Source organism: Lagenorhynchus albirostris (assembly GCF_949774975.1). Taxonomy (NCBI): domain Eukaryota; kingdom Metazoa; phylum Chordata; class Mammalia; order Artiodactyla; family Delphinidae; genus Lagenorhynchus; species Lagenorhynchus albirostris. Next base: position 23,037,868 of record NC_083111.1, read on the forward strand.
GATAAACTGAGCCCTTCCTTGATGGTGGCTCCGGGCCTGCAGAGCAATCTTAGAGCAGCACCTGGGAAGCAATGACTGCTTCCAAAGGTCTAGCAGCTTTGAGTTTTTCTCTTAAAATCTCTCACCTGGATATCTCTGCATGTTGCTCACAGTATTCCAGAACAAAATCCAGGCCCTCCCTTAGCAGAACCTTGAATTTAGTCAGTGTTTCAGATGCTTAAGCCTCATTTTCGCAAAGACAAGATGGGGGGGAGGGCGGATCTTCATAAATTACATAGGTGACCAGAAGTGTTCGGATTCCCCCATTTTTGTTATTTATCAGCTCAATGAACTCTAAGTGATCAGAAGACCTCTAATGCCCATACAAATAGTTCTACCTTTAAAATCTACTCAATATTCTGTAATATCCTGTATGGGAAAAGAATCCGCAAAAGAATAGATATATGTATATGTATAACTGAATCCCTCTGCGGTACACCTGAAACTAACACAACACTGTAAATCAACTACACTCCAATACAAGATTAAAAAATAAATAAAATAAAATCTAAGTTCCCATTTATTTATATATATTTAAATATATAACATATATTCTAAATATTTAATGAGCCATCTAGCTCTCTGCTTGGAATCTGCAGCAGCTTCACGAACCAGTGGCAACAGAGCAATATCCCGGTACCTTTTTACACTAAGAATTTTAAGGCCCAGCAAATCCCAAGTTGTGTACAGGTTTCATTACAGCAAACTTAACTTTCGAAAACTAGTAGTTACCAAACTTCTGAAGAGTAGGTGATCCTGGTGGGGATGTATTTCCACTAGGAGACAGGTAGAGATAGTTTCTGTTCACTCCTGTGTTAAAATCAAACGGGGACTGGTAGTCCTCGTAAAAATCCATCTCTCTACTGTCCATTCCAGATGAATGCAGAACGCATAGTTCTATCACCGCCTGCTCTTCCTCGGTTGAGCGCTGCTCTGCCCGTATTCCCTCGGATCACTGCACTGGGCAACCTCGCGAAAAAAATCAAGCCCAGGTTTCTGAGAGCTTGGCTTCCTGGCCCAGGTGCAGCCGTCACGCCCTTGGGACAAGAGGGCTGTTTAATAAATGACTTCTCCCCAGCAACCTGAGGAAAGGCTCTAGTCACCACCTGCTGTTCATTTCAGCCAACAACCAACAACCTGGACAGGAAACCAAGCTTGCTGGAGTTTTCTTCAATAAACAAAGGAGGACCTGGTGCCGCAACATGGCCCCGATGTACAAACAGTTCAAGCAAATGTCAGACACTGGCAGATTGACAAGAAACCACAATTTATTATTTTTTTTAAATCACTCACTCAGCTGACCACAACTACACCAGGGCAGACTTAATCTTCTAGGACAAGGAAGGATTACCAGCCAGTAATCTCCCACAAATGCCATCTGGGGGCTACTTTTTTTCCACCCTGGATTAGAGTGGAGTCCTGAGAGCCAAGCTTCCTGGTTAAGCGACCGGCTTTCTGTGTGTGGCTTGGTAGAGAAATAAACCTCCATTTCCAAGATGACTTTATCTAAAGCAACGTCTGGCTTTAGTGTAACAAAAATGTCAGTCTGACTTGTCTTCCTCTCTTTTCTTTTCCTTCCCTTCCCTTCCCTTTTCTGCAAAGATGGTGTTTCCGTTTCAAGAGAAGAAAAGCCCTGCAGGTGAAGCGCCCAGATCCCCCTGCCCCTTCCTTGTTAACCAAGGTCAGGCCTGCAGGGGTGGCAGTAGCCTGGGTGCGAACACGACCTGCACAGCAACCGTCCTGGTTGGCTTATAAAACAAAACTTCTAAGTCACCAGATCCACTTCCCGGCCTCTTCACACACCCTTTCTGAGCTAACCCTGGCCTTTGCCAGAGTGACAGCATTTACGGTTCCTGCTGCTTTCACCCACGTGGCTCAGCTCATATTAAAAAGGTGAAAATAAAAGCAACCCCTCTCGTAGGCGGGAGATGGTCTGTTACTGCATAACAAAAAAAAAAGGCCGTGTTCTACCTTTTCAAGTCCACCTGATAAAATGGGAACTCAATATACTGTCCCTGCATTGGAAGCAAATATGAAACAAAATATTTTAAGCATGAAAAAAACAATCTGTGGCTAGTGTATAAAATATATATGCACCAAGACAGTCTATATTCATCTTAAGAGTTATCTTCTATTTTTTTTTCTGTTAGTCTCATGTTGTACTCTATTTTTGGCAAGTCTATCTAAGTTTTTAAAAAGTTTAGTTGTAACAACAACAACAAAAAATCAACCTGTGTTTTTCTCCTAAGAGATACCAAAATTTGGGCAACTATAAATGCTGTTTATTCTATATTTAGAAATAGAATAAATGGTTTCTTATTATTGGAAAAAATGAGTTGGCTGGTTTCTTGAAATCCATAGTATCTCTTACCAAGATAGGGCAGGCATCACAGTTACATTCTTGGACTAGATGTGGTTAATGGGGCCCCTGACCCTTTCAACACTCTACACGTGGTCACCAAATCACTGGTGGAAAAAAACATTTCTCCATTCTCATGCTTCCTCCTTGAGCCACAAGTGTTAGAAAGTGTTACAGGCTGATCGTTTGTGTCTCTTCACAGTGCATATGTTGAATCCCTAACCCCCAATATGATGGTATTAGGAGATGATTAGGTTTAGATGAGGCCAAGAGGATTGGGCCCCTGATGGGATTAGTGTCTTCGCAAAAAAAGAAGGAGAGCTAACTCGAGCTCTCTCTCCACCACACGAGGACGCAAGACGAGAGCCATCTGCCAACAGGAAAAGGGCTCTCACCAGGATCAAATCAACCAACCTTGAACTTCCCAGCCTCCAGAACTGTGAGAAACAAATGTCTGTTGTTATAAGCCTCCCAATTTTGTGGTAACTTATTACAGCAGCCGGAACTAAGATAAAAGATATTAGCACCGACACAGGTAACAGAGCAAGCTCCAAGCTCCTCAGAACCCTCAAAATTCCCATGTCCTTGATCTTTGGTGTGGACCCCCATGCTACACCCTCTGCCTGAAATGCTGCCTTTTTTCTGCCTGCTAAACTCATTCGTCTTTCAAGACTCAGGCAGAAACGCCATCTCTTCTCGGAAGCCCTGCCTTCTCCAGCTCTCCCTTCCGCCAGCAGCACACAGGATGTGAAGTGTCCACCTGCCAGTCCCTCTGGGCCCGGACAGCCTTCCCTCCAGGGCAGGGGCTGCATTCTGGACTGCTGTCCTCGCTCTAATCCACAGGGAGTGAAGAAAGAAATAACAGCTTATGCAGACACTGCATGCCTTATTTATAAACATGAGCATTCAGAATTTAAATGATGTCTCAAATTTTTACTCTACTCACTTAGGTATTATCTTAGGACCGTTATGTAAAATCTGTCTCTTTGAACCAGCTGTAGTTCTGGTCGCAGTCAATACATTCTAGCACATGAGGAAAATAAGAACAGCGGTGGGAAAAGGGGGTGGGAAAAGCATGGGATATGTTAATGGGATGGCAAAGGGGGTGGGAAAAGCATGGGATATGTTAATGGAATGGCAAAAAAATTCAGTAGGCTCAAGATTCAGAAACTAAGTAGAAGGGGGCTGTAAGATATAAAAAATGGAAGTGTAGCTTAGGGACAGACCATTAAAGACCTTGAGTGACAAATTTTTATACTTAATATAACGTGCAAAAAAAGCCACAGAAGGTGTTTGAGCCAGGGGGGAACAGGATAAATGTTTTATAAAGATGACTCTGGAAACAGTGTATAGGATGCACTGTAGACAGAAAGAGGCTAAAAGAGGGGGGACTCACCGGGAGGATCCCACACGCCGTGGAGCAGCTGGGCCCATGTGCCACAACTGCTGGAGCGCGTGCACCTAGAGCCTGTGCTCCGTGGCAGGAGAGGCCACCACAATGAGAAGCCCGTGCACAGCAACAGAGACCCAATGCAGCCAAAAATTAATTAATTAATTATTAAAGAAAAAAAAGAGGGGGGACTCAGAGTCTACTGCCACAGTCCAGGCAAGAGGAATCACCTCCACGTTTTCCACCTCTATGCTGAGGCACCACCAAGAGCTCTTCGTCCAACGTGTACACATAATATGCCTTTTTCATCCTTTCCCTCTTTTCGTTCGTCACTGACCGCACCGACCGCGGACCTACCTGAAGCGTTCCAGGACGGACCAGCGCCCCACAGTGTGGCAGACATCTCCTGTTTGTCTCTTTAGCACCCTCTTTTCCTTGAAGAATCCCGCTTCACCTTCTCCACAGGGTTCCTGGGGGAGAGTCTTCCGTGGTTCCGGCCTCTGCCCCTGGGCACAGGTGTGGGCTAGCGCTTCAGATCTGGCCCATGCAGACACCCCATCCCCGTGCTCACAGGGACTAGTCTAAGGGTAGACATCTGACCCCCAAAAGCACCAACTACAGACCTTCCCTGATGTTTACTCAATGAGTAATGGGAGAAAGTGACTCTTCCCATATGTCCAGCTGGGGGAGCTGAGAGCTCTTTCTGTCCCCATGCCAACAGGCAAGAGAACCTGGGAAGGGACAGAGGGACAATCGGTGACAGCAAAGGGACAGAGCAAGAGCATCTGAGTCCCTAGATCCAGCTGCCCTGGGGTTCCCAGTTATTAAACAGAGAAATTTCGATTCTGCTTCACTTACGGTTGGAGTTGGAGTCTATCAGTTCAATAGAAAGAATCCTACAATACCTACTTTCCAACCATCTCGCACTATTACCCCACCACGTTTCAGCCAAACCTGATTTTCCTATTGCTTGAATACATCCTAAACTTGGCCTATGCAATTTTCTCCAACTAGTCTCTTTTCCCTATATTTTTACCTGTCAAATTCCTATCCACTTATCAAGTTCAACTTAATAAGTCACATATGAATGGTTTGTATACAAGGAATGTCCACTTTAGTGCTATATAAAATAGAAAAAATAAAGAATACAAATGCTTCCTAAAAGTGGATTATTTAAATGCTAAATAGAACATTCACATAATAGAAAACTATGCAAACATGAACATGATGACGTAGAAATGTATATATTTACAGGGAAAGATATTCTTGATATCAGTAAACAAAGCAGGTTCCAAAACTGTTTGCACTGCATGATCCATAATTGTGTGATAATTGGAGAGACCAATCAACCAGAAGAGAAAGTGGGCCGAGGAGAAATCCCAGAAAAGTGTGTATGCACTGCAGTGCCAGCAGAGGGCACCCATGGGCAGCTCAGAAGTTAATATTCCAGCCAGTAAAGTATACACCACAGAGCAATAACCCACTGGATGACTCCTGTTAGTGCAAATGGAAACGGAGTTAAGTACTAACGACTACAAACAATATTAAGTTTCTACCTGCCCGTTAACACATCATTCAAATATGTCTAGGCAGGTTCTCCCTAATTTTGAAAGAGTTCAAGAGATAGTCTACAGAAAAGCTATATAACACACAAAAATTTACTTGGAGGGAGCTTGCAGGGCACACAGACAGACGATGCAATTGCCCAACAGGAGTGCCAGGCCACAGATATCAGATCCTGTGAACGTGTCATAATGACACAGCAGCCAGCTGGCCAAATACAGGACAATTTGATCACCATCATAATTAAGGATAGCAGTGGATTATAAACCATTAAAAATAGGAGTCCAAGAGTCCATATCCGATGGTTAACTGCATGTGTCAATTTGACTGGATCACGAGGTACCCAGATATTTGATTAAACATTATTGTAGTTGCGTCCGTGAAGGTGTTTGTGGACAAGATTAACACTTTAATCGGTAAACTGAGTAAAGCAGACTGCCCTCCCCAAAGTGGATGTGCTTCATCCAATCTGTTGAAGGCTTGAACAGAAGAGTCACTCTCTCTGCCTGACTGTCTTCGAGCTGAGATATCAGTCTTCTGTGTCTGGACTTGGACTTGTAATGAAATTTACACCGTCATCTTTCCCGATTCTCAGGCCTTCAGACTCAAACTAGAAGTAGAGGAGTGCCCCCCTTATTAGTAAAGAATACGTTTCAAGACCCCCAATGGGGGCAGAAACCATGAGAAATTTTCCTATACATACATACCTATGATAGAGTTTAATTTATAAATTAGGCACAGGAAGAGATTAACAATAATTAATAATAGAATGATTACAAAAATATACTAATAAAAGTTATGTGAACGTGGTCTCTCTTCCTCAAAATACCTTATTATACAAATTTAATGCCTTTTCCACCTTAACTAAGGATTTATCATGCACTGTGGCTGTTAACTTTCGCAGTCTGAGATGCAACAGCAAAACTAGCACGAATTTCTTTTTCCTTCTTCACAATTTCACAAATAGAAGATCATTCTTACCGTAGATCTTGTCATCCTCAGCATACAATATTTTTCTTTCCTTAATTAGTTGAGAACTTTCATCTTTTCACTTAAAGGAAGCACTTAAAGGCTTCTCTCTGGCATACCCAAATTGCCAGCATCACTACTCTTTGTGCTTTGGGGCCTTTATTAAGTAAAACAAGGGTTACTTGAACACAAGCTCTGTGATACCGTGACAGTCAATCTGATAACTGAGCTGGCTACCAAGTGACTAGCGGGCAGGGTACACTGAACAAAAGGCTGATTCACGTCAAAGGCGGGGAGGAGTGAGACAGCACGAGTTTTTACCACACTACTCAGACCGGTGAACGCTTATGAACTGTTTATTTCTGGAATTTTTCATTTAATGTTTTAGAATTGCGGGTAACTGAAAGCACAGAAAGTGAAACCACAGATAAGGGGGAATTACTGTATATCATCAACCTTCCTGCGTTTCCAGCTGTGACTACTTGGGACTCCTCTGCTTCATAATTGTGAGGCAATTCTTTACAGTAAATCTCTTATTTATAGACATAGATGCAGATATATAGATATAGATATCCTATTGGTCTATTTCTCTGAAGAACCCAGACTAACATGCCATACAAATAATAAGTAGATCAATAAAGAGGAAGAAGGAAGCCTCTTAGAGAAAAGCACTGCATCCACCGTCACCATAGAGACTCAGGCAAGAATCAGGAAGAAAGTTTTATAAGTGGGATATATACGTGGTCTTTTGGGGCCTCCCCACAGATTAATTAGGTGTTGGAATGGAAAATACAGTAACAACACGGGGGAGAAACTGAACACTACCTTTACTGGATGATCAACATTGCTGTCACTCGAGAGGCAGGTGGACATGAATCTTCAAATGTGATACCCTGAATACTTACGAGGTATTCACGCTAAGAATGCAGAACCTGGATCTGATTATGAAGAAACATCACACAAATCCAAAATGAGAAAGGTTCTTTTTTTTTTTTTTTAAAGAGGCAGAGGCTGCATTATTCAAAAATGTTGATGTCATAAAAAGCTGTGAAAATGATCCACATTGAAGGAGACTAAAAAGACATAACAACTAGAAATGATACCTAATCCTAGACTGGGTCCTGAACCAAAGAGAAAAAAGAAATTCTATAAAGGACATTACTGGGTCAGTTTAAAAAAACTGGAATACAATGGCAGATGAGATAGAAGTATTGTATCAATATTGAATTTACTGAAGTTACAACTGTACTGTGGTTATGTAAGAGAATATCCCTCTCCCTAGAAAGTACAAATGGAAGGATTTGGGGGAAAAGTGCTATGATGTACGCAACTTCTCTCTAATGGTTCAGAAAATAAACTACTATGCGTGTGAGAATGATAGAGCAGATGGGGTACAATGTGAGCAGTGGGTGAATGATCTGGGTAGAATATGGAGCTGTCGTCTTTTTTTTTTTTTTTTTTTGCGGTACGCGGGCCTCTCACTGTTGTGGCCTCTCCCGTTGCGGAGCACAGGCTCCGGACACGCAGGCTCAGCGGCCATGGCTCACGGGCCCAGCTGCTCCGCGGCATGTGGGATCTCCCGGACCGGGGCGCGAACCCGTGTCCCCTGCATCGGCAGGCGGACTCTCAACCACTGCGCCACCAGGGAAGCCCATTAGTATTCTTATTCTTGCAAACTTTCTGTAAGTTTGAAAAGGTTTTTTTAAAACTGACTGAGAAGAACTCCTCTTTATGGGGTTAAGTAGGCTTGAAGCAGCTGGAGCGGCAAGGAACAGGCTCTCTCTCCCAGCCATAATGGGGTGAAGTGTCACAAAGGGATAGACATACAGACCCTTTCTGGTTCCTGGCCACTGCTGAGACCTGAAAGGATTCTCTCCACCTTCCCCTGAAGAAGCAGCTGATTGACCCTCCATGGGAAAAGGAGTCTCACCATCATATCTTTGCTGGTCACATCCTGCCTGAGGAAAACCAGCAGGACCCTGTTCCATGATCAGCATGAGACAGTACAGAGGCCGAGGGGTTAAGAAACACCACCGCCATTTCCCCCCCAGTGCCACGTAAGGAAACCTTGACTCAAAACCAAAACAAAACAACATAGAAAACAAACTTATGGTTACCAAAGGAGATGGTCAGGGGAGATAAATGAGGAGTCTGGGATTAACATATACACACTACTATATATAAAGTAGGTAAACAACAAGGACCTACTGTATAGCACAGGGAACTATACTTAATATCTTATAATAACCTAAAATGAAGAAGAATCTGAAAAAGAATATATATACATGTATAACTAAATCACTCTACTGTACACCTGAAACCACACAACATTGTAAATTAACAATACCTCAATTTAAAAAAAAGTACCATGAACCAAGCACACAAAAAGGTACTTAGTTTCAAATATGAAATCCAATTTAAAATCACAAGGGTAGAGACTCCATTATTTACACAATGTCTCAATTAATCCTCGAAAAACCACTGTGAGGTAAGCGCTATGACTGTCCCCATTTTTCAGATGGAAACAAAGCAGAGACAGGGTCTGTAAACATCCACGCCCACCCAAAGCTGGGATTTGAAACCAAATTCCAGGAGCTGGGATTTGAAACCACGTTGTCTGTCTCCAAGGCCTGTCTCCTTTCTGCACCAGGAGAAAGCTGGACTGCAGTTAAGAAGCAGGTGAGGAACCAGACCCTCACATACCAATCACCTGAGGATCTAATTACAGTGCAGCATCTGCATCACTAACAAGCACCAGACGAGGGGAGGCTGCTGGCAGGGGACCACACAGAGTAACAAAGTGATGGAGGACCTTGAACAGCAGACTATGGAGCACGAACGTGATTTTCATAACAACAAAACAACAATTACTTGTCAGCATTTACGTCATCCTTATGGCAACACGGGGTTGGTAAAGTTATCTCCAGTTTCCAGATTAGTAAGGGTAAAGAACTGAAGGACAGAGCCCAAAAGTCCCATAGCAGGAATCCTCACACTGCATCTAAGCAAGGGGGAGCTGTGTCAAGCTATTAGAAATGGGAGGGAGGTGGTCAGAGCTCTGTTTTAGAACAGGGGTCCCCAGCCGCCGGGCCATGGACTAGTACCGGTCTGTGGCCTGTTAGGAACTGGGCCGCACAGCAGGAGGTGAGCAGAGGGCAAGTGAGCGAAGCTTCACCTGCATTTACAGCCGCTCCCCATCGCTCGCATTTCCTCCTGAACCATCACCAGCATTACCGCCTGAACCCTCCCTGCCCCCAACCCTGTCTGTGGAAAAACTGTGTTCTATGAAACCAGGCCCTAGTGCCAAAAAGGTTGGGGACCATTGTTTTAGAAAGATCGTTCCTGCCTCTATATGAACATGGATCACAGAGGGGAGATAGGAGATCAGTGAAACCATCAGCAGCACCAAGGCTGTTATGGACTGAACTGTGTCCCGCACAAAATTCATATGTTGAAGCCCTAATCCCCAATGTGACTGTATTTTGGATACAGGGCTTTAAGGAGGTAATTAAGGTTAAATAAGGTCATAGGGTGGGGCCCTAATCCAATAGGAATGGTGTCCTTATAAGAAAAGACAAGACACCAGGGAAGCACATGCACAGAGGAAAGGCCCTGTGAGGCCTTTGAGAAGGTGGCTGTCCACAAGCCCAGGAGAGAGTCCTCACCAGAAACCAACCCTGTTGGCACCTTGATTTTGGACTTCAAGCCTCTAGAACTGTAAGAAAATAAACTTCTGTTGTTTAAGCCACCCAATGGCAGCCAGAGCAAACTAATACAAAGAGTGTGCTCCAGGGAGCAATAGTGGAAAGAGAAAGGCAAAGACATATTCCAAGATACCACGGAGGGAATCTTCAACAGACCCTGAAGCCCAACTGGATGACTGGGGTGTGGGGGAAATAAAGACCAAGCTCTACCTGTGATTCCCCAGCAGGAGCTGTGGAAGTCTGTGATGGCATCAATGAAGATGAAAGGAGGGAAGAGGAGTGGTGGAAGGAGGGAGAGAGGAGACTTTGAAGGACCAGAAAGTGGATTCCATTTGGCAGGTTGGGTTTAAAATGCTCAGAAAATTTTGAAAGTAAATGGCCAGCCAGTGGTTAGAAATTAAACTCTGGGGCTCAGGAAAAGGTTAGGACCAAAGATATCAATGTGGGAAACCCCAAGACTGTCAAGGAAGAGCCCAAAGAGAAGACAGGTCCTATGAAAGGAAGAAAGAAAAAAGGCAGTGAACACCTACAAATAGGAAGCAGGCCAAGAAGCCTGCAAAGAGCAAGAACTGCCCTTTGATGATGATGATGATGATGGTGCTGATGGTGATTATGGTAATGGTGGTGGTGGTGACGATGGTGATGATGATGGTGGTGGTGGTGGTGATGATGGTGATGATGGTGGTCGTGGTGGCGGTGGTGATGGTGATGATGATGGTGGTGATGGTGGTGGTGGTGATGGTGATGATGATGGTGGTGGTGGTTGTGATGGTGATGGTGGTGGTGGTGATGGTGGCGGTGGTGATGGTGGTAGTGATGGTGATGATGGTGGTGGTGGTGGTGGTGGTGGTAGTGATGGTGATGATGGTGGTGTTGGTGGTGATGGTGATGGCAGTGGTGGTGGTGGTGGTAGTGATGGTGATGGTGATGGTGGTGGTGGTGGTGGTGGTGGTGGTGTGGTGGTGGTGGTGATGGTGATGATGATGGTGGTGGTGGTGGTGGTGGTGATGGTGATGAAGACAATGACAATATGATAACTCACCCCTAAGGAACCCTTACTATGTACCAGACATTCTCCTATGCACGTTACACCAACCCTGTAGGGTAGGTTTTTTCACTACCCCCATTTTATAGATGAGAAAATTGAAGCACCCAAAAGATAAATAACTCGCCCCAGACACATAACTAGCAAGTGGTGAAGCTAGGATTCAAACTCGGGCAGTCTGGCTCAAGTGCTCTCAAGAGGCAAAAAACCTGGACAAAAACTTCAGTGACCAATACCACAGGAATAGTGGGAGGAGAGAAAGTGGACAGGACCAAATGCTACAGAGATTTATAAACAAGCCACTGGACTCGGTGTCCCGGTGATCCTGCATAGAAATTTTAGTCACAGCAATGGTAGAAGACAGGTAAGGGGGAGCAGAGGCCAGGGGAAGGACGAGAGGCTAGAAGTGAGCGAACAGGAGGTGGGGGTGGTTGGTCTGTATGTTCCTTTGTGGTGTATGCGATGGATGAGATAAAGAAGGCAGTTCAGGACGACATCCCTGGCTCAGGAGGAGGCTTCAATTCCTACACTGCATAATCCTGACTTTCTTTTGAAAGTATGTCAGCCCTCAGATTGGAAATTCTATGTTAGAATTGTAGGAAATACTCCCTATGAGAATGCCATTACTTTCTCCGTTTATTTTCTAACCCAAGGGGAAAAAAGTCTATTGTGGCACTGTGTTCTAAGAAAAAACATTACCCCTTGGAACCCCCTTCTCCAGAAAAATGCACAAACTAGTAATATATTCAAATTATTCAGACCTAAATGCAAATCTTTAAGTGATAAATGAGTTCCAACCAACTCTATTACTTGACCTATTGACTTGCAAAGAAATTCTCACTTGGCAGGAGCTTTGAATGTTATGGGTGGAGTGTGTTTCTGCCCTCTCAAAATAACTGAAATTGAGCTCCTTTCCAATAAACAGGCCAGAGGCTTTTTTTTCTTTCCTTTAAGAAATGCTTTTGGAGATATTAAAGAGCAAGAGGCTTAAGAAAAATCTCAAACAACCTAACCTTACACCTAAAGCAATTAGAGACAGAAGAACAAAAAAACCCCAAAGTAAGCAGAAGGAAAGAAATCATAAAGATCAGAGCAGAAATAAATGAAAAATAAATGAAGGAAACAATAGCAAAGATCAAAACAACTAAAAGCTGGTTCTTTGAGAAGACAAACAAAATTGATAAACCATTAGCAAGACTCATCAAGAAAAAAAGGGAGAAAACTCAAATCAACAGAATCAGAAATGAAAAAAGGAGAAGTAACAACTAACACTGCAAACATACAAAGAATCATGAGAGATTACTACAAGCAACTCTATGCCAATATAATGGACAACCTGGAAGAAATGGACAAATTCTTAGAAAAGCACAACCTTCAGAGACTGAACCAGGAAGAAACAAAGTACAAACGGACCAATCACAAGCACTGAAACTGAAACTGTGATTAAAAATCTTCCAACAAACAAAAGCCCAGGACCAGATGGCTTCACAGGCAAATTCTATCAAACATTTAGAGAAGAACTAACACCTATCCTTCTCAAACTTCCAAAATATACAGAGGGAGGAACACTCCCAAACTCATTCTACGAGGCCACCATCACTCTGACACCAAAACCAGACAAAGATGGCATAAAAAAAAAAAACCACAGACCAGTATCACTGATGAACATAGATGCAAAAATCCTCAACAAAATACTAGCAAACAGAATCCATCAGCACATTAAAAGGATCATACACCATGATCAAGTGGGGTTTATCCCAGGAATGCAAGGATTCTTCTATATATGCAAATCAATCAATGTGATACACTATATTAATAAACTGAAGAAGAAAAACCATATGATCATCTCAATAGATGCAGAAAAAGCTTTTGACAAAATTCAACACCCATTTACGATAAAAACTCTCCAGAAAGTGCGCATAGAGGGAACCTACCTCAACATAATAAAGGCCATATATGACAAACCCACAGCAAACATACTCAGTGGTGAAAAACTGAAAGCATTTCCTCTAAGATAAGGAACAAGACAAGGATGTCCACTCTCACCACTATTATTCAACATAGTTTTGGAAGTCCTAGCCATAGCAATCAGAGAAGAAAAAGAAATAAAAGGAATACAAATTGGAAAAGAAGAAGTAAAACAGTCACTGTTTGCAGATGACATGATACTATACATAGAGAATCCTAAAGATGCCACCAGAAAACTACTAGAGCTAATCAATGAGTTTGGTAAAGTTTTAGAATACAAAATTAATGCACAGAAATCTCTTGCATTACTATACACTAATGATGAAAAATCTGAAAGAGACATTAATACTCCCATTTACCACTGCAACAAAAAGAATAAAATACCTAGGAATAAACCTACCTAGGGAGACAAAACACCTGTATGCAGAAAACTATAAGACACTGATGAAAGAAATGAAAGATGATACAAACAGATGGAGAGATATACCATGTTCTTGGATTGGAAGAATCAATATTGTGAAAATGACTATACTATGCAAAGCAATCTACAGATTCAATGCAATCCCTATCAAATTACCAATGGCATTTTTTACAGAAGTAGAACAAAAAAATCTTAAAATTTGTATGGAGACACAAAAGACCCCAAATAGCCAAAGCGGTCTTGAGGGAAGAAAACGGAGCTGGAGGAATCAAGACTCCCTGACTTCAGACTATACTACAAAGCTACAGTAATCAAGACAATACGGTACTGGCACAAAAACAGAAATATAGATCAATGGAACAGGATAGAAAGCCCAGATAATCCCATGCACCTATGGTCAACTAATCTATGACAAAGGAGGCAAGGATATACAATGGAGAAAGGACAGTCTCTTCAATAAGTGGTGCTGGGAAAACTGGACAGCTACATGTAAAAGAATGAAATTACAACACTCCCTAACACCATACACAAAAATAAACTCAAAATGGATTAAAGACCTAAATGTAAGGCCAGACACTATAAAACTCTTAGAGGAAAACATAGGAAGGACAGTCTTTGACATAAATCACAGCAAGACCCTTTTTGACCCACCACCTACAGAAATGGAAATAAAAAAACAAATGGAACCTAATGAAACTTCAAAGCTTTTGCACAGCAAAGGAAACCATAAACAAGATGAAAAGACAACCCTCAGAATGGGAGAAAATATTTGCAAATGAGGCAACGGACAAAGGATTAATCTCCAAAATATACAAACAGCTCATGCAGCTCAATATCAAAAAAACAAACAACCCAATCCAAAAATGGGCAGAAGATTTAAATAGACATTTCTCCAAAGAAGATATACAGATTGCCAACAAACACATGAAAGGATGCTCAACATCACTAATCATTAGAGAAATGCAAATCAAAACTACAATGAGGTATCATCTCACACCAGTCAGAATGGTCATCATCAAAAAAATCTACAAACAATAATTGCTGGAGAGGGTGTGGAGAAAAGGGAACCCTCTTGCACTGTTGGTGGGAATGTAAATTGATACAGTCACTATGGAGAACAGTATGAAGGTTCCTTAAAAAACTAAAAATAGAACTACCATATGACCCAGCAATGCCACTAGTGGGCATATACCCCGAGAAAACCATAATTCAAAAAGTCATGTACCACAATATTCACTGCAGCACTATTACAATAGCCAGGACATGGAAGCAACCTAGGTGTCCATCAACAGATGAACAGATAAAGAAGATGTGAATATATATACAATGGAATATTACTCAGCCATAAAAAGCAAACGAAATTGAGTTATTTGTAATGAGGTGGATGGACCTAGAATCTGTCATACAGAGTGAAGATAGAAAGAGAAAAACAAATACCGTTTGCTAACACATATATATGGAATCTAAAAAAAAAAAAAATTCGTTCTGATGAAACTAGGGGCAGGACAGGAATATAGACACAGATGTAGAGAATGGACTTGAGGACACGGGGAGGGGGAAGGGTAAGCTGGGACGAAGTGAGAGAGTGGCATGGACATATATACACTACCAAACGTAAAACAGATAGCTAGTGGGAAGCAGCCACATAGCACACGGAGATCAGCTCGGTGCTTTGTGACCACCTAGAGGGGTGGGATATGGAGGGTGGGAGGGAGACGCAAGAGGGAGGAGATATGGGGATATATGTATACATATAGTTGATACACTTCATTATACAGCGGAAACTAACACAACATTGTAAAGCAACTATACTCCAATAAAGATGTTAAAAAAATTAATAAAGATACAGAGGATATAAAAAAAAAAAAAAGAGCAAGAGGCTTCATTCCTTCCCCTTAACAACTACCTCCAAACACTTTTTGGTTGAGTCTTCAACTGCGAGAGCCAGAACCTGTTGAGAAATCAAGAATGCCTGAATTCTCTATCTCCAGGGAGCCAGGGACTGGATTCTAAAATTGTGCAAAAAGGTCTCTTTCAGTGAGATCATCTCTTATCCATTCGGGACGTGTTCTTGCCACTACTGTCCTCGGACTGAAGAGGTTTCATGAGCACAGCAGGAAATAACAGAATAGCTCGATATTCGCCATGTGCTCAGATCGTTAACTACAATACACAAATTTTTCATTTTATAAATAGAGTTTGAGTTCAAGTGTTATGATCCCTCCTCACATTGATGAGTGGTTTCAGTAATTGCAGGCTCAGGCTGAAGTTTTCCAACCAGTGCCTCTCCAACTTTTACATTCACAAACCACCTGGGACCGAGATAAACTACAGATTCTGACCTAACAGATCCGGGATGGGGCCTGAGATTCTGCCTCCTGGACAAACTCCAAGGTGAGGCCTGATGCTTGCTTTAGACAACAGCTGCTAATCTGCCTTAGGATGAAAGCTTAAGCAAAATCTAATGCTTGTCATTTTACATGGCCTTAGCACTTACGAAATATCTATCTTGGAAAATAAGAGACAGATTTTGTAGCCAAAGGGTGTTTGTTTCCTCAGGGATTGTTTTTGTCCCGTTTGTTTCTTCCCTAGCAGCTCACAAAGCAAGCAAGTTTAGACAGGGGACAAAATCGGCTATGTCACAACAGGTGTACACTTGCCTGGCCTTTTCAAAGTGATAATTACTTAGAGTTTGGAATTACAGTAATATGAAGAGTCTGGAGCAGTTGCTCAGTAATAAGAGAATGGCAGCAGGCCGTCCCGTCTAAGGGTATTAATGGTGTATTTAAGAGCACAGTGGTCTCTATGGAGAGATTACTGGAAGATAAAGAGGTTTCGCCCAAGCTGAATGTTTCCAAGTTGTTGACTGAGCTTAAAGAGGGCTCTGCAGGGGGGCATAAACACACCCGACTGCCAGAGCTCTGAAAGGAATAAATGAACTGGAGGACCAAATTTTAATCTGGAAAAACTTTCACAGTGCTTACACAGCTATTCTCAGCAACTAGAGGCTCATAGGAAACACTTCTCCTGAAGGGAACGAAAGTTGCTGGGCAACAGTAGGCACCTATTTAAAATCAATATTTGGCCGTGAACTTCAATCAACAGCAAGCTGAGGCCGACCAAACATGCTCAGAATACGCTACCGCCAAGTCACACACATAGGGCAGCCAAGCTTGCTTTGCAACTATAATTAGTTAATAAAGTAGATCTAGTGGATTGATCACTAAAAAAATACGCCACACAAACATCGCCCATTTCTTCCTAAATTTTATTAAGAAATAGAGTCTCATGCTAAAATCTATACCATTTCTATCTAAAAACCCGCTACTCTGGATAAGAAATGCCATATCCAGCCACAAATTTCATGTACTTTTCTTTTTAAAGGCAACAGGAGAATACCAATGTCACAAGTGAAGAGGAGTCCATTATCCTGAAACTAAATCAAGGGCTAGAAGGCTTCAAAATAGCCTCTTTCCTCTGACAAAAGACAGGGGACCTGACAAGTTTTAAATATCTGACTTATTAACAGCCACATTTATTATTATTAAGGCTCCTTACTGACTTTTCTCAGTTTTAGAAGCCATCATTATCAAACAGGTATTTGTTGAAACAACACACATTTTTCTTTATTCCAATAAGCTCTCTCAGAAGTAAAATGATAGGATAATTCAAGATGCAATGGGAACAGGACATGAGGTGAAAAGTGCTTTCCTAAAAAGCACCCAGAACTCTGCAATCATGCAAGCACTGTCCTGTTGTCCCTGAAAGATCAAAATAAAGAGCTACTGTATGATTGAATCATTTACTCAATATGGCTATGACTGCTAACTAATCACAGAACAAATTTCCTCTTATTGTTATGCACACAGCTAGATTCCATTTCCCAGCCTCCCTTGTACTTAGATGTGGCCACGTGACTAAGGTCTGGCCACATGCAAATGATACCTATGTAACATGAGGGACATATAAAGACTGCTGAGAGCCACTGAGATGTTGAGGCCTTTTATGCAGCAAAATTTAGAGGAAGCCGAATGACAAAAGTATTTTGCTAAACATAGCTTCAGGTGGATTTTTTTTTTCTTTTTTTTTTTTTTGCTGTGTTGGGTCTTCGTTGCTGCGCGCGGGCTTTCTCTAGTTGCAGTGAGTGGGGGCTACTCTTCGTTGCGGTGCTCATTGTAATGGCTTCTCTTGTTGCGGAGCACGGACTCTAGGCGTGCGGGCTTCAGTAGTTGCAGCACTTGGTCTCAGTAGTTGTGACTCACGAGCTCTAGAGCGCAGACTCGGTAGTTGTGGCGCACAGGCTTAGTTGCTCCGTGGCATGTGGGATCTTCCCAGACCAGGGCTCGAACCCATGTCTCCTGCATTGGCAGGCGGATTCTTAACCACTGTGCCAGCAGGGAAGCCCCTCAGGTAGATTTTTTAAATTCCTCTTTTATTTTTTTGTCCTCCAGTTTTATTGAGATATAGTTGACATACAGCACTATATAGGTTTAAGGTGTCCAGCATGATTTGATTTACAGACATCATGAAATGATTATCACAACTTTGGGGAAAATCCATCATCTCATACAGATATGAAATTAAAGAAATAAAAATATATATTTTTCATTGTGATGAGAACTCAGGATTTACTCTCTTAACAAGCTTCATATA
Source organism: Lagenorhynchus albirostris (assembly GCF_949774975.1). Classification (NCBI taxonomy): domain Eukaryota; kingdom Metazoa; phylum Chordata; class Mammalia; order Artiodactyla; family Delphinidae; genus Lagenorhynchus; species Lagenorhynchus albirostris. The sequence continues at coordinate 23,055,979 of NC_083111.1, forward strand.
TGACATACAGCAGTGTTAATTATATTTATCATGTTAAACATTACATCCTAGTAATTATCTTATAACTGGAAGTTTGTACCTTTTGATTGCCTTCATCCAATTCCCCCTTTGAAAACCACAAATCTGATCTCTTTTTCTATGAGTTTCTTTGTTTTTGAAGTGTAATTGACCTACAACACTATGTTTGTTTCTGTTACATAACCTGGTGATTCAGTATTTTTATACATTTCAAAATGATCACCATGATAAGTCCAGTTATGATCTATCACCATACAGAGATATTACATAGTTATTGACTATATTCCCCACACTGCACATTTTCATACCTGTGACTCATTTATTTTGCAACTGGAAGTCTGTACCTCTTAATCTCCCTCACTCTTTTCTTTTTTTTTCTCCTTCCCTCTGGCAACCACCTGTTTGTTCTCTCTATATATAACTCTGTTTCTGTTCTGTTCTGTTTGCTCATTTGCCTCGTTTTTTAGATTGCACATATAAGTGATATCATACAGTATGTTTCTTTCTCTGTCTGACTTATTTCACTTAGCATAATACCCTCTAGGTCGATCTATGTTTTTGCAAATGGCAAGATTTCATTCTTTTTCCATGGCTGAGTAATAAGACACACGCGCACGCGCGCACACACCACCCTACATCTTCTTTATCCATTCATCTATTGATGGCCACTTAGGTTGCTTCCATATCTTGGCTATTGTAAATAAAGCTGCAATGAACACAGTGGTTCGTGTACCTTTTCTAATCAGTGTTTTTGTTTTCTTCAGATAAGCACCCAGGAGTGGAACTGCTGGACCATATGCCGTTCTATTGTTAATCTTTTGAGGAATCTCCATCACTCTGCATCTTTTGATTGGAGCATTTAGTCCATTTACATTTAAAGTAATTATTGATAGGTATGTAGTCAGAGCCATTTTGTTCATTGTTTTGAGGTTGTTTTTGTAGTTCTTTTTTGTTCCTTTCTTCTTTTTTGCTCTCTTCCTTTGTGATTTGATGACTATCTTTAGTGTTATGTTTGGATTCCTCTCTCTTTTGCGTGTGCATATCTACTATAGATTTTTAGTATGTGGTTACCATGAGGTTTCTATATAGCAATATATATATATAGCAATATATATGTGACTATTTTAAGTTGCTGATCTCAAGTTGAAACACATTTTAACAACCCTACATTTTTATTCCTCCCTCCAACCTTTACTGTTTTTGGCAACGTATTTTACATCATTTTGTTTTGTGTATTTCTTAACTACTTATCGTGGATATAGACGATTTTACTCCTCTTATCTTTCAATCTTTCTACTAGCTTCGTGTGTGGATTATTTCCCACCTTCACTGTATGTTTGCCTTTACCAGTGAGATTTCTTCTTTCATAATTTTCATGTTTCTGGTTGTGGCTTTTTCTTTTCTGCTTAGAGAAATCCCTTTAACATTTCTTGTAAAACAGGTTTGGTGGTGCTGAATGCTCTTATCTCTTGCTTGTCTGTAAAACTTTTGATCTGTCCACCAAATATGAATGGAAGCCTTGCCACGTAGTATATTCTTGGCTGTAGGTTTTTCACTTTCATCACTTTAAATATACTGTGCCACTCCTTCTGGCCTGCAGCAGCTTGGTTAGGCTGTCCCAGTAGGGAGGTCATTGTCAACAAGTGTACAGTCACCGGGGAACAAGAGGGAATCACCAGGCCAATAACCTATTCCAGGTCCTGCAATCATACTCCTAGCTGTTTACTCAAAGGAGCTGAAAACTTACATTTACGCAGACACCTGCACACAGATGTTTAGAGCAGCCTTGTTCATAATTGTAAGCAACCAAAATATCCATCAACAGGTGACTGGATAAACTGTAGTGCATCTAGACAATGGAATATTATTCAGCAATAAAAAGAAATGAGTTATTGAGCCGTGAAAAGATATGAAGCAACCTTAAATGTACATTGCTTAATGAAAGAATCTAGTCTGACAAGGTTATATACTGTATGATTCCAATTGTATCACATTGTAGAAAAGCCAAAACTAGGGCGAGGGCTTCCCTGGTGGCGCAGTGGTTGAGGGTCTGCCTGCTAATGCAGGGGACACGGGTTCGAGCCCTGGTCTGGGAGGATCCCACATGCCGCGGAGCAGCTGGGCCCGTGAGCCACAACTACTGAGCCTGCGTGACTGGAGCCTGTGCTCCACAACGGGAGAGGCCGCAGTGGTGAGAGGCCCGCACACTGCGATGAAGAGTGGCCCCCGCTCGCCGCAACTAGAGAAAGCCCTCGCACAGAAACGAAGACCCAACACAGCCAAAAATAAATAAATAAACAAAACCAGGGCAATAGTAAAAATACCAGTGGTTGCCAAGGGTTCAGCAGGAGGGAGGGATAAAGAGACAGAGCACAGGGGCTTCCCTGGTGGCGCAGTGGTTGAAAGTCTGCCTGCCGATGCAGGGGACACGGGTTCGTGCCCCAGTCCAGGAAGATCCCACATGCCGTGGAGCGGCTGGGCCTGTGAGCCAGGGCCGCTGAGCCTGCGCATCCGGAGCCTGTGCTCCGCAACGGGAAAGGCCAAAACAGTGAGAGGCCCGCATATCGAAAACAAACAAACAAAAAAAGAGTGAGCCCTAGTATAAACTATGGACTTCGGTTAATAATAATGTGTCAATATTGGTTAATTAATTACAACATATGTTCCACACAAATGCAAGGTGTTAATAATAGGAGAAAGGGGAAGGGGAGGAGGAGGAAACAGGGGAACTCTCTGTACTATCTGCTCAATTTTGGTAAACCTACAACTGTTCTAAAAAATAATTTACTGGGATTCCCTGGTGGCGCAGTGGTTGAGAATCCGCCTGCCGATGTAGGGGACACGGGTTCCTGCCCTGGTCCGGGAGGATCCCACATGCCGCGGAGCGGCTGGGCCCGTGAGCCATGGCCGCTGAGCCTGCGCGTCCGGAGCCTGTGCTCCGCAACGGGAGAAGCCACAACAGTAAGAGGCCCGCGTACTGCAAAAAATAAAAAATAAAAATAAAAATAATTTACTACTTAAACAAACAACATACTTCACCTACTCTGCCATTCTGCCTATGGGAAAGCACCCAGGGCACTGAAACTCATCTGCTTGGGCTACTGTCAAGGCTTCATAAGTATCTGAAGGACCAGCACAGAAAGCATGTTTAGAGCAGGTCTGAGTTCATGATAAAAGAAATGATGACTTAGTTATCAAGCTCAATTATTAATGCAAACTAGACATTCATCTGAGCAGCTCTAATTAAATTCCTCCCATGTATTTTTAAGAAAACAATTGTAGTGGTTTGAGTACCTGCTTCCTAGCTAAAGATGTTGAAAATTTATGGAAGAACATTACCATCTTCATCTTCAAAGAATCTTCACAAGTGAGGATGGCTCACAGAACTGGCTAGTGGGCTAATATCTCTCTAGAAGTAGCCAGAAACAGATATCTATCTATTCAACATAGAAGTAGGACACCAAGTTCAAGACCTACATTTATCATTAAAGTCTTTTATTCTTGGCAAAATTCAGTTAAATCTTTTCTGTGGATTTCTAAGAAGACATACATGGCCCCAGCATTTCATTAAAGAGTGTTCTAAATATCTAACTGGCATGTTGATCAAAACAGAGAGCAATTCCAAATTTAGATTCTCCATAAGAGGATTTGATTTAGAAAGACAAACCTCTAAAGAAATCTGGCCTCCAAATTTTGAGAACTGGAAATCCAAGGGTGATAACTGCAGAGGGGGAGAATGACACCCAGGAAAAACTCCCAAAGACCAGAAACCATGGGGATATTTGTCTTAATAGGAAGATTATTGCTTTAAATAAGCTGATCCAAGCCCTAATGGTTTTTCTGTCACATTGTCTTACTTTGAAATAAAAACAGAAACGCTAACCAAAGTGAATTTTCTTTTTAGAGTTGGCTCTGCTGCTTAAGAACAAGCAGAGGGAGAAAAGCAGGAAGACTCCGGGGTGTCCTCAGCCCTTCCATCTAAACACCCATACAGCTTTTACAACAGAAACTAGAATCTTTATCACTGGGAAACTACCTGGATCAAGGTCCGTTCCGGCTGCTGGTGGAGGCCGGCTCATCACATGCATGAGTAAAGGATCCCAGACAAGGATGGTCCACTGCCCTCAGCCACCTGGCCAGCTGATGGTCACTGAGTGCTCTACTGGGTGCTACAGTGATAGACTTGCTAGTAAATAGCACCGGGGACCCAGTCAATAACACACTTAGTGAGGAGAAAGGGAGCAGAGATGATCTAGATAACAAACAAGCCTAACAAAGGAGTAAACAACTGGAAATAGTGTGGAGGACACGGAGGGGCACCAGGATGTCGGGATAAAGGGGTAGAACTCAGAAGTTCATAATAAAATTGCAAAATGCACTAGTTAGCTAAGGCTGTCTAACAAATTACCCCCAAATTCAGCAGCTTAGAACATCAACCATTCGTTATCTCACAGTTTCTGAAGGCCAGGTATCAGGAAGCAGCTGAGCTGTGTAGTTCTAACTCAGGGATTCTCATGATGTCGCAGGTCAGGTACCAACTGGGGCCGCAACATCCAAAGGCTTGACTGGGGCTGGAGGGTTGAGCTCTCTCACACAGCAGTTAGCAAGAGGCTCTAGTTCCTCCCCACGTGGGCCTCTCCAAAGAGTTGCTCACAACAGGGCAGCGAACTCCCCCAGAGCAAGAGATCAAGAGAGAGAGCCAGACAGACAGACAGAAACCAGTCCTTTAGAACCTCATCTCAGAAGTGACATCACATATCATCATTTCTGCCATATTCTACACCTGGTACCTTGTTGCAGGAGGTGACTATACAAAGGTGTGAATACCAGGATCACGGGAAATATCTGAGCATAAAAAGTATCCATTTGCAAGATTAAAAGGCTGAGCAACTAGAAGCTGATTTCATGGAAGGAGCAAGTGCTCTGGAGTTGGACAGAGCCGGAGATCCATGACAATTCCACAGCTGTCTCACCTTCGGCAAGTTTCTTCTCTAGCAAAGGCCTCAATTTTCTCATTTGTAAAACTGGGTTAATATCTACCTACCCCTTTAGGGTTGCTGCCAACAGCCTAGAACATGCTTAGCATATGCACCCAGTAAACAACGGCATGTGTTACTAAATAAACCACTCTTATCTGGAAAATTGACACTGACCCATATTCTAACAAAAGTCACCAAGCGTTATTACTGTAGCTTTGCAATTAGTAACAATACAGCACATGGGCAAATGAGTCATTCAGGGTATCTATTAAAAATGAAGATTAATGGCCTCACCTTCAGGAATTATGATTCAGTAAAAACAAAAACGATTGTGTCTGAAATTAAAGGCTTAGGATATGACAAGCAGTGTTCTAAACACTTCACATGAATTGACATCTGACTCCTGAACAAAAGCGGGGGTTAAGGGCGCAGGACCCTACACACTCAAAAATCTGCCTCAAAAGCAAAGGAAATGAAAATGACTCACCCAAGGCAGGAAGCTGAAACTGTTTAAATAGAATCGGGACTCAAGCCTAGTTCTTTTGATTCCACCTATTGTGATGTCTAATTGAACACAGAATTCTTCCTCCCACCTAGTTAATTTAAAGATCTGTAAAATGAAACTACAGGTAGTATATTTATTGAAAAACCCACATATAAGTGGACTTGCACAGTTCCAACCTGTGTTGCTCAACAGTCAACTGTATTTAATTCTCACAATGCTATGAAATAGATATTATCCTTACCATGAGCAATATTCCCACTGTACACATGAGAAAACTGAGGTACAGAAACATTAAATATCTTGCCTAAGACCTCCCAGACAAGTAAGAGTCAGATTCAGAATTTGAACCCAAATAGACTGTCTCAAGCTTGTGTTCTTAACCATTATCCCCTCTACCTTTCAAGATCAGGTATGGGCAGGGTCCAGGCATGTTTATTTTTAACTGGTATTCCAAGTGATTCTGATATGAGTAGTCAATAAATACACTTGAAATTCTGAACTCCTGGCAATAAAGAATAACACTAGTTTCAAAATTGTATCTCTCCGAAATTTAAAAAAACAAAGCAGATTTTATCAGGCTAGTTAACTGATGGACTTCTTTGCTAAGGCAAAAAGATATACCAAGTGGAAAAGAAATTCCACCTCCAAACTGAGGCATCAAATCAGTTCACACAAGTGATCTTCCTGCCTCCAGACTCTTCGGTCCTTCTCCCCATTCAATGCCATAGGACCTGGCTTCCTGGACTCTTCTCCCTAATGTACTACCAGGTTCTATCATCTGCTGCCTGCTCACTGAAGCGTACCTTGACCACCTATTTAAAATCACAACTACGCTCTTTCCTAACCCACATACACACATAACCAGTCCCATTATCCTGCTCTATTTAGTTCGTCAATAGTATATATTACCGAACATACTATATAATATACTTATTATGCATACTGATTACTGACTCTCTCCCCCACTAGAACGTAAGTTATACAAGAGCAGTATATATTTTTTTCTTTTTTGGTTTATTTTGCACATTGTGCAATGCCTGACATAAATGACTATTTGTTGAATGAATGTACAAACAAATGTCACTGTCCAACCCTAAACCTTTCAATAGCTCCCCACTGCTTATCAAATGAAGTCCAGGCATCGTCTCAAAGCTTCTGGACGCTAACTGACCTCTCCCCATCTTTAACCTCCCTAACTCAGACTCAGAAACCCAGGGAGTCAGCACTTCCTCTGCTTTCTGCTGACTTTGTTCAGATATCCCCTCTCCAGGGAATGCCTTGTCCTCTACCACACCTCCATCTATAACCTCACACCTTTGTCAAAGAGACTCCATTCTCCAAGGCCTCTGAAATGGTGTCTTTTTTCAAAGACTTGCCTGAATTCAGACGCATAACAGGGTCCACTCCAAAGGCTTAGTTTTGCCAAGCGCCCAATTTCCTCTACTCCCCTATAGGATGAATCATGTCTGAGTCACATCTTCTCCACTGATGTGAGTCCATAGAGGGCACTGATAGCATCTGGGGTTAGGGGTGCACCTGCTTCCTATAGAACAGGTGACTGGCTTGCTACACATTTCACAAGCCAAGTCAAGCAAGGTGCCTGTCACTTACAATGCTCCCTCTGGTTTTTCAAAATTCCCGTCACATGCACCTTTTCAAGCTTTCAAACTTTTTTAAGCACAGAGCCTGCCCTAGTTTCTCTCACTGGACCCCACATTTGAAGCCATAGCTGATCGGTTAGGGAGCCTGCCCCAAGTGCAAAGAGAGGCCCATGTGCAGATGGAAGAGCCTGACAGAAAATCTCCACCCATCTGGGGTGGCTTACAATGAACAGTGTGACCAGACCAACCAGTCTGATCTTTTCTCTGAACAGGAGGCTAAAATGGAGACAACGAGAGAGTCAGTCATGAGCACAGAAACCACAATGACATAAAGAAAGATGACAATAAGTAGAGCAATGAGAGCACAGAAGCCAGCAAGCAGAGGAGAAAGATCCAGTCATTTAAGCAGAAGAAAAGGGGGAGGGACCATAACGGTGGAACACAGTCTCTAAGGAGACGGTTTCTGGATTTTCTATTCATCTAACCTGCAGCGAACAGACTACAGACTAAACTCCTGGACTACTGCTATGTTCCAAAGATACAACCTGATTATGTGGCTGACCCTATTCTTCCTATTCTCTATGAATGTTTACAGTAAAACAGAGGTAAACCAGGTAAACCAAGGTAAACCAGGTAAACCAGGTAAACCAGGTAAAACCGAGGTAAACCAAGCATATTGGTTTCTTCAAGCCTAAAAGAGCCTAATTACACGGGAGGCAGCAATGAACAGTGGTTAAGAAAATGAACTTGATACCAAGCCAGAACCAGAAAGGAAAGGGTGGAAAAGTCTGACCACATAAAAATGTCAAACTTCTATGTGGCAAAAATGTCCAACAAAGGTAAAAGAAACTACTAGTGGGGGAAAAAATACTTAGAAGACATATGTCAAAGTCTAATTTCCTTAATATAACAAAAACCTCGTTAATAACCCAACAACAAAGTGCAAAGGATATAAAGTTCGTTATAGATACATAAATGTAAATAGCCGATATATGACAAAAACCTTTAACCTCATTAATAAGTATAAATCAAAGTAAGATAAAAATGTTCATAAATCATAGGGGCAAATATGAAAAAGTAAGATTATTCTCAGTGCTGGAAAGACTGAAAAGAAACTCTTTCACGCAGACTGGTGAAAATTCTACGAATTTGTTAATATCTACTAATATTGAATATGACATCCCTTTGACCTAGCAAATTCAACTAAGAACACTCAGACACATAGTATCACCAAAAATACACCAAAATATATAAAAGGATACTAATTGAGGCATTATTTATAAATATTAACGGTCATAAATAGGTTATTTATAAAATAGTATGTGGTTGTTAAAAAATTAGTTAGGACTTTATGGAAATTTTTCTAAAATATAAAGCTTTAAAATGCAAGGCAGAAATAAAATGAGGACTGAAAGAAGGTCATTATTACCAACCATGGAAATACGAATAAAAAGGATTATAAAGAAATACTATGAACAACTGTATTCCAATAAATTAAATAATTTAGATGAAATGGACAAATACTGGGCTTCCCTGGTGGCGCAGTAGTTAATCTGCCTGCCAGTGCAGGGGACACGGGTTCAAGCCCTGGTCCAGGAAGATCCCACATGCCGCGGAGCAACTAAGCCCGTGCGCCACAACTACTGAGCCTGCGCTCTAGAGCCCACGAGCCACAACTACTGAAGTCCGCACGCCTAGAGCCCATACTCCGCAACAAGAGAATCCACCACAATGAGAAGCCTGTGCACCGCAATGAAGAGTAGCCTCCACTCGCCACAACTACAGAAAACCCACGCACAGCAACAAAGACCCAATGCAGCCAAAAATAAAATAAATTAAAAAAAAACAAAGAAAGAAATGGACAAATACCTAGAAAAACATAAAATCCTGAAACTGAAGCAAGAATAAATAGAAAGTGTGAGAAGAACTCTTAAAAAGTATAGGGGTTGAATTAGTAATCAAAATACTACTACTATAAGGAAAAGCCTAGGCCCAAACGGCTTCATTGGTGAATTCTACCAAATATCAAAAAGTTGATAATAACAAGTGTTGGTGAAGATACAGAATCTTCATACACTGCTACTCAGAATGTAAGACAGTGTAGTCACTGTAGAAGGCAGACTAGCAGTTCCTCAAAAGGTTAAACACAGAGTTATCAGATGACTCAGCGATCGCCCTCATATACACCCAACAGAAATTAAAACATACATTCACACAACTGTACATGAGTATTCAAAATAGCCAAAGAGTGGAAATAGCCCAAATGCTCATTAACTGATGAATGGATAAGTAAAATGTGCTATCTCCACACAATGGAATGCTTTTGACAATAAAGAAATTAAGTACTGATACATGCTATACCGTGGCTGAATCTTGAAAACATCAGGCTAAGTGAAAGAAGCCACAAAAGAAGTCACAAAAGACCATATATGTATGAATCCATGTATACAAAATGTCCAGAATAGGTAAATATATAGAGACAGAAATAGATTAGTGCTGCCTAGGGCTGAAGGCAAGGGGTGGGGGGAGGTGAAGAGTAACTGTTGACAGGTAAGGGGTATCTTTTGTGTTGCTGTTCTAAAACCGATTGTGATAAAAACTGCACAAGTATATGAATATACTAAAAACCACTGAATTATACACTACATGGGTGAATTGTATGGTATGAGAATTTTATCTCAATAAAGCCATTACTTTTTTTTTTAGTTTTTATCTTCAGTACATTAAATTGACTCATAAAAACATTCTAAAAATGCACAATTTTTCCTTTTTAACAAAATATAATAAAACATAAAACTCCCCAAAACAGAATACTTGACATTTACAATTCAAAATCAAATTAGAATATTAAATATTTATGAAACTATATCTTTTAAAAATATTTATAACGTTACATGCAATTTTGTAGAACCGACATAAAAGAATGGCTCAAAAATGGGAGAATTTTCCTTCATTCCAAAAAGAAAATATGTCCAGTAGAAGCTGTGATGATTCTTGAGTACACGAGGTCTTCAGTGTCAGTACCAAAGCCTGTCTCTGAGCATCTAAGAACTTTACGCATGTGAGGGGCTTCTTAACACTGGGATGACCTGGCAGGTGCACCCCTCCCTCCAATAACAGTGTAGTAACATTGACCTTTGGCCTCAACCAGCACACTAAGTAGTTTGCGAGTGTTGATTAAAGATAACTCACTTTGGTTCAGAACCTCGGGACTTTTCAGTAATTGTGCCTCTTCAGAATCCATGGCTTCAATAAAGCCATCACTTTTTAAAAAGCAAGGTAAAGAATAAAATATAGTATGTATAATATTATCCCATTTGTACACATTTTTACCCACAGGTAAGTGAATGTACTGGAACATGGATAAACGTTTTATGGAAAAAAAAAAGTGAAACAATTTAACCCTAATTAACAATGGGAAGGGAGATATGGTGAATGGGTTAAAGAAAGGAATTTCAATTTTCACTTTATCCCTTGCTGTTCACGTAAAATTTGTCTTACACCGTGTAAAAGAAAATGTAATCTTTTTTAAAAAATTTATTTTTGGCTGCACTGGGTCTTAGTTGCAGGGTGCGGGCTCTTCATTGAGATACATGGGCTTCTCTCTAGTTGTGGGGCACAGGCTCCAGAGTGCGAGGGCTCTGTAGTTGAGGCACGCGAGCTCTCTGGTTGAGACGCGCAGGCTCGATAGTTGTGGCGCATGGGCTTAGGTGCCCCGTGGCATGTGGGACCTTAATTGCCTGACCAGGGATCGAACCCACATCCCCTGTATTGAAAGGCAGATTGTTAACCACTGGACCACCAGGGAAGTCCCGAAAACTTTTTTAAAATTTTAAAAATAGGAGCTTTGTATGGTAATTAAAACCAAACAGTACTTCATAGATATAAAGAACAAACCAGTGGTTACCAGTGGGGAGAGGGAGGGTGAGAGGGGCACATTAGAGGAATGGGATTAAGAGTTATGAACTATGAACTACTAGGTATGAAACAGATAAGAAACAAGGGTATATATTGTACAGCACAGGGAATTATAGCTGTTATCGTATGATAACTTTTAACGGCATGTAATCTGTAAAAATACTGAATTACTATGCTGTACACCTGAAACTAATATAATATTGTAAATCATGTATACTTCAAAAAAGTTTATAAACCCACACAGTACTGGCACAAGAATAAACAGATCTTTGCATACAAAGGAATTTAATATATGACAAAGGTCAGTATCAGTGGAGAAAAGATAAACCATTCCTTAACGCAGGCCAGAAAATCCAGATGGAATAAAAAGCTATTTAAACCATGAAAAAATATACTCAGTAAAAATGTTAGAAAAACTATAGGAGATTACCTTCATAATTTGAGTGATGACTTTTCTAAGGTATAAAACTCAAAAGTTACTAAAAGACTGACAAGTTTGGTTACTACAAATATAAACTCAGAATAAAACATAAGTTAAAAGACAAGTGATAGCCTGCAAGAAAATTTTGGCAACAGATGGGAATTTACATACTTTGCACCGTACACATAATAAGATTTCAACAGATGCATCTTAAACTAACAAAATCAAAAATAAATTAATATTTTTAAATAAAATAATGAATAGATTGAATTACAGGTTGATTCTGTAAAAGATTTTTTTTTATACTTCAGCTAAACATTTTTTTTTCATACAGCAGGTTCTTATTAGTCATCCATTTTATACACATCAGTGTATACATGTCAATGCCAATCTCCCAATTCGTCACACCACCACTACCCCCCTCTGCTTTCCCCCCTTGGTGTCCATACGTTTGTTCTCTACATCTGTGTCTCAATTTCTTCCCTGCAACCAGTTCATCTGTACCATTTTTCTGGATCCACATACATGAGTTAATATACAATATTTGTTTTACTCTTTTCTGACTTACTTCACTCTGTATGACACTCTCTAGATCCATTCATGTCTCTACAAATGACCCAATTTTGTTCCTTTTTATGGCTGAGTAATACTCCATTGGATATATATACCACCTCTTCTTTATCAATTTGTCTGTCGATGGGCATTTAGGTTGCTTCCATGACCTGGCTATTGTAAATAGTGCTGCAATGAACATTGGGGTGCATGTGTCTGTCTGAATTATGGTTTTCTCTGGGTATATGCCCAGTAGTGAGATTGCTGGGTCATATGGCAATTCTATTCTTAGTTTTTTAAGGAACCTCCGCACTGTTCTCCATAGTGGCTGTATCAATTTACATTCCCACCAACAGTGCAAGAGGGTTCCCTTTTCTCCGCACCCTCTCCAGCATTTGTTGTTTGTAGATTTTCTGATGATGCCCATTCTAACTGGTGTGAGGTGATAACTCACTGTAGTTTTGATTTGCATTTCTCTATAATTAGTGATGTTGAGCAGCTTTTCATGTGCTTCTTGGCCATCTGTATGTCTTCTTTGGAGAAATGTCTATTTACGTCTTCTGCCCATTTTTGGATTGGGTTGTTTGTCTTTTTAATATTGAGCTGCGTGAGCTGTTTATATATTTTGGAGATTAATCCTTTGTCCGTTGCTTCGTTTGCAAATATTTTCTCCCATTCTGAGGGTTGTCTTTTCGTCTTGTTTATGGTTTCCTTTGCTGTGCAAAAGCTTTGAAGTTTCATTAGGTTCCATTTGTTTATTTTTGTTTTTATTTCCATTACTCTAGGAGGTGGATCAAAAACGATCTTGCTGTGATTTATGTCAAAGAATGTTCTCCCTAAAAGTTATTGATGGGACTTAAACACAACATATATTAGAAGTGAAGAGCAGCTTTAAACTTAAAGATAGTTTGTAGTTTTATTGAAACTGTCATTTGACCTTCTTCAGTGAATACTATAAAACAATGTGTAGATGGTTCAAGATAGCACCAAAGAAAGATCCTGAACTCACCTCCTCCCATGAACCTGCTCCCAAATGTATAACTACATAGGGAATAATTCCCTCATATAGGTACCTGAGAGTGGAGATCAGAGCGTCCACAACAAAGGGTAAGAGGAAAGCACTGAGATGGCTAGGAGATGCAGAAATACAAGCTCAAGTACAAACCCACACCCCAGCAGAAATGATTCACCATCAGGAGGGATCACAAAGGTACGGTTCTTTGAGGAGCAAGGGATTTGAGCTCCACATCAGGCACCCCAACACCCTAGATCTTGCACAAGAGAGATGACCCTCCCAAACACCTGGCTTTGAAAACCAATGAGGATTAGGAACAAAGATGATGGAGTAGAAGGACGTGCTCTCACTCCCTCTTGCAAGAACACCAGAATCAGCTACCTACTGGACAGTCACTGACGGTAAGACACTAGAACTCACCAAAAATGATGCCCAACCTCCAAAGACAAAGGAGAAGCCACAATGAGATGGTAGGAGGGGTGCAATCACAGTAAAATCAAATCCCATAACTGGTGGATGGGTGACTCACAGACTGGAGAACACTTTATATCACAGAAGTCCACCCACTGGAGTGAAGGTTCTGAGCCCCACGTCAGGCTTCCCAACCCCGGGGGTTCGGCAACGGGAGGAGGAATTCCTAGAGAATCAGACTTTGAAGGCTACTGGGATTTGACTGCAGGACTTGGACAGGACTGGGGGAAACAGAGACTCCACTCCTGGAGGGCACACACAAAGGAGTGCGCACATTGGGACCCAGAGGAAGGAGCAGTGACCCCATAGGAGACAGAACCATACCAACCTGCTAGTGTTGGAGGGTCTCCTGCAGAGGCAGGGGGTGGCTGTGTCTCGCTATGGGGACAAGGACACTAGCAGCGTAAGTTCTGGGAAGTACTCATTGGCGTGAGTCCTCCCAGAGTCCGCCATTAGCCCCATAAAAGAGCCCAGGTAGGCTCCAGTGTTGGGTCGCCTCAGGCCAAACAAGCAACAGGGAGGGAACCCAGCCCCACCCACCAAGAGTCAAGCAGATTAAAGTTTTACGGAGCTCTGCCCATCAGAGCAACAGTCAGCTCTACCCACCACCAGTTCCTCCCATCAGGAAACTTGCACAAGCCTCTTAGATAGCCTCATACACCAGAGGGCAGACAGCAGAAGCAAGAAGTCCTACAATCCTGCAGCCTGTGAAACAAATACCACATTCACAGAAAAATAGACAAGATGAAAAGGCAGAGGGCTATGTACAAGATGAAGGAACAAGATAAAACCCCAGAAAAACGACTAAATTAAGTGGAGATAGGCAACCTTCCAGAAAAAGAATTCAGAATGATAGTGAAGATGATCCAGGACCTCAGAAAAAGAATGGAGGCAAAGATTGAGAAGATGCAAGAAATGTTTAACAAAGACTTAGAAGAAATAAAGGACAAAGAAACAGAGATGAACAATAAATTAACTGAAATGAAAACTACACTAGAAGGAATCAATAGCAGAATAGCTGGGGCAGAAGAACGGATAAGTGACCTGGAAGACAGAATGGGGGAATTCACTGCTGTGGAACAGAATAAAGAAAAAAGAATGAAAAGAAATGAAGACAGCCTAACAGACCTCTGGGACAACGTTAAACGCAACAACATTCGCATTATAGGGGTCTCAGAAGGAGAAGAGAGAGAGAAAGGACCCGAGAAAATATTTGAAGAGATTATAGTGGAAAACCTCCCTAACATGGGAAAGGAAAGAGCCACCAAAGTCCAGGAAGTGCAGAGAGTCTCATACAGGATAAACTCAAGGAGAAACACACCGAGACACATAGTAATCAAATTGGCAAAAATTAAAGACAAAGAAAAATTATTGAAAGCAGTAGGGGAAAAATGACAAATAACATACAAGGGAACTTCCATAAGGTTAACAGTTGATTTCTCAGCAGAAACTCTACAAGCCAGAAGGGAGTAGCATGATATACTTAAAGTGATGAAAGGGAAGAACCCAGAACCAAGATTACTCTACCAGGCAAGGATCTCATTCAGATTCAATGGAGAAATCAAAAGCTTTACAGACAAGCAAAAACTAAGAGAATTCAGCACCACCAAACCAGCTCTACAACAAATGCTAAAGGAACTTCTCTAAGTGCCAAACACAAGAGAAGAAAAGGACCTACAAAAAGAAACCCAAAACAATTAAGAAAATGGTAACAGGAATGTGAATGGATTAAATGCTCTAACGAAAAGACACAGGCTTGCTGAATGGATACAAAAACAAGACCCATCTATATGTTGTCTACAAGAGACCCACTTCAGATCTAGGGACACATACAGACGAAAGTGAGGGGATGGAAAAAGATATTCCATGCAAATGGAAATCAAAAGAAAGCTGGAGTACCAATACTCATATCAGATAAAATAGACTTTAAAATAAGGAATGTTACAAGAGACAGGAAGGACGCTACATAATGATCAAGGGATCAATCCAAGAAGAAGATATAACAATTATAAATATATATTTATATTTACATAGGAGCACCTCAATACATAAGGCAACTCCTAACAGCTATAAGAGAGGAAATCGACAGTAACACAGTAACAGTGGGGGACTTTAACACCTCACTTACACCAATGGACAGATCATCCAAAATGAAAATAAATAAGGAAACAGAAGCTTTAAATGACACAATAGACCAGAGAGATTTAATTGATATTTATAGGACATTCCATCCAAAAACAGCAGATTACTCTTTCTTCTCAAATGCGCATGGAACATTCTCCAGGATAGATCACATCTTGGGTCACAAATCAAGCCTCAGTAAATTTAAGAAAATTGAAATCATATCAAGCATCTTTTCTGACCAAAATGCTATGAGATTAGAAATGAATTACAGGGAAAAAAAAGTAAAAAAACACTAACACATGGAGGCTAAACAATACGTTCCTAAATAACCAAGAGATCACTGAAGAAATCAAAGAGGAAATCAAAAAATACCTAGGGACAAATGACAATGAAAACACGATGATCCAAAACCTATGGGATGCAGTAAAAGCAGTTCTAAGAGGGAAGTTTATAGCTATACAAGCCCACCTCAAGAAACAAGAAAAATCTCAAATAACAATCTAAACTTACACCTAAAGGAACTAGAGAAAGAAGAACAAACAAAACCCAAAGTTAGCAGAAGGAAAGAAATCATAAAGATCAGAGCAGAAATAAATGAAATACAGACAAAAAAAAAACAATAGCAAAGATCAATAAAACTAAAAGCTAGTTCTTTGAGAAGATAAACAAAATTGATAAACCATTAGCCAGACTCATCAAGAAAAAGAGGGAGAGGACTCAAATCAATAAAATGAAAAAGGCGAAGTTACAAGAGACACCGCAGAAATACAAAGCATCCTAAGAGACTACTACAAGCAACTCTATGCCAATAAAATGGACAACCTGGAAGAAACGGACAAATTCTTAGAAAGGTATAACCTTCCAAGACTGAACCAGAAAGAAATAGAAAATATGAACAGACCAATCATAAGTAATGAAATTGAAATTGTGACTAAAAATCTTCCAACAAACAAAAGTCCAGGACCATATGGCTTCACAGGTGAATTCTATCAAACATTTAGAAAAGAGCTAACCCCCATCCTTCTCAAACTCTTCCAAAAAGTTGCGGAGGAAGGAACACTCCCAAACTCATTCTATGAAGCCACCATCACCCTGATACCAAAACCAGACAAAGATACTACAGGGCTTCCCTCGTGGCCCAGTGGTTGAGAATCTGCCTGCCAATGCGGGGGACACAGGTTCGAGCCCTGGTCTGGGAAGACCCCACATGCTGCAGAGCAACTAGGCCCGTGAGCCACAGCTACTCAGCCTGCGCATCTGGAGCTTGTGCTCCGCAACAAGAGAGGACGTGACAGTGAGAGGCCCGCGCACCGCAATGAAGAGTGGCCCCCGCTCGCCACAAGTAGAGAAAGCCCACACACAGAAACGAAGACCGAACACAGCCAAAATAAATAAATAAATAAACAGCATTACCTTTAAAAAAAAAAGATACTACAAAAAAAGAAAATTACAAACCAATATCCCTGATGAATATAGATGCAAAAATCCTCAACAAAATACTAGCAAACAGAATCCAACAAAACATTAAAAGGATCATACACCATGATCAAGTGGGATTTATCCCAGGGATGCAAGGATTCTTCAATATACGCAAATCAATGTGATACACCATATAAACAAACTGAAGAAGAAAAACCATATGATCATCTCAATAGATGCAGAAAAAGCTTTTGACAAAATTCAACACCCATTTACGATAAAAACTCTCCAGAAAGTGCGCATAGAGGGAACCTACCTCAACATAATGAAGGCCATATACAACAAACCCACAGCAAACAACATTCTCAATGGTGAAAAACTGAAAGCATTTCCTCTAAGATAAGGAATAAGACAAGGATGTCCACTCTCACCACTATTATTCAACATAGTTTTGGAAGTCCTAGCCATAGCAATCAGAGAAGACAAAGAAATAAAAAAAATACAAATTGGAAAAGAAGAAGTAAAACTGTCACTGTTTGCAGATGATATGATACTATACATAGAGAATCCTAAAGATGCCATCAGAAAACCACTAGAGCTAATCAATGAATTTAGTAAAGTTGCAGGACACAAAATTAATGCACAGAAATCTCTTGCATTACTATACACTAATGGTGAAAAATCTGAAAGAGAAATTAAGGAAACGCTCCCATTTACCACTGCAACAAAAAGAATAAAATACCTAGGAATAAACCTACCTAGGGAGACAAAACACCTGTATGCAGAAAACTATAAGACACTGATGAAAGAAATGAAAGATGATACCAACAGATGGAGAGATATACCATGCTCTTGGATTGGAAGAATCAATATTGTGAAAATGACTATACTACCCAAAGCAATCTACAGATTCAATGCAATCCCTATCAAATTACCAATGGTATTTTTTATAGAACTAGAACCAAACACCTTAAAATTTGTATGGAGACATAAAAGACCCCGAATAGCCAAAGGAGTCTTGAGGGCAAAAAACAGAGCTGGAGGAATCAGACTCCCTGACTTCAGACTATACCACAAAGCTACAGTAGTCAAGACAATATGCTACTGGCACAAAAACAGAAACATAGATCAATGGAACAAGATAGAAAACCCAGAGATAAACCCATGTGCCTACGGTCAACTAATCTATGACAAAGGAGGCAGGGATACACAGTGGAGAAAGACAGTCTCTTCAATAAGTGGTGTTGGAAAAACTGGACAGCTACATGTAAAAGAATGAAATTAGAACACTCCCTAACACCATACACAAAAATAAACTCAAAATGGATTAAAGAACTAAATGTAAGGCCAGACACTATAAAACTCTTAGAGGAAAACATAGGAAGAACACTCTTTGACATAAATCACAGCAAGATTGTTTTTGATCCACCTCCTAGAGTAATGGAAATAAAAACAAAAATAAACAAATGGGACCTAATGAAACTTCAAAGCTTTTGCACAGCAAAGGAAACCATAAACAAGACGAAAAGACAACCCTCAGAATGGGAGAAAATATTTGCAAACGAAGCAACGGACAAAGGATTAATCTCCAAAATATATAAACAGCTCACGCAGCTCAATATTAAAAAGACAAACAACCCAATCTAAAAATGGGCAGAAGACGTAAATAGACATTTCTCCAAAGAAGACATACAGATGGCCAAGAAGCACACGATAAGCTGCTCAACATCACTAATTATAGAGAAATGCAAATCAAAACTACAGTGAGGTATCACCTCACACCAGCTAGAATGGGCATCATCAGAAAATCTACAAACAACAAATGCTGGAGAGGGTGTGGAGAAAGGGGAACCCTCTTGCACTGTTGGTGGGAATGTAAATTGATACAGCCACTATGGAGAACAGTGCAGAGGTTCCTTAAAAAACTAAAAATAGAATTACCATATGATCCAGCAATCTCACTACTGGGCATATACCTAGAGAAAACCATAATTCAAAAAGACACATGCACCCCAAAGTTCACTGCAGCACTATTTACAATAGCCAGGTCATGGAAGCAACCTAAATGCCCATCGACAGACAAATGGATAAAGAAGATGTGGTACATATATCCAATGGAGTATTACTCAGCCATAAAAAGAAATGAAATTGGGTCATTTGTTGAGACGTGGATGGATTAGAGACTGTCATACAGAGTGAAGTATGTCAGAAAGAGAAACACAAATATCATATATTAACACATATATGTGGATCCTAAAAAATGGCACAGATGAACTGGTTTGCAGGGCAGAAATTGAGACACAGATGTAGAGAACAAACGTATGGACACCAAGGGGGGAAAGCAGCGGGGGGCTGGGGGGGGTGTGATGAATTGGGCGATTGGGATTGACATGTATACACTTATTGATGACTAATAAGAACCTGCTGTATCAAAAAAATTTTTTAAGTAAATAAATAAATAATACAAAAAATCTGCCTAAAATAAACATTCAAATTGATTTTTGTTGGTTTTCTCTTCCTCTACCCACACAAATTTGTGAATATACCCTGCCAGGTACAAGATTATTATCAAGATGACCAAAATCAACACTCTACCATTTTCCACTAAGAAAAGAGAATCAATTTAAAACTAAGGGTTATTTCAGGTGAACAAGGCAAAACTGCCACCCTTTCATGGCCCCAGAAATGACAAGATGTGACAGGAGCCCCAAATGCACAAGAAGTGACAGAACCCTTCTCTTCTTTGTGCAGCATAAGAGGCCACGTTATTCAATCCAGTTAAAAGATTATGATCACACAGACTGGGGATTTTGACTGGAGGTTTGTATAAGGAGCTCTCAGAAGGTCTTAGGTTTACTCTTACTTAATGCAGTCATCAATCCTCATGAACACCACACTTCAAAACTAACAAATACACTGTATAAAAGTAGCCAAGCCCGAACAGATCAGCCAAAGGAATCCTCTGAGACCTCAGGAGCCACGGAAAATGTAATACAATTATCTCCCCCCAGAACTCTGTACATTTGTTAGGAAGAGCTCCTACTAGCGTTTCATTCTCAGTACAAATGCCTAAAATTAATTCCAAAACAAATCAAGCCAAGACTTCACCAGGTTGTCTTGAAGACACTAAACCTGCATTGGTTGATCACTTTGTCTTCTTGAATTCACACAGGCAGCCAGGATTATAGGCAGGGCTTCAGTCTGACTCTTTCCTTTTCTTTTTTCATTTGGAAGATTTTTACTGATTTCCAACTGAGTGCCTAGAGCTATGGATAATAAGTCTTTTTCAATTATTAGTAATTAGAATTAATAATAAATAATGTTTATCATTATTTCTACTTTACAAATTTCCCTTGTACTTTCAATACACTATCTCACTTAATGCTTCAAAAAAAAATCCCTGGGCAATTACGTTTTATCATCATTACCATTTTATAGATGAGAAAACAAAATCAAATCCATTATTTAATTTGGCTATAATCTCGTGAGAACTAGGAATCAGGTCTCATATCATGACTATGGCTTTCTCTATTACAACCCATTGCATCTCAAAACAACACAAAAATCAGATTAAACCAAGAATGCACAGAGGGAAAAAGGCAATGAACTGGAAGCAGCATTTGGGCTGAATGAATGGCAACAAAAAAAGCACATGACAGTACTAAGGACAATAAGTAAATTGGTTGATTAGAAAGTAAGGTTTGGGGAACCTTCAGTGCCAGGCTGAGAATTCTGACTTGTGCCTATAGGCCAGTGAAGAGCAGGCCAGAAGCAAGCATGGCAATCACAGTGGTCAGGGGCACCATTAAGGTCCTTTGGGCAGGAGGCTACCAGCTGAGACTCAAGAAAGACAATGAGAGTGGGAATGGTAATGGGAAGTAGAGAGGTAACAGTTCAGATTTGCATCTTAGATGAGTCCCTCTGGTGATTATGGAGGAGCAACTGGAGAGGGAGAAGCCCAGAGGCAGGGAGACCAGTTAGGAGACCTGCAGTATCCAAATGAGGATGAGGTCCTGAGCTAGGGAGGGGCCTGGTGGTTTGTGATAGAGAAAAAGATTAATGCTGAGAAATATTTAGGACATAAAATTTACAGCCCTTATAAGATGATGGTATATAAAAGAAAGAAGAATGACTCTCAGACTTCTAACACAGAAGACTGGGTAGATGGTGCTGCCACCAGCTAAGAAAAAGAACATGGGAGGTTAAACAGATTTAGAGAAAAATTAATTCCATTTTGGTCAAGTTCATGGGCTATCCAAGTAGATATGTTGCCTGGGCAGTTGGAAATAAGATTATAATACTGATGTAATAACCAAGGAAATAGGTTTACATTAGCATACAATGGTAGCTGAAAATGTGAGAATGTATAAGTTCTCTGAAAGAGAATATGCAAGGGGCAGGGAAACGTATCTTTAAGAAATGGACAGAGAATCTAGAGTCTTTAAGTCCTGGTCAAGGAGATAGGAGTAGTTCTGGGAAAGCTCAACACCTAGAAAGAATAGAAAATAGAGTTTCAAGAAAAGGAATAGGCAGCAAAAACAAAACAAAACGAAACAAAAAAATGGTTATGAAGAACGTAGGGGAAGGACAGGAATAAAGACACAGATGTAGAGAATGGACTTGAGGACATGGGGTGGGGGAGGGGAAGCTGGGACAAAGCGAGAGAGTGGCATGGACATATATACACTACCAAATGTAAAACAGATAGCTAGTGGGAAGCAGCCACATAGCACAGCTCGGTGCTTTGTGACCACCTAGAGGCGTGGGATAAGGAGGGTGGGAGGGAGATGCAAGAAGGAGGGGATATGGGGATATATGTATAGGTATAGCTGATTCACTTTGTTATAAAGCAGAAACTAACACACCATTGTAAAGCAATTATACTCCAATAAAGATGTTTAAAAAAAAAGGAATGGGCAGCGGTGTCTAATGCAACAGAAACATCCAGCAAAATAAGGAAGGAAAAATCAGTAGCAAGCAGGTGGTGACTGGTGATGTTGGCAACAGCACTTCAGGTAAATGATGAAAAGAAGCCTCATTCCATGAGCTGAACAAGACCGAAAGGTGAGGAAGTGAAGACTAAGAGAGGGACTTCCCTGCTGGCACAGTGGATAAGACTCCAAGCTCCCAATGCAGAGGGACGGGGTTCGATCCCTGGTCGGGGAACTAGATCCCACATGCATGCCGTGACTAAGAGTTCACATGCCACAACTAAGGAGCCGGTGAGCCAACAACTAAGGAGGCCGCCTGCCGCAACTAGGGAGCCCACATGCTGCAACTAAGGAGCTGGTAAGCCGCAACTAAGGAGCCCATGAACCACAACTAAGGAGCCCGCCTGCCGCAACTAAGACCCAGTGCAATCAAATAAATAAATAAATAGACGATGACAGTTGCCCTCTCTTTGGCAGAACTTTGCAGGAGAAGCAGAGGTAAAACATTAGACAATACTAGAGAGGGACCTATGGGCAAGAAAGGCGTGTGGGCATGTTTCACATACTGAAACAATGGTTCTCAACCTGGGCCAGACATCAGTCCTTGTTAAAAGGTCCCCTAGTGATTCTAACGTGCAACTGAGTCAAGAACCTCTGGACTCAGCGATATTAGTTTATCAAAAATGGAAGAGTGAAGATTCAAAACAGGGAGAGGCTGAGTAAGGAGAAACAGAGCCTCGGGTAGAGATGAAGATGCAAACCTAGTGCAACCAGAAGGGAGACATGATATGGGTATTTCTTTTTCCAAACAGTGATTAATATGCAGGCCAGGGCTTCCCTGGTGGCGCAGTGGTTGAGAGTCCGCCTGCCGATGCAGGGGACACGGGTTCGTGCCCTGGTCCGGGAAGATCCCACATGCCGCGGAGCGTCTAGGCCTGTGAGCCATGGCCGCGGAGCCTGCGCATCCAGAGCCTGTGCTCCACAACGGGAGAGGCCACAACAGTGAGAGGCCCACGTACCGCAAAAAAAAAAAGAAAAAAAAAAAACCTGAATTCTGGGGAGCGGCTGCAAATACCGATTACCATTAGCAGACAGGTTTGACTGCACAGAGACCATAATAAATCAACTGCTTGCAGACTCATATCAAAACCCTATCAGTGAGTGGCAAGTGAAAACAAGCTCAGGGTTCCCGCTGATTCTGGTGAGTTGTATAATTATTTCATTATATATTACGATATAATAATTATAGAAATAAAGTGCACAATAGATGTAACGCACTTGAATCATCCTGAAACCAGTCCATGGAAGAACTGTCTTCCACAAAATCAGTCCCTGGTGCCAGAGAGTTTGAGGACTGCTGCCTTATAGAACTGTTTATTATGATGAAGGGAGGAAACAGTGTCCATTATGATACTGCTATACAAAAGAAAAGTCTGGCTGCATTTTTAAAGTGAGATTGCTGTAAATGTCAATACGAAAACATGTCTCATTACACTGCTAAGATGAAAAAAGCAAAGTGCTATGGCAGAGACTTCTATGTGTTTACTAAATCACACTTCTTTTTCCTCCAGGCCATATGGCTAGACTACATTTCCCAGCCTTCCCTGTGGTTATGTGGGGCATGTGACTAAGACTGGCCAATAGAAAGTGTGTGAAAGTGATGACTGCCACCTTTAGGCCCTGCCCGTAAAAACCTCCTGTCATCTCTGGTGTTCTCTCTTTCATATTCCTACAGGTGGGAGTAAAGCTACCAGATGGAAGAAGCCTGAATCCCCGAGATTCTGCTTAATACAAAGCGGCCAAGGAGCTCCACTCAACCAAGACACCACACACTTGACCATCATGTGAGAATTAAAATGTTACTGTGAAACCACTGAAATTTTGAGGTTATTACAGGAGTCATCCTATAACCTGACAATCATGGGTCCCAATCATGATCTCTAAATAAACACACTTGCGTGAGCACGCGTGCGCACACACACACATGTTGATATATAATATAAAAATATAAAGGTAAATACTAAACCATTAACAGCTGTTATCTATCAGAAATGGGACTCGGGATCAGCGAAGTAGATAGAGATGCTTTCGCTTTTCACTTTATGCTCCTCTGTGCTGTTTGGTTTTTTGGTTGCTGCTGCTTTACATTTACTAAAAAGGAGTTCGTGGAAATCAGGTACCTGCTGCAAACGTCAAAGGTTATCTTAAACTGCCCGCTGTCCACAGTTCTACAGACTGTCTTGTATCACTGCACAAACAAAAGAAACAATTATCTTATGATGTCCTACTATATTTCAGTCTTTATTATTTTACTTGGAATTTGTTCATTTTGTACATATTAGCTTTAGAATTCATAAAATGAATTTTTTTTTTACCTTTAGCTTTTATGCTGATTTTTACTTATCTTTATGCCTGGAAGGAAAAGACATGTCATGCCTTATAATGGTAAATTCTGTTCTCAGTAAAATATCTGACTGTGAACTTCAGGTACATTCCATTTCTTCTACCTTACATGAATAGATCATTTGTCATTGAATGTTTCACGTTTTCCATCAAAATTTGCAATAATTTTTAAAACATTCATTTTTTCACCTCTTTCATGTTTTATAAATTTCTCTAGATCATTTTCCCATCTTGATTTTTTTTGGGGGAAGGGTGAATAAGAATACTATCAGAATGATAGAATACTATCAGAATAACATCCTTTGTAATGTTATATTCCAGTTATAAAAAATATAAATTATTGAATCTTTTAAATCTTTAACTCTTTCAGGTTTGCTTGAATGTCTTGGAACTAGCAGGTAAATTTTGGTTGATATGTTCCTTCACTTATTTTCAAGAATGAAAATGTATAAGATCCCTGTTTGACACAACCTCATTCTCACCTCCTTATTTATATTGAACATACGTGAGTTTACTGCTGATGAAAAGTTCTTGGTTGTTCCTACTACTCATATCTGCTTGCCTCAGAACATGAACTCTTAAAAAGAAGAACAATTTTTGAATAATTGCTATTATTTAAAAAAAATCACAACCAGATACAAAATACTGACAAATGTTTAATTATAAAATAACTAAAATAATTAAAGCATATCATTTATATTAAAATTAAACATTATTAAATTAAAAGTTATATAGCCACTAAATCTGCATTGAAATTCACACGCCAGCATTACAAAATCTGCTAAGGCCCAGACAGGAACAGACTCCCGGGCACTGGAAACAGGACGCCAGCCATAGACATGTCAACATTGGAATTTGTCACTTATACCTAAGTGCTCGTAGCTTTTCTTTGCTCTTGTATTCTATCTTCATGTTTTTGGTGATGCTGTCCTACTCTTCCCTAAAGAACCACAATTCACATTTCAGAGTCTACACAGCTGATTTCACTGAGTTCGGCAGCTAGAAGGGCTGGAAGTGGCAGCATCCCCCCATCCCTCTCAAACCGCAATTTTCTGGCTGTAATTCTAAATGTTTACCCTGGATTAGAGGATGGTTGGCTCACACACTTCATACTCTGAACAGGGCAAATGAATCAGCTTTAAAGGTAAGCAGCTGGGGAGCTCACACCTGACTGGCTCAGATACAGGTGAAAGAAGCAAGAGCATCTTCTCAGAGGAAGACAAGGCAGAGGCTGAATACAGGGCTTGGAAAAATTGTACAAGTTTGGAATAGACATGATGATAAGCGTGGGAAGAGTGAGCGAGTGAACTGACACAGACCGAGAAAAGCACAGAAAGTCTGTACTATAGGCTGGATGAAACCACTTTTAAAAACTTCTAACTCATTTTGCAATGCCTGGTGGCAAAGGCCAGATCATGTCAACGCACAGCGTAAAACCCCACAAAGGCTCCCCAGTGCCCTTAGGACCCAGTTACGTGTGGCACTGAAGACCCTCAGGCCCCTAGTTCCCTCTGGTTTCTGCATACCATCCCCATCACACTCCACAAGCTAACCATTCTGTTCAGTGAGTGAGCAGTTCCACATGCTGTTCCCTCCAAAGCCCTCTTCTTGTCCACAGCAGGTATTTGTACTTACCCTCTTAAATTGAGATGGACCATATGAAGTCTAGAAATCACAGGTTAACATACTAGAAAAAATCCTGCACATCTTGTAACTTAAAGTAACGTTCTGTGCTATGAGTTACACATTAAGATGCAGAGCTACCAGCTGGACGGTGCAGAGATATCTGGTTGAACCTTGCCTGCTCTCAAAATCATCAGTCACCCTTCATCCAACCCACCAGGAATATTTTCTTCCCAACAAGAGTCTTCAACTCACTACAATATCAACTAAAGGATGGGAAATAAGTATCTGATTTCATGGTTCCACTAAGGAAAAGATGAGCCATTTTAACATGTTTAAACTGTTTTCACCACTCAAAATAAATGATCATTCGATCCAAGTGCAAAAAAAAAAAGAAATTTAAAAGAGAGATCCAGGAAGAAAGTCGTTTACACAGAAGTTCCTCCAGACTTTTTCCCAAGTCTTTAGAGTTATATTTGTTCCCACTCACATATAGAGTGCCTTCTGGAAATCGTTAAGGGGGAAAGGAGTCGCAGTCTTAGGAGTCAGTGACTGAATGGTAATTAAAGCCATGGTCCTGCTCAAGATCACCTGAAGAGAGAGTGTCACTAAAAAGGAGAGGAAGGGGTTTCCCTGGTGGCGCAGTGGTTGAGGGTCCACCTGCCGATGCAGGGGACACGGGTTCGTGCCCCAGTCCGGGAAGATCCCACATGCCGTGGAGCGGCCGGGCCCGTGAGCCATGGCCGCTGAGCCTGCGCGTCCGGAGCCTGTGCTCCGCAATGGGAGAGGCCACAGCAGTGAGAGGCCCGCGTACCGCAAAAAAAAAAAAAAAAAAAAAAAAAAAAAAAAAAAAAGGAGAGGAGGGCCAAGAAGAAAGCTTTGTGTTGAGAGGATGAGAAAGGATCAGCAAAGCTGACTCACTGAGATGTCCAAAACGCCTCACCTACTAGAGGGGAAGCAAGTGGCCCAACTGGCCCAGTGATTCCACTCTGCTTGACTGTTACGTTTCTCTTTGGTATTACTAAACTGTTTTTCTGAGGACAAGAAGTCTACTTTGTTAATCGCAGTATACATAATTCGCAGGAAAATATCTAGCAAAACGGATGCCCTCAAATACTATCTGGTACACTAAGGAATACAGATGCCCTTTTAAGCGCTAATCTGATATTCCCTAATATCCAGGCTGAATCCTCTTCCTCTGTCTTCAAAAGATCTGTATTGTCTCCTCAACCCTCTACTCCTACGACTCCTGGGCCAGACTCCACCTGAATTATAGCCCAGAGTGATAGCCAGCACCGTCAATAAGGTGGTTTTTTAACAAGAGTCGTTGGGCCGATGCTAAACAGTTCATTTCTTCCACCCCCACTCAACAGTGTTGAGATTTGGCCACATGCAGTCTTCTTTGGGATAGGGTACCCTGCCGTGATCCCTATGAGAGGACTTAACTCTAAAAGACAAGGTACTCAGTGGCCAGTCACAGCCATACATCTCCTTACAGCTACTCTAGGTAGCAATCACCTATATACCAAATCGCATAAGACAAGTTGGCTCATTTTTCCAGCCAATATCCAACATATTGTACCTCAGTGAACTACCCTATCCTAGACTCCTCACCCTGCCTGTCACTAGGAAGAGCTCTAGTACAGCTCGGATGAAGAGGAAGCCCGAATATAACATTTATGCCCTTGACTGAAATTGCAAACCTCTAACTCCTAAGGCATTGACTTTTCAACATTTCTGGTGTTTACATCACAAACACACATACACACACAATTTACAATTAAAACAATTTTCAGAAAACAATGCTTACCATTATAACACGCAAGGCAGTATGATGTTCTACATTTTAACAATAACAACAAAAACAGCTGGTCAGAATCCACACCCAAGAATGGGTCCCAACACACAGTGTGAAAAATATACCCTATGACATACTCCTGAACACTCAGCAACGCCCGGAATCCTCTGAGT
The DNA here is from genome assembly GCF_949774975.1 of Lagenorhynchus albirostris. Classification (NCBI taxonomy): domain Eukaryota; kingdom Metazoa; phylum Chordata; class Mammalia; order Artiodactyla; family Delphinidae; genus Lagenorhynchus; species Lagenorhynchus albirostris. The sequence continues at coordinate 23,083,930 of NC_083111.1, forward strand.
TAGAGAGAAAGTAAAAAAGGAAAAGTTGAAATCATAAATTTCGCTCAGCCCCAATCACATTTAAGTTCTTAGCTCCATTTCCCCACATTCATAAACTACACAGTAATGCTTGGGGCTTCCACCTAATCAAGGACAACCTCAGGCAGTTTTATTCAAATGCAGATAATTACCCAAGCCCTAAAATTCTTCTTCCAGTCCTACAGCTAGTGACTGGAAAATCCACACACAACCCTCATTAAAACTCCCTTATCACTCTTACCAAGTCTGGCTCAAAGGCAAATTTTCAATCTTGTCAAAAATTTTTAAAGGAAGTAGGAAGGCAGCAAAAACATCAGCAAAAAAAACTAAATTTGCTTGGACAGAGGACAGTAAACACATTTTCGTACTTCCGCAAAATGGACCATTGGTTGCAATTAAAAAGAGTACAATCAATCTATAGAGACAGAAAGTAGATTAGGGGTTGCCTGGGGGCGGGAATGCGGAGGGACTGCAAATAGGCACAGGGCAGACGGAAAGGTTCTAAAATTGGGTTGTGGTGATAGTTACACAACTCTAGTTTACTGAAAGTCATGGAATTGTACACTTAAGACGTGAATTTTAAGGTAAACTATATATTATTATTTATTGCAAGTTATACCACAATAAAGCTGTTTTTTAAAAAAAATCCATGCATGTTAGATAAGGAAAACCATTCAAAAAAAATACATGTTAATTAAAATAAAGTATAGACTAATGTGTATGACATGTTCCCATTTGGCTTTTTTAAATGGTTATACATAGTACCTGCATGGACATTTCTGGAAGGATATCCAAGGATCTTGATCAAGAAAGTCAGTCATCTCTGAGAAATGGGTAGAGGGTGAAAGAGTTTGACTTTAACTGTATATCCCTTTGTACTGCCTGAAATCTTCTTCCTTGAGCAAGTTGGTGAGAAGCCGTCAGAAGCAGGACTCTCACAGGAGTCCGAGTGAATTATGATGCTGGTTAATATTGTCCTTTGAGGGAGGGGCTTGTTTCATCCTGCAGAAGTTAAATACTTCTCAGTAGAAGACTACGTTCAACAGGACACTGTCTTTGACAATAAGACAGCAAAAGTAACAAAATCTTTTCTCAGTCCTTATTGCATAAAACCCAACAGGAAGAGAATCTAAATACAGTTCGAAGAGGAAAATGTCATTTCCTAAGATTTAGTCATCAGCCTCCAGTCCTGCTGGAGCAGAACTCAGAGTGGTTTATGCTTTGCAATCATCAATCTAAAAAGGCATCCGATACCTTCTATATAAGTACAGGACTATATACATCGAGGGAACTGCAAATATATTCCTCATCAAGATTGATCGAAAATAAGAATACAGAAATGGAAAAACTAAAAATGAACCCAAAAAGGCCACTGAACACCACAGTCTCAAAGCTTACAACCAGATCTTAGCTGCTGCCTGGATTGAGGCCCAGGTTCTGCCTTCCGGCCTCACCTCATTACTTGGCTTTTGTTCGTCTGGGGACCTGACCGGGCTCTTCACCTGGCTGCCCAAGAACACTGTGAAAATTAAGAACCTGTGGCTCACTGCATCTCCCTTTCCCCAACTTCCCAAAATGCAGCCGTCTTCTGGCCTTCAGCCCACTCTATCATCACATCATCCTGAAGGCCAAGGTAACCAGAATCTGGACCATAAAATACCAGCATACACAACTCTGAAACACAAGACTCACATATGACCTGCACCCAAGACCATCTGCGGCCCCTCCCACCCAGATCCTCACCTGCTTGTGGTGTATTTTCCTCCTCCCACGCCACCCTGAGGAATATCCACCATCACTACCACCTCTTGCCACAAAACGCCGCCCCCCCACCCCCCCACCCCCCCTACAAAGCCTGCTTCTGCACCACACCAGCCCCTCCCCAGGAGCTCCCTGCCCTCCCACCCCCAAGCGCTGCACGGCCCCCTGTTGTTTCATCCCCAGCACTGCAGCCCCTGCTTCCACACTCACCTATCTGTGCTTACTTGGATTATTTCAAATACAGTACTCAACCCTGAGTCACCTGTACGCACTGAACAGCTGCAACGTCCAAGACACTGGTGGTGATGGGATTTCTGTAGATAACATTTAGGACAGCATTTTGTTTTGTTTTTTAATGGCAGCTTTACTGAGACATAATTCACATAACCAAAAAATCCACCCTTTAAAAGGGTACAATTCAGTAGTTTTTAGTCTACAAAGAGCTGTGAAACTATCACCACAATCTAATTTTAGAACCTTTCATCAGCCCGAAAAGAAACCCTGTACTCATGTGCGTCTAGGAGAGTGCTTTTATGAAAAAAAATTTTTTGTCAGAGTTTCAGACTTGCAAACTTTAGAACATTTAAAATTATAAAACACTCATGCTATCAAAAAACTGTACAGTATGTGATCTAGATTAAGATGGCTAATAATTACCCCCGTTGGGCATATGTAACTTAAAGGGCAGAGGTAAAGGTTTCCCTTGGGGGAAAATCTTCAGTACAACTATTAAAATAACAAGCAGTAGTAGAGAGCAGTTTGTATTTGGGGAGTGCCTCATGGCTTTTTTTCTGTCCTCCCAAGTATCCAGATAGATATCTAGTGCATTTACAAGTGGGGAGCCTGAAGTGCAGGGGTGCACACCTGACCCACACGGTCACCAGGCAGGTCCCCCAGGCCAGCTCTTCTCTCAGTCTTCTTCCCGGACCCATACTTTCTCCACTATCCTGCCCCAGGAAGAAGTACATGGCCAGCGCAATGAGCAGGCTCTGTGCGACCACGAAGCAATTCCAATTTTATATCTGCCTGGAAAAAGGAAAAGAAAGGAAGCCTATTTATACTCTCAACGCAACAAAACACGCCTTTGTTTTCTGCTACGGCCCTGGAGATTCTGTCAGCACTGGTCCAGCAGCGGCACACACACACTGGTCCGAAAGCCTCTGCAAATGCTTTTTCCTTGTTGAGTGCTAAGAACGTGAGCCCCCTCCAAAGCCCACGTCCTGGGTTATCCTGAGGTTACCCCAAAAGTAGGAGTGGAGCTAGCCTGACAGGGAGAAGTACCAGTGCCTTGCCCAAACGGTGGGCCAGATGGGTGAGACACTTTTAATTAAAATGAGGTAAAATTACTTAAAATTCTAATTGTCTCCAGAATCACAGCATCTCTCACTCACCGAGTGCTTAACATAACCTGAACCACGGTAACACCTGGGCTCCGGCTGGGTAACGATTTTCGCTTTTCGCTTTTTCCAGGCACATTAACTCTTTTTCAGACACAAGGTGGTATTTTGGGTTTACTCATTAGTCACTAAGCCTTTAATGTCCTGAAAGAGATTAACGAAACTCTGGAAAGTAATCTGTTGTAAGTAACAATGGTTATGGCTTCCCCATGGCTACAGAAAACACCCACAGTGTAGGACACCTAAACACTGCCGCCCGCTTAGATACACACCACACACACAGACGCACACACACGCCCCTCCCGCACTTACTCTATTTTTATCTGAATTGGTTACATATGGTAACAGATTCCACACAATCCCACATAAATACAATGGTTAGCTGCGCTGCCTTCTAGGAAATTAAACACTTCCACCATCCTCCATTCCTGCACCACTCAAAAACAGAAAAAAGGTGGAGGGGTCAACATTATCACACCACCTAGTGAGGCCACCTCACATTTAACCTTAAAATCCGGTATCTGTTCTCAATTCTGTCATCCTGGCAGGAAGAATAAACCAACAGAGGCATTTACGGGAACGACACACGTATGTCTGTGTGTGTAGAGGACCATGGCAGTCCAGGGCACCGTAAGGCATGGATGAACCGCACCACCTCAATATGAGTAACACCTGGACCATTTCCTTCACCCGCAAACCCCACCTGCCCTACAAATCTGACTCAGCTCCCCAGCTGGCGGTGACCTCTGAACTCTCACCTTTGTGATCTGTACCTCTGTATGCACGTGGCTTTCCACCTGGGATCACAGTTAAGTATAAAATGTAACTCCCCACAAGACTAAGCTGTCTGAAGGTTGATTCCACATCCCATTCATACCCCTGGGAGCTCACACAGCATCGACATCAATTTCACCTCCCAGGCATCACTCTCTAGCCCCTAGGTTCCAGCGACAGAGGCTCTGCACCTTTTCCACACACATTACTCCCCTGGCCATCTCTGCCGTGAGCCGCAAGACGGTTTACAAGACGGCAGCCGAGGATGGCTGGCAGTCGTGCCCTGTGTCGTCCCCTCCCACGTGGTACCAGGGATGGTCTGCGTGAACTACGGAACACAGCTCCTGGGTTCTCTCTAGGATCATTCGCCCTCAGGGAAACGTCACTGGCAGCCTTATGCAGAGGCCTCTGGAGTGAGGAACTGACACCGCCGGCCAAAGACTTGTGAATGTGGGATATTATCAAAGTTGACAAGAGTTTTTTGACCCTCTGGAATAATTATGGCTTATTTTCTATTAGGACGAACTTATTTCCAAAGTGTGCATCAATCCTTCATATTTCTTCTGCACTGCTGATTTAAACACAGGATATTTTCACTTTTCTTCTCATTCAAACCCAAAATCAAGCTTTGAGATGACTGAAGCCCCAGCCAACAATTTTACTGCCACCTCATGTGAGGCCCTGAGCCAGACCGTGTATCTGGCCAGTCTCAGATTCCCGACCTTCAGAAACTGTGTGAGAGAACAAATGTTTGGGTTTTTTTTTTTTTTTAAGCTGCTAAGTTTTGGGATAATGCCAGGCAGCAATAAATACTGAGGCAATCTCCATACCACCTTTATCTGGAATGTTCTTTCCTAGGCCCAACTACCCAAATTCTCAAAGTTGAGATCCAATGATGGTGGTTTATCTTTTACAAAAATGCTCTGGACTGTCCCCTCACCAGAATTACTTTCTCTTTCTCTCAATTCAAATTGCATGGGTCACTGTTTAACACTGCGGTTACTCTGTCATATGTCGCAGTTAAGGCTCACAAGCCCGCATCCCGTAAGCTCTCTGAGGCACAGATCAGATCAGGGATCCTCACCCATCCCACACCTGTGTACAGAAAAAACTAGGAAGTAATTCTACCAGACTTTAGTTACGGTTGGGCTGGTTCCCAGTAATAAAGACTTGATTATCCATGCACAAGCCTGCTCTAGCTGGGACCACAATTTGAAAAATGGGGAGAGTCAGAGAAGGAGGCAGGAAAAGCACTATCAGATTGGTCCTGGGCTGAAGTCAACCTTTCCTTCCCTTCCCAACCCCTATACTTTCCCTGGTAACTCCATCAGAGGAGACTGAGGCAGGATGAATAAATGATAGAAACATCGAGTCTGCACCTTCACAGGGAAAGTCAGGTAGAGCAGGTATTCTGGAAGACAACAGAACACCCCCCTCCGAGTCAGCTGCACTGGCTTCCAGCAGTTGATGGTTGCAGCCACACAGCGTGAACTTGGGAACCAGACCCATCTGGGTTTGCATCTTGATCTCACAATTAGGAACCATAAGACCCAGGAAGAAAGCATCCAGTCCTTGGACCTTCAGATCTCCCACCTGTAAATTATTACAAATTACTAAGGCAACTATAGAAAAGACTAAATGAGATCAACCTACAAGTTTATGTGAAACACCTGGAAGAGTGGGGCATCGTCTCATCCACTTCCCTTCCCCTCACTGAAGCCAGACCTCAGGAGAAGCTGTGCCCCAAATCGGAGGGTCTAAGCTCTAACATGAGGACCCAAAGTCAAGCCATCTCTACTGCCCTTGTTGCTACAAATCCCAAAAGAGGCTCTAGGGTTGGGGAGACAACACCCAAATTCACCTGTATACCTACATAAAGCCCCAATTAAAAAGTTTGGCTCTGGGCTTCCCTGGTGGCGCAGTGGCTGAGGGTCCGCTTGCCAATGCCGGGGACATAGGTTCGAGCCCTGGTCGGGGAAGATCCCACATGCCATGGAGCAACTAAGCCCATGTGCTACAGCTGCTGAGCCTGCCCTCTAGAGCCCATGGGCCACAAATACTGAGCTCGCGTGCTACAACTACTGAAGCCCGTGCGCCTGGAGTCTGTGCTTCGCAGCAAAGAGAAGCCACCGCGATGAGAGGCCTGCGCACTGCAATGAAGAGTAGCCCCCGCTCGCCACAACTAGAGAAAGCCCACGTGCAGCAATGAAGCCAAAAATAAATGAATTAAATTAAATTAAAAAAAATTTTGGCTCCTTCCAAACATACATTTTCTCTTTGACCAGAACTCATTAAAACTTAGCAAAAGGCCACCCATAAGTATATTCTAGGCTAATTCCATGTAGTATCACCCCAAAGAACTTGTTGTACCTAATTTATATGTTGGCACTCCCGCACCTGACTACCTTCCTTAGGTGCCAGAGCCATGGATTCATTTCTTGTGTGTGTGTGTGTGTGTGTGTGTGTGTGTGTGTGTACATATGTGTGTTTTAAGCTTCATAATTAGCACAATGTCCACCACTTTAAAAGCAACTAATTTGACCAATCAACTAGAAATTATTATTTCTAGAACTTACAGGTATCACAGAACCCTACTCTGGGGACTAAAAAGGTAGAAACATTAAAAAACCTACTAAGGATTAGATAGTTCAATTTTCAACATAAAGCATGTCTATTAAGATTCTAGTACATTACACTGTATTAAGCACCAAAGCAGACAAAAAGAAGCAAAACACTTTCCAAAACAATGTTATTTATGGTCTCATAACATTCATGAATTATAAAGATTACATTTTTAAACAATCGCAAACCCCACAATTAATAGTTCATTTGTTGGTTAATCTACAAGGTGAAATCCATGTAAAAGATTCCAAAATTTTAATTATACCTGACAAATTTTGTAATCAACTTTAAAAAAACGTTCAAGGGGGCTTCCCTGGTGGCGCAGTGGTTGAAGATCCGCCTGTCGATGCAGGGGACACGGGTTCGTGCCCCAGTCCGGGAAGATCCCACATGCCGCGGAGCGGCTGGGCCCATGAGTCATGGCCGCTGAGCCTGCGCGTCCGGAGCCTGTGCTCCACAATGGGAGAGGCCACAACAGTGAGAGGCCCGCGTACCGCAAAAAAAAAAAAAAAAAAAAAAGTTCAAGGTATAGTCAGAAGCAAACCAGGGCAATCATTCTTCTTCAAATGAAAGTAATCCTTGTCAGGCAAGTGTATATTGTAATATTTTGTTCTTTCATCTACTATGAAGAATCTCATGATAATATTTCAAACAACTAGTAAGCAAATTACATCTTAATTTTACCAACATACAAAACCAGGATTTTGCAACAGGAAGCCAATTCTGACTAAAATAATACAATACTTTTTTTAAAAATACTGAACAGTAAAAAATGGTAGACATTTTACAATGTGGGAAACCATAAGGAAATTGATCAACACTCCTCACAATCAACAGGGCTCTTCAAGCTGACTGAGGTTAAATGACCTTTCACTCCTGCTCCCTTCCTGAAAGGCCCGAGTGTCTTGTCACACAGCTGACACCTGCACCCATCTCTCCACAGCAACTGCAGCAAGCCCTTCAGCGCCAGCAAGGGCATCAGATGTCCCCCCCACACCCCGCCCTTATGTTAAATACTTATTAGGTTTCAGAATAGCAGCCTTCTTGGGGAAGTTCATGGGATGCACACATGACTCAGAGCCTATCACTCTTCCTTCAAAAACAATCTTTTTGTTTTGGCCGCACCACGCAGCTTGCAGGATCTTAGTTCCCTGACCAGGGATTGACCCCAGGCCCTCAGCGGTGAAAGCACAGAGTCCTAACCACTGGACCACCAAGCAATTCCCCCAAAACACTCTATCAGATTCACTGGAATAAATCCAGAAAGGGAGTGTCCACAACTGGTTCCTTTGGTGTCAGGCAGGCACTGGCCTACCCATTTTACATGGTATTCAGTGTCTATTTCTTTAAATGGTATTCAGTGCCTATTTTAATCAAACCTAAGGGTTTTCCCATTTTTTAGGTCATTTCTATCCCCTCAAGTACCTTATCCAATAAGTTGTAACAGAAAAAGATTTAATAAAGCACTGTATCTAAAATCTAATAAGCCTCTTAGATCTTGGCTGTTTGGAAAGAATTAATATTGTAATGAGTTACTCTGTTGGTTAGTTTTTAATTTGTTTCCCCACACCCCATGCGGTTCAAAATGCACAACTGTCTCAAGCCCAGCTGAAGTATTCCTGGAAGAGGCTGCCCTGTATTTGGGAAGCCCTCGTGTTAAAATCAGCACAAATTCTGTTGTCACTCATTAGGGTATCTTCACAGCCCAAAGCAGAAGCGTAAAAGTAGGTAACAGATGCTTAGGTTTCCTTAATGACAAAAAAGGATTTTCCTTGCATGAAAAGCAGATTCTCCCAAGAAGCTCAAAGATACGATAGTGATCTTGTTTAAGCCCAGCCTGGGGCCAGAAGTGAGCGATATGAGTAAAGATTTTGACGGCAAGTGATCTTGGGCAAGCGTGGCAGCTGTCTCCATAAAAGTTTGAACACATCTTCACGGGAAAGCAGTTTGTGTGCTATAGAAGAAGCCAGACTACCAGGGAGCTGCTGAAATGTAAGAACTCCTTCCTCCGCTTCTTTCCCTCCGGGACCTCGCTCAGCGCCTGGCATACAGGGCCATCCCACCCGCAGCAGTCCATGGCAGCACCGTGGACAGTCTGACAAACCAGGGAAGCCTAATACAGACATCAAATCTTTGAAAAGACCAGTTTCCTTTACATGCTGTAACTCCAGACTAAATCAACATTTTCACTTGTCTGAGACAAGTGAAAATGTCTGAGTTCATTTTCTCAAAATTGAACATAAAAGTCATAATAACCTTTATTCGGGGGTATTCTTTCTGATTTTGGAGGGTGTAGAGGGATGTTTAAAAATCTCATATTTTAATTTTAGAAATGGTGGCTTTTTGTTGGCTGGTTTTAATGACTTGGCAAAACAGGATTTGAGGACCCAGTGTGAGCTTCCCAGCCCCAATTTTAATTTCACCAATCTATGAAATCCTAAGTATTAGGAATGGTAGTGCTGAGATGTAGCACTCACTTACCCTGCACTTACATATGACTACAGCCCCTAACGCCTGCCGACTCACCTAGCACATATCCCTGCCCAGGACAGAACAGAAAAGGAGGAATAACTGGTGTTGAAGGTGGAGGGCATGAAGAATGTTGCATTTGGTTATAAATATAGAGAGTCTGATGGGGGTGGAGGGGTGGGGATATCCAAGATTGGAGAAGTCTAACAATGACTTCACATAAAAAGATACATTTGGACTTAAACCCTCTAGAAACTACGTGAGCCATTGTTACTGAGGGCATTTCTTATCCATCAAGGGTATTAAGGGGGGAAAAAAAACGTGAATATCACTGTTTTAGGAAGTCCGCAAAAAATGAAAAAAGACTGGCCAGCAGCCCGAAGCTCATTTCATGTTGAATTTGTAAAGAGCCCAGTCAGCACATTTTTATAATTTTCCTAGCAACTTGGCTTAGCCCCAGATTAGGAGGAGACTAAAACAAATTACCCAGGGCTGGGCATTAATATGGTGAACATCACAGAGAGTCAGGGAGACACCAGCATCTATTAGAACAAAAATGAAATAAAATATACATGCTCAGCAATTTCACTTCTTCATGTTACCCTAGACAAACCTGCTTACATAAAACAGGAATAAAAAAAAAGATGCTCAGTGTAGCATTCGTTTATAATAGTTTTTTAAAAATACTGTAATGAAGCAAAATGCCCATTAACAAGTCAAACTAAGGCATATTTACACTCTAGAACACTAATACAGAGGCACATATGGTATGATAGCATTTGCTTTTTTAAAAGGTGAGCGCGCGCGCGCGCGCACACACACACACACACACACACACACACACACACACACACACACAAATCAATTCTTTGAGTGTCCACAAAGTGTGGTCCCTGAATCTGGAAACTTGCTCAAAATGCAAATTCTCAGGCCTCCCCCCACCCCAAGAAGGACTGAATCAGCGATCTGGGTCCAGCAATACATGTTTGTGCAAGCCCTCTGATGCAAGCAAAAGCTAGAGGGCTGCTGTCTACACGGGTCTATCTACACATCCCCAAGAAAGGGACCGACAGGACTCACAGCAACTGAGGTCTCTGAGCGATCCCCTTTATCTATATTCTCCCCCGCAGCTCTTTTTTTTTTTTTTGCGGTACGCGGGCCTCTCACTGTTGTGGCCTCTCCCGTTGCGGAGCACAGGCTCCGGACGCGCAGGCTCAGCGGCCATGGCTCACGGGCCCAGCCGCTCCGCGGCACGTGGGATCCTCTCGAACCAGGGCACGAACCCGTGTCCCCCATATCGGCAGGCGGACTCTCAACCACTGCGCCACCAGGGAAGCCCCCCAACTCTTTTTTTTTAAACAAGGAGATTGTATTCATGCACTGCTCCATAAATTAAAAGTAACTTTTTTCAGATACTACAGGTGGAGATTGGGGAAGAGTTAACTACGCAGCTGCGGCGGAGGAAAAGCTGATGGAATGGGAGAGCGGAAGTTCCCTAAGACCTGCTGAAAGGGGAGGTCACAAACAGGAAGAACAAGACCAGTAGGAATTTTACTCCAGAACTCTCCACGGAGCTCAGCTGGTCCTACTGGTGTGCCTGTGGAGAGAGTGCAGGACAGTCAACTCTCGTAGGAAGGACAGCTAGCTACCAAAGGAGAAAAAAGAACAATGCAGACATTGTTTTGGAAAAGCTAGACTTTTATAAAGTCTTTTGTTGTCCTGTTTTGTCGATTCTTCAGCATTACACACTGCAGTTGCCAATGCCATGTGCACCCCAGCTGTCATCCGTACACCTGCTGGGGCTGTTTTGCAGGTGACAAGAAAGGGAGCTTTGAAACCTAAGTCACAAATCCTAGTGCACACATCTAGCCACTATGCCTCTAACCTTGACCATCCTCCTTCAAGGTAGTGGGACCTGGAAACACACATGCACACAAAGACATACACAAACGTTGTACTTTATTTTTCAACTTGACCATCAGAAGAAAATCAACCATTACTGCTAATATTTATAAAGATAAACACACAAGGGTAGTTAGGAATCCTTTTTAAAATAAGGTTTACAGAAATCTATATGTTTAAAAATAGGATTAGCTATACGTAATTTTCAGTCGAGAGATGGCAGTAAGATGTGACCTATTAATCTCCATGCTATGACAAGTCATGCTCTAACCCAGGGATAAAAATAAATGGTATTTTATAAAGATTTATGAATTTTCCACTTCCAAATTTTTTTAAAAGTGAGAGCTTAGCTGATTTGATATCAAAAGTGCATCGTGTCACCCTTGACACATACAAAAATTTTAACAGCCAACATCTAAAACAGCCTAGATATTCTTACTTAACTTTGCCACAAAAGATCAAGTAAAAGTTTCGCTCTATATAGCAAGTGCTCTTCAAATTTCACTGAAGAGAAAAAGCTGGATAAAAGTACACTCTCACTCTGGGGTTTTGGGAACATCAGCTACTCCAGTGTAAAGCTTTATTCTCTCACATATTGCGAGGTCATCACAACCCACTTCTTCTTTGACACAAGCAAAACCCCACGCTCGAAGTGATTGCAGAACTACAAAGAAACAGCTGTATGCCATTCAATTTTCTGGGCCATGTTTCTCCATGGTACAGAGAAAAATAATTTCTTTTTTTAGCCTAAAAGGAAGCACAGTTCTCCTTCTCATCTCCCACCATTCGGCCAATTTTTCTTTTTCTCCCTTTAACAAGGCCAAATTTTTAGCTCTATCCATGTAAGAAGCTTGGGTTCTTTACCCAGAGAAGATGAAGCAAAGAGTGTTGTGATAACCTCATATAATAGACCTATCCAATTAAAGAAGAAGATTTGCCACATCAACAGTATTAAAGACACAGACACAGAGAACAGACCTGTGGTTGCCAAGGGGGAGGTGAGGTGGGGGAGGGGTGGGTTGGGAGTTTGCGGTTAGCACGTGCAAACTATTATATATAGAATGGATAAACGACAAGGTCCTACTGTAGAGCACAGAGAACTACAGTCAGTATCCTGTGATAAACCATAATGGAAAAGAATGTGCCTATCCATATATGTATAACTGAATCATTTTGCTGTACACCAGAAACTATCACAACACTGTAAATCAACTATACTTCAACAAAATAAAAGAGTATTAAACAAAAACATACTTTACCTCTAAAGAGAACAGACTTAGGGACTTCCCTGGTGGCGCAGTGGTTAAGAATCCGCCTGCCAATGCGGGGGACACGAGTTTGAGCCCTGGTCCAGGAAGATCCCACATGCCACTGAGCAACTAAGCCCGTGCACCACAACTACTGAGCCTGCGCTCTAGAGCCCATGAGCCACAACTACTGAGCCCACGTGCTGCAACTACCAAGGCCCATGCGCCTAGAGCCCGTGCTCTGCAACAAGAGAAGCCACCGCAATGAGAAGCCCGCGTACCACAACGAAGAGTAGCCCCCGCTCACCACAACTAGAGAAAGCCTGCACGCAGCATCTAAGACCCAACACAGCCAAAAATAAATAAAATTAAAAAAGAATTAAAGAGAACAGACTTAAAACTTGAGAAAAAGAGTATGAAAAGAGTAAGGTGTAAGCTATATTACAAGATCATTTTGCAATATGTCTACTGTAATATATCTGTGCCTAAATGAGTTAGGAAACAAGTTAAGGTAAGAGGCAAGACACAGAATATAACTGCCTTTAGGTCAATATTTGTCAGAGAAGGCCTAAGCATTTACTGATAAGCAACTTTCAGTATAAACGAGGGCCTGGCGCCTCTCTGTTTGTTCAATAAAAGAGCACTGCAACTCTGGGAAGCTCTGCCTTCCTGGGGTGGGCGGGCTTGAAAGGCACCTTCTAGAACAGACATTTCTCAATGCCCAGTAACAGCTGGAGAAAGGAAGAAGGCTAGCCCTGCCTCTACCTCCCTACCACAGCCCCCCAACCTCGGGAGCACGTCAATCCCGAACATCTTTTCCCTCCCCCATCCCGTCTCCATCCTCATCCCCAGCCCCTGCACCCAGAGGTAGAGAGCTGATCCCGAGATGAGGGGCCAGCCATATCCTCAGGGGAGGCTGGAGGAGCCAGGTCCGCCCACCACAGTAAATGACAGAACCGCGTGGGCAGAAGTGAGCCGTCTGAGCTCGGATGGGTGACCCAAGACAGCTGCAGTTCCCAGAGGAGGTCCACAACGCTGCTGTGAAAACACCCGTCCTCCTCGACACCCACCCCCATCGAAAGGCCCCCTGCGTGGAATACTCAAAACTGTGCCTGGCAAAGCCAGCTTTAAAGCAGATCTCTTATGTGAAAGAAGTCAGGCACAAGCAAGTCTCGGGTTCCCTTTGAACCGAGGAAAACTGACCTCCTGAAGGCCTGCCAAAGAAGCAGCCTGTGTTTCAAGTAAACGCTTATGAGTAAGAGCCTGAACCCTGACTCGACAGGGTGTGTTCAGGGCAGGGGGGAGGAGGGCAGAGGGGACAAATACGACTGAATAAAGAAAATAAGGCCTGCACCTTGGTTTGTACTTTCATTAGAACATGTTTATGTTTCCATTAGTATATCTGTCCTTTAATTAACGTGGATATTCAAAGACAGAATGATGCTTACGCACAAACAAATAAACGTGGGAGAGGAGTGCTTAAGATTATAGGGATCACTAGGTTCTTTATTAAAAGGAATGTTTTATTACAGTCTATAATTATGTAATATCTTTGAAAAAGAAATGTTTTATTGCTTTGCTTTTCTACACTCTTCTCCACTAAAATTATGTTTAACCTATGCTCCCCCAAATGATAAAGAATTACTGCAAAGCATATAAAAATACTAAATATGTTAAGTGCAGCTGCTTTAGCGACACAATGCCCAGTAACTGAAGGAAGTTAACGATGGCCATAGTTGCTTCCAAAAAGCAAAAACAAAAGCCTTCTGTCCACAACAGCCATCTCGAGACTGCATTTGATTTGCCGTCCCAAGGATTTTGCCATACGGGCATCAAAACATTTCACTCATCCGTGGTTCCCACAACGATTCACAGGCAAGATTCCTTACATTTGAGACTTGGTATTATTAAGTAAATCAGCTCCATTGAGGTAAATCTATGTCTATAACAAATTCACTTAAAATAAGATCTCTCTACGTGATTGAGAGGAGCTAAAATACTGCAGATAAACTACACGATCTTAGGGAGCTCTTTAAGCCCCCTACACGTCAAACCCCTTCATCAGGAAAATGGAAGAGAAAGAGGACATCTGCCCAGAGCTGATGCGAGTCTCAGATAAGGCATTCGCTGCCCACCACTGCTTGGCTGGAGCCAGGACCCAGGATGCACCGAATAAATGTCTTAGCACCATCACCACATAAAATTCCCTTTTTTTTGCACACAGTACTGGTTAAAAAGAGCTAAGAATGTCAAAATTTTCCAAAGCTGAAAGACCAAAACCATCCCCAGCTTGCCCTCTGCACCCTTTCATTCACCTTTTCCAAACTCTAAAGAAAAGACAAGCAGAACTGCCATGCTCTCTGTGGCAGGACACACTGAGAAGGACACAACAACATTTTTCTCTTGTTCAGTGTGGCAACTATGGGTGCGATGTACTGGTATTAGTGAGAAAATGAACACACATAAAAAAATCCCCCCAATGGCATTTCACTGTCAAAAGCAAAAGGGTGAGGGGACTTCCCTGGTGGCGCAGTGGTTGAGAATCCACCTGACAATGCGGGGGACACGGGTTTGAGCCCTGGTCCGGGAAGATCCCATATGCCGCGGAGCAATTAAGCCCGTGAGCCACAACTGCTGAGCCTGCACTCTAGAGTCCGAGAGCCACAACTACTGAAGCCCACGTGCCACAACTACTGAAGCCCGAGTGCCTAGAGCCCGTGCTCCACAACAAGAGAAGCCACCACAATGAGAAGCCCGGGCACCACAATGAAGAGTAGCCCCTGCTCACCGCAACTAGAAAAAGCCCGCACGCAGCAACGAAGACCCAACACAGCCAAAAATAAATTAAATCAATAAATAAAATTGAAAAGCAAAAGGGTGGCTGAGCAGACAGGCATCTTGGTCAGGAGAAGAGTCAGCAGGGGGGATTCCTGATGCTCTCCCCAGGCAAGTGCCGGTGACAGTACCAGGAGCCCAGGTGGAAGGGGCCACACATCCAGCAACCTCTCCCTCAGCTCCGGAAGCTGGAGCATCTGTTGGTTGCCAATGTGCCCAGAGTCCGAGGTGGAAGTGACAGTACGACAAAGGTCCACATCCTGGGATGGCACCTGATTAGAACTGCAACTAACACTTCCCTCAATTCCTTTATTTTTTTAATTTATTTTATTGAAGTATAGTTGATTTACAATGTTGTATTATTTTCTGCTATACAGCAAAGTTATTCAGTTATACATACATATATATATATATATATATATATTCTTTTTCATATTCTTTTCCGTTATGGTTAATCACAGGATATTGAATATAGTTCCCTGTGCTTATACAACAGGACCTTGTTGTTTATCTATCCTATATGTAATAGTTTGCATCTGCTAATCCCAAACTCCTAATTTATCCCTCCCTCACCCCCTTTCCTCTTTGGTAACCATAAGTTTGTCCTCTATGTCTGTGAGTCTGTTTCTGTTTCATGGATAAGTTCATTTGTGTCATATTCTAGATTTCACATATAAGTGATAATCACATGATTTTTGTCTTTCTCTTACTTCACTTAGTATGATAATTTCCAGGTCCATCCATGTTGCTGTAAAGGGCATTATTTCATTCTTTTTTATGGCTGAGTAATATTCCATTGTGTATATATACCACATCTTCTTTACCCATTCATCTGTCAATGGACATTTAGGTTGTTTCCATGTCTTGGCTATTGTGAAGAGTACTGCTATGAACATAGGGGTGCTAATAAGTTTTAAAAATGATATGGCCTCCAAGTGTTTCTACCTTTGCCCAGAATTCACACAGAGAAACCCAAATAGTTCAACCATTACGGTATAATTTTTGAAAATTCCCAATTAATAACTTGAAATATTTTTTTCTAAGCTTTGAATCATTATACACACACCAAAAAGGGGGCGGGGAGGGAGAGAGAGAGAGACCTAAATTAGCTTCACAATAGCAATGAAATTAATTAATAATAAATGAACAAACTAGGAAACCTCTTTTCAGGGGGGTTTTTTATTCCTAAAGAAAAAAAAATTAATACTAATAGGAAACACAAACATATTGAATAAATCCATGAAATACCTTAAGTAAAAGCAAAATAAAAAGAACAAAAGCAACAGAACTCCTGAGTTCCATTTTATGTCCCCAAATGGGAAAAGATTAAAAAGAGAAAGAAGAAACTGGAAATTAGGTGCAGTAAAAAGACGGGAAACGAGAGAAAGGCTAAGGGAAGGAGAAGGGAAAAGCAAAGATCGACAACAGAAAACTGAAAGAAACAACCGTGCACACACCCGAACTGAGGGGAATGGACAGACTGACACGGGATCTGAGGTTTACGCATCACTTTGGATTTTAGGGAATTATCAAAGCGACCTAGTGCACTTTGCTCCTTTGTTTTTTATATTGAATGAAAGATTCTTTAAATTCTATAGTGCTTTACAACTTTCAAAAGCTTCACACATATGACTTTATATAATCCCATAATAATCTTTTTTTCCCTTATCCCTACATTACCTTTCTTCTATTCCCTCTCCCCAGTGGTAACCACTAGTTTGTTCGCTATATCTGTGAGTCTGCTTCGTTCTTGCTTTACTCACTAGTTTGTTGTATTTTTTAGATTCCACACATAATTGATATCATACATATATCTTTCTCTGTCTGTCTTATTTCACTTAGCATAATGCCCTCCAAGTCCATCCATGTTGCTACAAATGGCAAATTTTCATTCTTTTTTATGGCTGAGTAGCATTCCATTGTATATATACCCATCTTCTTTATCCATTCATCTGCTGATGGACACTTAGGCTGCTTCCATACCTAGCCAATTGTAAGTAATGATGCCATGAACACTGGGGACCTAGTATACTTTGAAAAGTTGGTTGTTACATCAGAGGTCACTGCATTTCAAATTTAACAGCTACAGTTGCCATTGTGAAGAGAATAATCAGACTAGGACAATGTCATCAGACCTTCATGGGTAGTGACCACAGCCCCAGTCAGAGGCCACCTGCAGGGCAGCAAGGCTCCCAGGACTGGAGTCTCTTCTCAGGGCTAAAAAGAGGAAGGAAGTTTGGGAAGAGATTGTAATTCTGGGAAAAACAAAAGCCCCTAAACCAAGAGAAAGCTGTCATGTTATCTTTACTGTTAGTCAAAGTCTTCATTGAATTCCTGAAGCAGTGAACAGCAGCCACCCACTGAAAAACCACCAGGAGAACCAACTGAAAGGTCAACCGTGACCCAAGGAGAACAGCTGGCTGACTTTCCAGTGCAGGTACAGCCTCTCTGGAGGGAAAATCATCTCTCAAGAGGCTATTTGACAAATTCAGACGCTGCATAAATCAGCCCCGCAGCCGACACGTTCCACGATGAAAAGGGGGGGCTCACAATTCAGGTTTGCCCTGAGAAATCACTGGTTTAGAAAAACATCACAGCTTTACTATGATTTGGCTATAATGTCACCTCAAGGCTAAATTGCTTCTCTGGCTCTCATACCACCCAGAGAATGTATAATGCGTTCGTTTTGCAGGTATTTAATAAATACTTATCTCCGCAAGTCTCTTACACATTAAAGTGAATGACTGCTTACAGACTTGAGCGCCTTGAAGGTCAAACTCTAGGACAGGACTATTAAAATACATTTCGCATTAAAAGCATCTTAACTAAAACCAGTGACATATACAGGAATAGCAAATCCAGTTATTCTCCCTTGCCTCGCTTTCTTCTCTCATTTTACAAACATGCACAGAGGTCAAACAAGCATCCTCTCTGCGCATGAAAACAAAAACCAACACTCAGTGCAGGCAAGCAAATCACCGATGTAATCCAAATTTCCCTTTAAAACACCACCTTGGGGCTTCCCTGGTGGCGCAGTGGTTGAGAGTCCACCTGCCGATGCAGGGGACACGGGTTCGTGCCCCGGTCCGGGAAGATCCCACGTGCCGCAGAGCGGCTGGGCCCGTGAGCCAGGGCCGCTGAGCCTGCGCGTCCGGAGCCTGTGCTCCGCAACGGGAAAGGCCACAACAGTGAGAGGCCCACGTACCGCAAAAAACAACAACAACAAAACCACCTTGCTTCTTGAAAGAGCAGTCTCTCAATTTGTGGGTTGTTTTTTTTTTTTTAAACCACATTTGACCATTCTCACAGGCCCCAAATCCATGGGTTCTGCCCTCTCCATTCTCCTCAACGCCCTCCCAACCCTTGGAGATTGAACCTCTCAGCATTATCCATGACTGGTCCTTAACACCAAAGCCAATATCTACTGTCCCCCTTCGATCTACCTTGCCTCTCCAGGGCCTTTGAAAGTTAAACTCCCTATTCCTGTACCTTCCTCTCCCTGCCCTGAAATCTTCAGATTCCATGTTCTGTTCTACTTTTGTTCCTGGGCTGTCTCAGCAACTTAATAGCTTCAAATATCACATGTGCTAATATGTAAGTAATATGCTAATAGTTAACAGCTTCAAATGATCACGTCTCCCAAACCTTGCTCTCCTGCCCAGTTCCTTCTTTTTTTTTTTTTAATTTTTGTTATTAAAGTGTAGTTGATTTACCATGTTGTGGCAATCTCAGCTGTACAGCAAAGTGACTCAGTTATACACACAGAGACATTCTTTTTTTCTGTTCTTTTCCGTTACGGTTTATCACAGGATATTGAATATAGCTCCCTGTGCTATACAATAGGACCCTGTTGTTTATCCTTTCTAAATGTAATAGTTTGCATCTACCAACCCCAAACTCCCAGTCCATCGCTCTCCTTCCCCTCCCTCCCCCTTGGCAACCACAAGTCTGTTCTCTATGTCCATGATTGTTTCTGTCTCATAGATAGGTTCATTTGTGCCATATTTTAGATTCCACATATAAGTGATATCATATGATATTTGTCTTTCTCTGACTTACTTCACTTAGTATGGAAATCTCTAGTTGTATCCATGTTGCTGCAAATGGCACTATTTCATTCTTTTTTATGGCCAAGTAGTATTCCACTGTATATATGTACCACATCTTCTTTATCCATTCCTCTGTCAATGGACATTTAGGTTGTCCCAGATCCTTCTCTTCAAGATCTGTAGTTCACCCATGAACCCATCCACACCAGCATCCCACAAGGACCTGGTGGTGGTTTTAAAACACGTGCACACATCTGTCGTGTGTACACTCTTCTCACAAAAAGTGGAGTCTAATTCCCCTCTCCTTGAATCTCGGCCAGTCTTTGTGACGCATTTCTAACAGAATGAGGAGGAAGTGATGCCACGTGACTTCAAGGCTAGGTCACGCAAAGACACAGCCCCTGCCTGCCTCTCTCTTAGGACCCACAGGTTGGGGGCCCTGGGGTAACATATAAGAAGCCCAGGCACACTGAGGCTGTATGCTGCTGGGTCAAGAACATGGTCTCCAGATAAAAACAGTACTCAACACAGGCAAGCAAATCACCGTCCTCAAACAGGTCCTGCTGTTTTCACCGGAGACCATGGGGATTGAGTCAGGTGCCCGAGGAGCCCCAGCCGCTGGCATCTCCCCAGTACAGCCACCTTCGTGTCAGTGAGTGAGGCTTTGGATGAGCCCAGCCTCATGCTGCAAGCCTCCCAGCTGAGCTGAGTGGAGCAGAGACAAGTTGTCCCCACCAAGCCCTGCTCAAATTACAGATCTGTGACCATACAAAAAATGCTATGGTTTTAAACCACTAGGTTTTGGGGTGATCTGTTATGCAGCTTTGGATAAACAGAACAGACCTCAGATGTAACACACTCCAAATGGAATTCCCTTCCTTCTGCCTGCCTCTGCTCTCTTTCCTGTTTTCCATGTGATCTGAAAGCCCTTGTCTGTTCTTTCCTATCCTCAGATCCTCTCCCCTCACATCTGACTTGTTCTACCAAAGATCCCTCGGGAATCCAGCACCACCACCTCTGGCATGGAACACAGTGATACCCCCTGCCTGCTTTGCTAGTACCTTCTATGCAGCTGGCAAAATGCTATTCTAAAACTAAACTCCCACCCACCTACCACCTGCCTATCAGAACACAGTCCTGATTCCTGATCCCAGTGCACAAGAGTGCTCACACACCCCTAGCGACCACCTAGAACTCCAGCCACAAGGAACTTCTGAGGATCACCAGCCCTCTGAACCTTCTTCCCAAATTCCCTTCCTCACCCTTCCTTCTCTCACCTACTTAGCCTTCAAGTCCAAGTTCAAAGGTCACCTGCTATGAGACCCCTCTCCTGATGACCAGCCAGAGTTGCTCACTTTCTCCTCAGCCTGTCATGCAGCCCTTACAACCTCCACTTGACTACAGTGACCAAGTTCTCTGTGTGTTTCTTCAGCCTGGCCTGTAAGCCTGAGGGCAGGCATCATATCATAATTGTCTATAAATAAACGAAATGTTTAATTTGAATGGGGAACCACTGAATTAGCATTTTACAGAAATGCTCACATTCCATTTCAGAATCAGTATCTATTGAACCCCAGTGCTAGTCACAGATTTTTACTCAATTTTCGCAAACAGTTGAAGTATTATCAGCCTCAAAGAGGTTGAGTGACTGATCCGATGTCTCATCACCAAAAAGTGATGAAGCCAAATTTTGAACACAGACGTAACTTCAGGTCCAGCATTCTTTGCCCTGAACATTTACAATGAGTTCTGGTGCACGAGGACAGACACGTGGCCATAGTCTGGTGCAGATACAAGTCCTACTGCGCCCTTCCCATGGTAGCTACCATAGCGTGGCACCCTTCTGAACACCTCTGAAAGGAAAAGGGACAAGATATAGAACTTTTAGGTAGTATAATATGTTGCATAAGGACATGAACTATATGGCCAAATATTTCAGATTTAAAACCCAGCTCTGTCTGCATCAAGCTATGTGCCCTTGGAGAAGTTATTACTTCATTCTTTTTTTTTTAAATAAGTAAATTTGTTTATTTATTTATTTATTTATTTATGGCTGTGTTGGGTCTTTGTTGCTGCGGGCTGGCTTTCTCTAATTGTATTGAGCAGGGGCTACTCTTCGCTGCGGTGCTCAGGTTTCTCATTGCGGTGGCTTCTCTTGTTGCAGAGCACAGGCTCTAGGCACGCGGGCTTCAGTAGTTGTGGCTCGTGGGCTCAGTAGTTGTGGCTCGTGGGCTCTAGAGCGCAGGCTCAGTAGTTATGGTGCACGGGCTTAGCTGCTCCGCGGCATGTGGGATCTTCCTGGACCAGGGCTTGAGCCTGTGTCCCCTGCATTGGCAGGCCAATTCTTAACCACTGCACCACCAGGGAAGTCCCATTACTTCATTCTTTCACATTTTGTTTCTTCAGTTGTAAAGCAAGGATATTATGAGTGTGGCTCACAGGTTTGTTATAAAAATTTTCAAAATGAAAAAAAAAAAGCATTTAGAACAGACCTAGTATATAGAAAACACCCAGCAGATGTTGTTGCTGGCATTAGTGGTAGTAGTGGTATTACTAAATGTGACCCAGTAAAACCCCAGTTGGAAAACTTAGGTCATTATAATGCAGGGCCTGAAGTGGTGTCCCTTCAGATTCCAATTTTGTTTTAATTAGTTGGAAGGAAACATTTCTAAAAAGTACTTAGTGTCCCCAGCCCTTTAAACTGTTTGCAAATGTAGTTTAAATTGTTCTTGGCCACTAGGTTACTCTCTTAGAGACAACAGGTGTGCGACCAAGTTTTTGTAAAACTCTCCACATCTAGTAGAGTAAGAATGGGGAGGTCATGGTCACTCAGCTTCTTGTTCCTCATGTGTGAAATGGAAATGATACCCGTTCTACCACCCTGCAGCACTGAAAGAGGGAAATGGAATAATATGAAGAAAAATTAGAAAGAGTTCTGCAAAAACCAGATGGAATCATCATCATCACCATTCTGATTACTAATAAAGTGATATACCGGAAGTGATACACTCAGTATATACCAAAATGGAAAGTTGGTCACCCCTTTGCTAAAATGCCCCAGCCAGCCAAAATGTTTGCATTTTTCCCTCTTTACATAATTTGTCTTCTGGTTAACTAGTAGCAAACCCTTTCCACCACTGTCAGCAACGCCATTACCCTTCTCAACTGCATTCAAAGAAAACTTCTAAAATGTATTGACACCATCCTTGCCTCCTAAGTTCAGAATACATTAGCATCAAATAACTACCCTCAATAAAATAGTATAGAAAACATATTTATGAAAGTATTTACTGAGCACTACATCCAACATCCTTTGGAGAACAAAAATTTAACAGCACTGTCTCCTCCTCTATCTGTAAATGTATACACACGCACTCTTACATATATACTTGGGAAGTAAAGTACCAGTTTGGTTTCTATTTACAGACCAGATTTTCAGTGATTATATATAAAACTATAAGCACATTTGGAACATGTATTCTTGTCTCCCTGCCAAACAATTAACTTTCCTTAATTCTTCACCTTTTCTATCTAATCCCATCTGATTTTATATAGGTTAGAAATCTTTCTAATGAATGTATGTGCAATAGGACAAATATTTATGGAATACCTACTACACACACACTCAACTGAGAGCCGGGAATACGAACGTAAGAACTTTCTCCTACTGACACTTCATTTCTAGCCAAGTACAGATCCGAGTAGGGTGGATAAACAACTATCTTTATTCCTACAGCCCTACTGATTGCACCATAAGCTCCTTTTCCACACCACAATGCCTCCAGCAAAGCTCAAAATACAATGGGTGAAGTTTAATCCTGTTTATTCTCAATCTGAAACTTTATAAGGTCATGTCTTACATCATGTTTAAACTGACATTTACATTTGCATAGCTGTAACATGAAACACATTCACCACGCCTATAAGCCAAGGCATGTAAATGACTAGTCTTGCCTAAAACCACGACTTTTCGTATTGATTACAAAAGCGTCAGAAGACACAAAGACACAGAGAAGGAAGTACTGAAAGCAACTCAGAGCCACGCAACTTACTCTATAGACTGTCACCGAGAAAATATCTGCTCTTAATAATGTCTTTTCTTAGTAAAAATAACATAAAAGATTCAACATAACCAAAATAAAAATAGAAAAAAATAAATACTTGCCACAAAACACAAAGGTTTAATATGAACAGGGGAGCGGGGTGAGGGTCAAAGAAGGCACTAAGATCCCAATTTTAAAATGAAGGAGCAAACAATCTCAAAAGGGGAACACAAACGGCTAATATCATCTACAGCCTTTCTAGCAAGTGGAAGAATTTTAAATGAAAAGAGATGGCATTTTTTTACCTATAAGCTTTATAATTCTTTTTTTTTTTTTTTAAGGGCAATGACATCTTGCAGAAAAGGAAACAAACGAGAGTGAAAAGGCAATTTACAGAAGGGGAGAAAAACATCTGCAAACCATGTATCTCATGAGGGCTAAGTATCCACAACACATAAACAACTCCTACAACTTGACGAAAATATTAATAATAATAATAATCCAAACACAAAATGGGCAAAGGACTTGAATAAACACTTCTCCAAAGAAGACATACAGATGGCCAACAAGCACATGAAAAGCTGCTCGACATCACTAATCATCAGGAAAATGCAAATCCTAACCACGATGAGATATTATCTCAGACCAATTGTATCAAAACGAGAAAATAAAAAGTGTAGCTGAGGATGTGGAAAAATTAGAACCCATGCAGGCTCCCTCTCTCTTCAGTTTTATGGCCCCTACAACCTTCCCATTTCCCTTTAAAATAACTGTTGGTAGGAATGTAATATGGTACAGCCATTCAGCCACTATGGAAAACAGTATAGAAGTTTGCAAAAAGAAAAAAAAAAACAAACCTAGAAATAGAACTACCATATATACCAGTCATTTTATTTCTGGGTATTGAAGGGGTTCAGAACAAGTCTCCCTCAAATATACCACTCTGGCATGTGGACTATTTTGAGCTGAAGGCATTCAAGACCCAGCAGATTCAGGAAAAACTTTTACCTCTGCCTTACCTGCCTAAAAGGATTTAGACAGAGGGTCTAGTCCAGGAAGGGAACTATCACAAGAGATAATTACAAAGAGCACAGGTGAGGTGTTGAGCTGGGGGTAGCTCAACTGGGCCTAGAGATCAAAGTCCTCCCTGGATCCCACTGTCCTGCGTGGCATGGCAAACATCTGTTTACCAAACCTTTGCTCTTCCCATCTTCCTGTGATCGTCTTCCTTCTCTTTGAAGACCCAGAACCCTACCCCCTTCTCCATAACACAGAATGTCATATAAGTCTCAATTCCCTGAATGCCTGTGGGTCTCATATTCTTGTAAAATCCCCGCACATATGTAACTAAATTTGTTTTTCACCCGTTAATCTGTCCTACGTTAATTTGATTATCAGACCAGCCAAAGAACCAAGAAGGGTAGGGGAAATAAATTTTCCTTTCCTACAGTATATACCCAAAAGAATGGAAAACAGGACTCAAAGAGTATTTGTACACCCATGCCCACAAAAGCCAAAAGGTGGAAGCAACCTCTGAATGCCCACTGAAGAATGAATAAAGAAAATAAAGTATGATAAAGAGAATGGGACATACATATATACTGGAAAATTATACAGCCTCTAAAAAGATAGAAATCCCACAATATGCAACAACATGGATGAATCCTGAAGACACTATGCTAAGTGAAATAAGTCAGTCACAAAAAGACAAATACTGCATGATTCCACTTTAATGATGTAGGTGAAGTAATCAAACTCATAGAAACAGAAAAGAAAATGGTGGTTACCAGGGGCTGTGTGGAGAGAGAAATGTGTGTTGCTCAATGGGTGCATGGTTTCAGTCATCAAAATGAAAAAGTTCTAGAGATTTCTTATACAATAAGGTACATATAGTTAACAACACTCTCCTGTACACTTAAATATAGCTAAGATAATGTATTTTATGTCATGCATTTTTCACTACAATAAAAAAAGCAGTAACAATTATGTTTTCCAGAAAGCGATTTAGCAACAGGCATGAAAGGCCTAAACATACTGACATCCTTTGTCCTGTCTCAGGAAGTTTACCTTAAAACAATTTCTCTTTAAAGTATTATAATAGCTAAAATGAAAAGCAATCTATATTCCAGCAAAGAAACAGTTAAATAAACATCAAATGCTGAAAGGGTACAGTCATCAAAAAAGGTAGTTTGGAGATACTTTTTTAAATGACATGTTAAAATTCTGATTATCTAATAGTATCCAAAATACAATACAAAGCTATATATATATTATGTATAGTACGACTATGATGAACATATACTGGGACATTCAATAAAGGAAAAAACAAGGTCTAATAAAAGAAAGAGAAAGGGAAACGGGGGTAGAGAGGAAGAGCAACGGGGAGGGAAGAAAGCTATACCAAACGGATTTCTGTTGAATTTGCATCCAGACAAGTTGATTCTAATGTTCATTTGGAAATAAAATCTGGCAAGAATAGCTAGGAAAAACTCTAGCAATAAGAAGAAAAACAGAGTGAACAGGAGAGACTAGCCCTTCCAGACATTTTTACATATTACAAAGCTACAATAATTTAAACCGTTTAGTTGCTGGGAATGAACAGACAGATCAAGGGGAAAGAAAATAATACAGGACTTTAGTATTGATAACAGTACTATGTCAAATTAGTAAAGGAAAGAGCCATTAGTCAGTGAATGGTATTGGACAATTCAGTAGCCAGCTGAGGGGCTGGCAGCCGGTTGAGATTCATAACTCCCATTTTTTAATCAAAATAATCTCCAGATGGATGAAAGATTTAAATGTAAAAAATAAAAACATAAACTCAAAGTGAGAATAGCATTTCTAGGAATGATTCAAGAGCAGAAGCTATAAATAAAAACCACCATCAATTAGTATTTCTGCTTGGAAAATATCACCAGAAAGTCAAAAAAGGAATGACAAACTAGGAAAAAATATATTAGCAATTCATGTCATGGACAGAGGGCTACATTCTATAAGTCAAGAAGAAAAAGAGAAAAGAAAAATTGGCAAAGTATATGATCAGACATGTCACAGAAAATGCAATCTAGATCTCAAACACATCAAAAGAAGTATGACCACCTTCATATTAAGAAAAGTATATAATAAAGCATATACTGAGAAACTCCTTTTCCCCTACAAGATAAGCAAAGATGAAAAAGTGTGACAACACCCTGGGCGCACGATGGAGGGAAGCAGATGCTCACACATTGCTGGTGGCGAATAACTGGCACCACTTCTATGGAGCGGAATTTAGCACATCAAAACTGAACAGTCGCATTCTTCTAAGAATTCTTCCTACAGACATACTGGCGCATTTATCAAATAACTTGCATACAGATTTATTTGCTGCAGCTTTGCTTTCATAGCAAAATATTAGGGGAAACCTAAATGTCCATCAATAGGGAACAAGATAAACATCACCTGTTATGGTACATCTACAAATAGACATCTACAAATAGCCCTGAAAATGAAACAGCTCTATATAACGTTATGTTCAATGATCTCTAAAATACACATTGTATTTCAGTGAAAGAAGTGAGACGCTAAATAATCTGCGTGCTACAGCTTATATAATACACACACATACATACATAGTATTGAAATACATGTGTGTACACCTATGTAAGTAGAATCTCTCTGGATGGATAGAGAAGAAACTGTTAATAATGGTGACATCACTACCCAAGGGAAATAGCCTCAGAGACAGGAGTGGAAGGGAGATTTACATTTTGCAACCTTTTAGTCATTCTGAACGCTGTATCATGTGCATTAATTACCTGGTCACACTAGTCAAAATGATGCTGGAGAAGGGTATTTTTAAAATATACTGAGTGTAAAAAGGGAGGGGAGGCAAGATATAAGATGAAATAGTCAATAGGAGATTATTTTGTGATTTGTTTAAAAGGATAGATACATGGATGGATATAAACCAATACGTTAACAGTGATTTTCCAGACTAGGATTATAGGTAATATTATGTTCTTTTTCTCCATCTGTATTTTCTGACTTTACTAAAATGAACAATTACTCTCGGTTACGAAGAAGTATTTTTAATTTAAACATTTTGTTAACTTCCACTAAACATTAAATCCCTTGATCCCTTGGACACTTTTCTAATAAAAAAAACACTGCTAAGATTATGGTTTCTGGACAGCTGGTACCCAGCGAGTTTAAATAAAATTTGGAAGAGCCTCAGAAGAGAGATTTTTAAAAGTCAACAATTAAAACAGAAATAATTAACCCCACAAGGAAAATAAAATAATGTGAGCCTCCAACAAAAGGAACAGCAGCACAGAAGTTCAGGAGATTCGGGTGTTCTTTTTTGTTTGGAAGTGTGATTGTATTTGTTTTTATTGTGTACACAGATTCTGCGGTTTTGAGATCTTTCTGAAGGATCACAACCCCTCTTACCACTCAGCTTTTCCCTAGGGACTAGGCAGGTTGCTGCATAAAAATAAATGCAGGAAGTAAATGGGAGCTAACAAAGGCATTAGCACCATACGGAAAGTGAGACTTGCCCAAAGACACCAAGAACCTGGGTGGGTCACACCCACAGATTTGTGAGCAGACCCTCAAAACTGTTATCCATGCATCCCTATGTTTGTGTTACCTGTAAATGAGCGACACCTTACCTTTCTGTTATTTCTAAGCCATAATTACCATGCTGAAATTATAGTAACCTATTATTGTGTCATGGTTTTCTTACAGCTTTCTCCTCCCCCAGTTGTTTGAGCCCCAGCAGCCTTCCCTCACCCCATTAAAATATAAAGCTTTGGTGGTGGTAGTGGTTTAATTCAAACACAGATAAAATGCTTAGTGGCTAGGTGACTGTCACTTCAATATAATGGTGCTAAACGACAAGTTATTACTAACATAGGAGAGTACTCGAGTACAATTATCTATTCAGCCCCATCAAAGGCAGTCAGGAGATATTTTCCACAATGTTTTCTCTAGCTAGCCAGCTGCACTGCACTTTCAAAGTGGGAAATAGCACACACGTTAAGTGTGCTTTGCTGGGCTGAACGCGTAATAACTCCTGAGAGGCACTATGTGGTTTACGGTACATTTTAAATCATTTGATGTTGACTGCTCTCAATATAAGTAGAGTATTGTATACAAAGTCTGGGTATAGTAGAGGACAGGAAAAACAGAATCTCAGGCTGATACTAAAAAACATTCAGAATACATGGTTGAAAACAAAGGTAAACTGCTCATTTTAAAACTTCATAGCTCTGTTAAAACTCAGTAGCAAAGGATAGATTTTGACAACTTCATAAGAAGTAAGGGATAAGGAGACAATTCAACAGAGACGCGTACTTAAGACAAGAGGTAAGGCATTTAATTTTGCATCTAGAGGTGTTTTTTTTTTAAGGGACAAACACAACAAACTCCACACATACCAAAAAAGTAAATTAAACAAATTCTAAAATGTTCTGATTTGGTTTTAGATACTTCGAAAAAAATCACAAATTCAAGTGACGATCACAGCCAACCTTCTTTCAGCCAACGTACTTTGCTGGTGAACCTGCAGGTTTACAAATGCAGGTTCTTCCTTCTCAGTCTCAGCCTGGGGTCTATGGAATCGCTGAAGACTGAGCCATCCCCTCTACCGGTTCAAAGACCTGACGGGTAAACTTACCCTCTACGCTCAATGCAGCCTTATCAGCAACTTTCTCCACCCAACCAGATTTCTGCTTCTTTAAAACACAGAGGAAAAAATGTACAGGAGGAAGTGGGAAGCAAATGACCAACTTAGAGGGACATCGGAGGTTACAGGAACCTGAAGGTACTTGCTCTTGGGCACTTTTCCCTTTCATCTGAGGCAGTCAACACACATTTCTGAACACCTACTATGTGCTGTGGGAACATAGAGATGAAAAGGCAAAGGAGACAGGCAGAAGGAAGCAAAAGTATAAGGAAAGGCCATGTGGTTCTAAGACAGCAAAGCTGTGCGGTGAGTCAGCTGACCTTGCCCAGGCGGGTGGCTCGTCAAGTCTCCAGACTCTCCACTTTAAGAGGATGGATTTCCCTAGCCGTCCAAGAATGACAATTAAAAGCAAGGACTGACATGACTAACAAATATCCTGACCAAAGAAAACATCTGAAAATTAGAGACGGAAAAAGACTCCTCTTATAAACCAAGAAATTTATTAAATATGTCTTAGACACACACACACACACACACACACACACACACACACAGAAAAAAAAAACTAGTCCTACAAAAACCACACAAAAGGGCTTCCCTTGTGGCGCAGTGGTTAAGAATCCACCTGCCAATGCAGGGGACACGGGTTCGAGCCCTGGTCCGGGAAGATCCCACATACCGCGGAGCAACTAAGACAATGTGCCACAGCTACTGAGCCTGCACTCTAGAGCCCGCGAGCCACAACTACTGAGCCCGTGTGCCACAACTACTGAAGCCTGCGTGCCTACAGCCTGTGCTCTGTAACAAGACAAGCCACTGCAATGAGAAACCCATGCACCACAACGAAGAGTAGCCCCCGCTCGCCGCAACTAGAGAAAGCCCACGCACAGCAACAAAAACCCAACTCAGCCAAAAATAAATAAATAAATTTATTTATTTTTTAAAAAAACAAAACACACAAAGTGCATCAGCAAACTGGACTATTACAGAAGTACTAATGGCTGTGACTCTTACCAGCCAAACTAGAATACAAAATCTAAAAAAAATTAGTCACTCCACTCACCTGAGTCAAACACAGCTCTGTCCACTTTGACAAGTACCACATACAGTTATGTATTCTAAAAACATCATTATGTTAAATATGACAACGTAAGACATACAAACGTTCACATATTTGACACCCTCATTGCCCCCATTAAAATCCAGATAAAAAAATGCTGGCTTATTTGGTGGCCCCTAGGCCTCCTCCTAACAATACATATAAGACCTGTGAGGGGCTTTTTGACTCAAACATTTAAATATCTACCATGTGCAAATCACCAGGCTACCCAACCGTGGACAAAGATGAAGCATATGCTTCTAACCTCAAGACGTATAAAATCTAGACAATATGTGTTCAAGTGTATATATAGTGTATTACATATGCACTATATATTACATATTGTATAGCTAGTGGGAAGCAGCTGCATAGCACAGGGAGATCAGCTGCGTGCTTTGTGACCACCTAGAGGGGTGGGATAGGGAGGGTGGGAGGGAGATGCAAGAGGGAGGGGATATGGGGATATATGTACACATATGGCTGATTCACTTTGTTGTGCAGCGGAAACTAGCACAACATTGTGAAGCAATTATACTCCAATAAAGATGTTAAAAAAGAAAAGAACTGACAGTTAAAAAAATATATTGTATAAAATGTTTATAATATACACACTCAGATGTCAGGTGTGAGATTAATTTGAGGGGTGGGGAGAAAGGAAGGGTTGGAAGGCTCCAAAGATTCTATCTTACAACTTATCAGAAGTAAAACACAAAATAGTATATATGGAATATGGTTTTATTTCAACAAAAACTCACATGCATGAAAGTAAATACTGGAGGGTAAAAAAAAAATTAATGAAAACTGTTGTATTAGAACTCAAAATAGGAATAATTCCTATGCCCCACTTCCTAAAATTTACCTTAATATCGTTACTCTTTTTTTTTCTTTTAGCGTTTATATACCTTTTTAAAAGCGTGCCACGAATCTGTGATTACTGTTAGTGGGTTATTATCAGCAAAGATCTCTAGGATGTGGCAATGTTTAAATCCGAAAACCTTGCCATACTACTGCCACATCTCTCTTAAACAATGACTCAACTGGAGGCAATTTCACTTAATACACTATATTCAAAAACAAGTGCATCCAAAGCTAGAGTAATCAGATTAGGGGTTTTGTGTTGGGGGGTTTCACCTTGATGGGTAAAAGAGGACCCTTGCTATGAAAAATTCCTCGCCTGCAAATAAACCCGTAGCCACTACTCCACAATTGGGGGATGTTAAATGTTTGCATCCAAAGCCATCGCCAGGGGCTCAAACGCCACCCAAAATCCTAACCACGTTAAGGAGAAGAGGGCAGAAAGTCTTCACACGCGGGTGGGGAGGACTTCACGTGCCCATCTTGCGGGGCGAAACAACCTACTGTCCTCAGTCCCTCAGTTTCCACCGGTCACAAGAGCGAGCTGAACAGGACTCCCTGGGTACTGTTTTCCACCAAAGCGCATCTCGATCTGCAGCCCCGGCTCGGTAAGCCTGGCGCCAGCCCTCCGCCGCCTCCCAGAACCTTCTCTTTTTCTTTCTGCTTCGTCTCTCTCTCTAACACACACGCGCGCCCCATCCGCCCTCTCCGGCCGCCAGCGCCGCTCCCTGAAGCAGGGCCCCACCAGGACGCCGGATCCGGATCGGGGATGCAACTCGCGGCGCAGGCACCGAAGGCTCTGCACCTGCTCCGGCGCCAGGCCGCGCGCCGCGCCGGACCCCGACTCGGACCCCAGCGCCGCGCCGGACCTCGCGCCCATCCCGGAGGCGCCGTGCCGGTGGCGTCCGCGCCCTCACCTTGCTCGCCGCGATCCATGTCTCCCGCCCGCCCGCCGCGCTCCTCCCGTCCTCCGCCGGCGGCTCCCGGGAAGTCCCCTCCCCCCGGAGGCGTAGAGCGCGGCGGCACCGCCCGCGCGCGGTGGGGAGCGCTTCGCCGGGGCGTCAACCAATCACCTGACCCCGCCGGCTGGTGCGCTCCGCCGCGTCGGCGCTGGAGGGAGGACGGACGGAAGGACCGACGGACGGAAGGGCGGGCGGGGAGGGCAGGCTGAGCTCAGGCAGGAACTCGGCCCGGGGGAAGAGGGAAGAGGGGGAAGGCGAAGGCTCTGCATCACCGTGGGGGCCGCGTGGGGACCGGGATGGCGTTTACGTTCCACCCTCAAGTTATTTATCATATCAGAAGTTTTCTCGGGGGACCCTGAAGATTCCCTTTCTTTGCCTCCGCGAGCGCGTACTCTTCTGTACTTATTGAGTGGCAAAAACAGGAAGGTTCTTTCGACATGCCAGTGGCTCTTTTTCCCTTATATTCTTCATGTTCTCCTGTTGCCGAAATAATAGCCTATGCTATCTGCCAGACTAGGTCCGAAGCAAGCCAAGAGGCGAAAATTACAAAGAATCTCTCGAAAAACCATGTGGTCCTGTCTTTTAATAGCGCAGGGTTTTCGGTGGCAAATTAGGAAGATTTTCATGTAATAAAATCTGACTGTTTTGAGTGCAGGATTAAGGACAACACGCTGAGATGAATTAAATGAAATGTTGGAAATGAATTAAGTTAACCAAAGGGTAGAATTATCAACAGGGATCTTTTGAAAGTATAATTGGAGGCTTCATGTCCATTGATCAACGGACAGTTTGAAGTTCCTGTAATAACACTTCTCGTGATTAGCATTAGCACTCTATTTCCAAAGTGTTCTGCAGTTTCTCATCTTACGTGAAGTCACTTTCATTACCACATAGTTCTAAGGTGGTAACCCAGTTTCCTAAGCTGTCTGCAGCTACGAATAAGGCAAGCTTCTTTTTGTGCTACGTGGAGACTCTGGCTTGGCCTTCAGCCCGCAGCGTCGCCTACTATTTCACACACGCTAGGCTTTTGTTAATATGTTTTTTAATTAGCAGTAGTTACCTGAAGCAACTCCATGTTTTCTGTCCATTGCGCTGTAAGTAAGTGTATCTCTTTCCCACCTGCATTGCCAGCGTCTTCTCGTGAGGTTTGTTCTGTTTATCTCAATCCGCTGAGACCTCTCCTCTTTGACTGCCCCTACTCCCACTGCACTTGGCTTCTCTCCTGTGGCACTCACCCCTGGGACTCATCTCCCAGGCCAGCCTGCTACAGCTATAGGGTTGTCTTTTTCACAGCCCTGCTAGGTCATAACTTAGCAGCTTATGAGCTTCAGGAGGTCAAGGATCATTTGTGTCATGGTTTCATTGCTTTAATTATGCTATGCATTTAGTCAACATTGTAAGTTTAGCTTTCAGGTTTAAATTTAAAAAGAGGTACATTGTATCTACTAATAATCCAGTGTTTGTAACAAAGAGGTGCAATGATAGTTTTTTTTTTCTTTTAAATGACCTTTTAAATGTACCAGTAAGGTAAATGTTGGCATTGGCAGGAAGTTCTATAACGGGATCAAGAATTTTTGACCAGCTGCTGCTCAGATAAATGGCTGGAAAGACAATCTCTCAACCTATGGACTAACTTGTGGACAAAAAAATAGCACTTGAAAATAGTGTTGGTTCAAAATATGATTTATTCTCTTCGTATCTATTTAACTTGCTATATAGTTAGAAACCTGACTGTTATGTATGTTGGGAGAGAAAAATGACTTGTGTTTTGAAGAATTTATGTGCTTGTTCACATCTGCGGCTAATAGCATACAGATGCTAATAGCACAGCCCATACCCAGCTTTACCATTTTTCTTCGTAAGAGAACCCAAATATTATTTGGGATAGCGGTGTGTCCAGCTGAAACATGGCCACTTTAACCTCCCTTGCAGCTGGAGGTGGCACTCTGACACATTAATGACCAATGAGATATGAGCAAGAAACCTCCAAGAAATCATTCGGAAAGAAAGACTTGGCTGGACCTAGAGATGATCATACTAAGTGAAGTAAGTCAGCCAGAGAAAGACAAATATTATATGATATCACTTATATGTGGAATCTAAAAAGTAATACAAATGAACATATTTACAAAACAGAAACAGACTCACAGATGTAGAAAACAAACTTATGGTTACCAAAGGGGAAAGGGGGGAAGGGATAAATTAGGAGTATGGGATTAACAGATACACACTACTATATATACAATAGATAAACAACAAGGATTTACTGTATAGCACAGGGGACCATATTCAATATCTTATAATAACCTATAACAGAAAAGAATCTGAAAAAGAATAGATATATATTTATGTATAGCTGAATCACTTTGCTGTACAACTGAAATTAACACAATATTGTAAATCAACTATACTTCAATTTTAAAAAAAGAAAGACTTGGAAACATTTTTTTCTTCAGCTTCCCCCTTCCAGCCTAGAAGGGCAGCAGCCATCTTGAAACATGAGGAAGGAAACCACAGCCAAGTTTGGCAGCGTAGAAAGGCAGAAAGAGCCTGGGTCTTCAGTGGCATCATGAAGCTGCTTCTTATGGGAGAAAAAATAAACGCCTGGCTTTTTTAAACCACTAGAGCTGGCTTCCTGTTACACTGAGCCAAAAACATCCTAACTAATACAACATGCCATTTTAAAATTCCCTTCCTGGCATGTACCAGCATAGGTGGATTCATGCAGCCCTGAACCTTAGACAAATATTAACTTAATTTTCTCTACAAGGCTAAAAAAGCACTGTTTATATTATAAACAACCTAGCATGTAATAGTTCCACAAAAGCCTACTTTTCTCTTGTGTCTTCCTTCTACTTGTTTTTTTTTCTTGACAAATAGAATCTGTACTTAACAACTCATGATGTGTTACAACTCAAATGAACAGAGCTTATGTTTTAGCACACCGAGGAATCTCTGGAGAATGGCTAGCACTTAAACTGAGCACCGGGGTGCATTTAACTGAACCATCCTCTAAAAGGCTCAGTACAGGAGAGAGACACTAGATTTACTTTGCAGGGTTGTTGTTGTTAATGGTGACATGGATTTTTTTTTCTTTTTTAGTTTCTTTTTTCAAATACCCATTCATTGGTGAAATTTCTACAAGAAAATGTACCAAGGGGACTCCCTGGCAGTCCAGTGGTTAGGACTTGGTGCTTTTACTGCTGTGGCCCGGGGTTCATCCCTGGGCGGGTAACTAAGATCCCACAAGCTGCGTGGCATGGCCAAAAAAAAAAAGTGTAGCAAAAAGCAGATGAATGGAAGCAAATGAAAATATTAAAGAGGTTAGAAACAGAAGCCGTACATTATAAGTGGAAACTATACACTCTGCCCTCGTTGTACCCATTCCCCATCTGATAGCCAGCAGAAATCACATAAAATGTATATGGCCAGATGGTCTTTGCAGGCCCACCCCTCACATTTGTGGGACCCAGGGTGAGGGTACAAACAAAGGCCCTGGCCCTTTCCTCTGGCTTGGTCTTTTTCCTAGGACTCTGTCCTATAGTCATGCTGGCCTGCCATGCTCCTGTGCCCAGGCACCTCAGCCAGAAATCCCATCTCGATCCACCCTTTCCCATCAACCACCCCTGGGTCACACCTGTAGTTGTAGACTAGGATTGCAGACACCCAGGGCATGGTGTATAAGAGGGTGCAGGAATGGATGGGTAGGTCCAATTGGTGCCAAGGATTCCTTACCCTGAGAAAAGCACTGGTGGGTGATCTCTAAAACCCAGGGCCCCGTACGGGGGTCCCCCGTAGCCTGGGTCTAGGATTGCCAGATAAGATACAGGACACCCAGTTCAATCTGAATTTCAGATAAACAACAAATAATTCTTTAGTATAAGTTTATCCCCTGCAATATTTGTGACACACTTATACTAAAAAAAAGTTATTCATTGTTTATCTGAAATTCTTAATGGGTTCCTGTGTTTTTGTTTGCTAGCTCTGTCAACCCAAACTGTTTCTAAGGGCAGTTCTGGCTCTCTGATCGCTCAAGCCACTAAAGGCCTATGATACCACAATTTTGAAAAAGTGACCATATTCCAGCAGAAAGACAGACTCTTGATAGTTGAGCTATGGAAGTAAATGAGGTACATATACTAGGTGAAAGTTAGGAAGGCCAAGAAATCAAGGACACGTTTTGGAGAAATATTGATTTAATAACAGGTAATTAACACTTAATTGCTTTAGAAAATATTACAGCCATCTTGTATTCTCTCAGCTATGTAAAAAACTGACTGTGAATATGATATAAACAACTTTACACTGGCATTTTTCACAGAACTAGAACAAAAAATTTCACAATTTGTATGGAAACACAAAAGACCCCGAATAGCCAAAGCAATCTTGAGAACGAAAGAAGGAACTGGAGGAATCAGGCTCCCAGACTTCAGACTATACTACAAAGCTACAGTTATCAAGACGGTATGGTACTGGCACAAAAACAGAAAGATAGATCAATGGAACAGGATAGAAAGCCCAGAGATAAACCCACGCACATATGGTCACCTTATCTTTGACAAAGGAGGCAGAAATGTACAGTGGAGAAAGGACAGCCTATTCAATAAGTGGTGCTGGGAAAACTGGACAGCTACATGTACAAGTATGAGATTAGATCACTCCCTAACACCATACACAAAAATAAGCTCAAAATGGATTAAAGACCTAAATGTAAGGCCAGAAACTATCAAACTCTTAGAGGAAAACATAGGCAGAACACTCTATGACATAAATCACAGCAAGGTCCTTTTAGACCCACCTCCTAGAGAAATGGAAATAAAAACAAAAGTAAACAAATGGGACCTAATGAAACTTAAAAGCTTTTGCACAGCAAAGGAAACCATAAAGAAGACCAAAAGACAACCCTCAGAATGGGAGAAAATATTTGCAAATGAAGCAACGGACAAAGGATTAATCTCCAAAATTTATAAGCAGCTCATGCAGCTTAATAACAAAAAAACAAACAACCCAATCCAAAAATGGGCAGAAGACCTAAATAGACATTTCTCCAAAGAAGATATACAGAGTGCCAACAAACACATGAAAGAATGCTCAACATCACTAATCATGAGAGAAATGCAAATCAAAACTACAATGAGATATCATCTCACACCAGTCAGAATGGCCATCATCAAAAAATCTAGAAACAATAAATGCTGGAGAGGGTGTGGAGAAAAGGGAACCCTCTTACACTGTTGGTGGGAATGTAAATTGATACAGCCACTGTGGAGAACAGTATGGAGGTTCCTTAAAAAGCTACAAATAGAACTACCATATGACCCAGCAATCCCACTACTGGGCATATACCCTGAGAAAACCATAATTCAAAAAGAGTCATGTACCAAAATGTTCATTGCAGCTCTATTTACAATAGCCCAGAGATGGAAACAACCTAAGTGTCCATCATCGGATGAATGGATAAAGAAGATGTGGCACATATATACAATGGAATATTACTCAGCCATAAAAAGAGACGAAATTGAGCTATTTGTAATGAGGTGGATAGACCTAGAGTCTGTCATACAGAGTGAAGTAAGTCAGAAAGAGAGAGACAAATACCGTATGCTAACACATATATATGGAATTTAAAAAAAAATGTCATGAAAAACCTAGGGGTGAAACAGGAATAAAGACACAGACTTACTAGAGAATGGACTTGAGGCTATGGGGAGGGGGAAGGGTAAACGGTGACAAAGCGATAAAGAGGCATGGACATATATACACTACCAAAAGTAAGGTAGTTAGCTAGTGGGAAGCAGCTCGGTGCTTTGTGACCGCCTGGAGGGGTGGGATAGGGAGGGTGGGAGGGAGGGAGACGCAAGCGGGAAGAGATATGGGAATATATGTATATATATAACTGATTCATTTTGTTGTGAAGCTGAAACTAACATACCATTGTAAAGCAATTATACTCCAATAAAGATGTTAAAAAAAAAAAACAACTTTAAAATGCATAAAAATGAATATTGGCAGGAAAGAGTACTTAATACTAATGGAAGTTAGACATGTAAATCCCTAAATGTTAACAGGAAGAGATCTCAAGTTATTGATTTTGACTATGTTAAGAAAAGCCATAGACCACTTAATGTTCCTTGTATTTTTTTAGCCACTTTGAGTTCTGTGTGTTTATCAAATTACATCATGGGAGCTGGGTGGGGAGGGGAGTGCATGGAGAGCCGCGGTCCCTTTTCTCCTGGAGCCTCAAACATCACTGTTCTCAGTATTTTCATGTATTCTTAAAACTACTGTCTGATATAAATTGCACTAATTATGTATAGATTGAAGAATTAAATGATTAACAGTATTTGTACATTTTTAAACTAGCATTCGACTCAATGACATGCAGGTCATCTCCTCCCTGCAGAGATATTTAGTTTTCCAGAGCACCAATGTTCCTCTTCTAGAAATGGTGCAGGCTAGAATGGCAAGTGCCCAAGGTCACGGCTTGAGGAGGCACTGCCCCAAAAGGCAACTCTGCAAGGCCAGATACAACTCAGAAAACCTGATTGGATTTAGTTGAACAGTCGCTTAAAAGTTGACTTAAGGGACTTCCCTGGTGGCACAGTGGTTAAGAATCCGCCTGCCAATGCAGGGGACACGCGTTCGAGCCCTGGTCCAGGAAGATCCCACATACCACGGAGCAACTAAGCCCGTGTGCCACAACTGCTGAGCCTGTGAGCCACAACTACTGAAGCCTGTGCACCTAGAGCCTGTGCTCCGCAACAAGAGAAGCCACCGCAACAAAGAGTAGACCCCGCTCACCGCAACTAGAGAAAGCCCGCACACAGCAACAGAGACCCAACACAGCCAAAAATACATTCATTAATTAATTATTTTTAAAAAGTTGACTTAAGTGAGCTTTGAGATCATTTTAAAACCATCACAATCCTGGGCTTCTCATTTAAGCTTCTCTGGCTCACTCTCCTCTAAAATTAGGAGGCATATGTTGGGATAAGAATGGCATATCACACACACATTAATTCACTTTTAAAATTTATTTTATTGAGATATAATTCACATACTATAAAATTCACCCTTTTAAAGTATACAATTCAGTAGTCTGAATGAACATTCATTCATTCTTACTTCCTCCCAATGCTAGTAAAAATTACAGAAAAGGGGAAAACCCATGAGGACAGAGAGAATGCAAGAGGCTGCATAATCATAACTGACCTGGCAGATCTGAGAAAGCTGACTGCTAAACTGGCAGTGGGGAAAGCCAAGAAGAACCTAATTTATAATGCAGAACATCTAAAAACCTCGGGACTTAACACCAGGTATCTGCGGGTGCAGAGAGAAAGTGAGGCTCAATACAGGAGGATTGGTTGAAAGGCTACTTAAGGAGTTAGGTTGTAATTCCCTCCCCAGCTCTGCTCAGAAGACTGAGGTGATTTCTCTGGAGAAAGAAACTGGCCAATCTATTGACTAGAGCACAGTAAGTACATTGAGGGTGACTTCCTACCACAAGCAGAGAAGTTCGTTAGCCATTCACATCACGAATGCTGAGATCCCCAACTTCCCTTGGTTCTCAGAATGCAGCCAGCCAGTCCTATGAAAGTTGGAATACCCTGAAAGTAGGAGATAGAAAGATCCACCTCTCAGGAATTTGACCAAACCAAGAGAAAACAACCCCTAAAATGGTGATCTTGTGCAAGCCAGATCACCTTGCCCTCAAGCCCATGGTCCACGAGTCTTGCCCGGGCACCAGGGAGAACAGACAGCGGCTTAAGGTCCATGATGGGCAGCCATGAACCAACAGAGTGTTACACAATGGAAGACAGAGACCAAAATAAACACAACAGAAAGGCAACTTACAGGAAACAAACTATACAGGGAGAAGAAAACAGATTTTTCTGCTACAACTTTTGATATAATAACTATCATTATTATATTCAGAGAGAAGTAAAGATATCCCAAACATGAAACAAGTATTTGCTATACAAAAAAAAGGAACATTCAGAGAATAAAGAGTTCTCGGAAGTTAAATATATTATAGTAGACATTAAGATACTATAATATAGTGGTAGGCAGAATAAGGATCCCTAAAGATGTCTACATCCTAAGCCCTGAAACCTATGGCAAAATGGACTTTACAGATACGATTAAGGTTAGGGATCTTGAAATAGGAGATCACCCTGGATTATCAAGTGGGCCCAATCTAGTTAAATGCGCCCTTGAAAGCTGAGAAGTTTTCTGGCCAGAGGCTGAGAGATGCCACAGTAGAAGGAGAGGAGAGATTAGAACGCATGAAAGGGACACCACTCACTGTTGCTGGATTTGAAGATGAAGGAAGGGGGCCACGAGCCAAGCAATGTAGGGGCCGCTGGAAGCTGGAAGAGCCCCCAGCTGACAGCCATCAAGAAAACGCAGGGGCTTCCCTGGTGGCGCAGTGGTTGAGAGTCCGCCTGCCGATGCAGGGGACACGGGTTCGTGCCCCGGTCCAGGAAGATCCCACATGCTGCGGAGCGGCTGGGCCCGTGAGCCATGGCCGCTGAGCCTGTGCGTCCAGAGCCTGTGCTCCGCAGCGGGAGAGGCCACAACAGTGAGAGGCCCGCGTACCGCAAAAAAAAAAAAAAAAAAGAAAGAAAAAAAAAGAAAAACAGAAAATGCAGACTGCAGCCCTACAATCGTATGAATCTGAATTCTGCCAACAACCTGAATAGGCAAAGAAAGATTCTTCCCAAGAGTCTCTGGAAAGGAACGCAGCCCTTCAGACTCCTTGACTCTAATCCGTAAGATTCACATTACACTTCTAACCCTCAGAACTGTAAGGTTTGTGTTTTTTAAGTCACTTTGGAGTAGAAAGTCAAGTAAATTTCCTAGAAAGTAGAACAAAAAAGAAGGACCTGACAAATAGAGGAGAAAATAGAA
This sequence comes from Lagenorhynchus albirostris, assembly GCF_949774975.1. Classification (NCBI taxonomy): domain Eukaryota; kingdom Metazoa; phylum Chordata; class Mammalia; order Artiodactyla; family Delphinidae; genus Lagenorhynchus; species Lagenorhynchus albirostris. The sequence continues at coordinate 23,124,541 of NC_083111.1, forward strand.
GAAAATTAGAAGGCTGATCCCAGAGATCCCATATCCAAAAAAAAGAGCTTGAGAGAGATGGAGAAAACAGACAGAAGAAAATCATCAATGAAATAACTCCCCAAATGGAAGAACATGATTTCCAGATTGAAAGGGATCACTAAGGGCTGAGAGCATACCATGTATTTATGAAATTCAGAACATTGAATACAAAGATCCAGAGATGAAAAGCAAAAGGTCACTTTCCAAGTACAAGGGTAAAAATGATTTTTAACTTTTGAACCAGACTAGAGGACAATGGAGCTCTAGCCTTAATTTACTAAAGTGATTTCGCCCTTATTTTCTCCTTGTATTGAAGGGACAGAATGGGAGTGAATGGGAAAGGAAGTTAAGAGCAGGTGACAGTGAGGTGTGAATAGAAGGCATAATGCCTCATCTGTCATAGTGGAAAGTTGGTGGATAATGCCGGAAACGGAACAAGTACCCACATCTGCATGTTATTTAAAGATAGGAAAGTGTTTTAAAAAATGATTTTAAAGTGATTGGCTTCAGGGAGGCACATACAAAGGGTGCAGGAGGGGACTTCTGGAGTTTTTTGCAACAACTCTTGTTTTCCACTGTAAAATATGTGCGTGTATAAGTTTAATAAAAACTAAAACCTGGGAAGTGAAAACAAACCAGAGAAAACAAAAATCAATGACTAAAATGAGAAGTTTAATAAGTAAAGTGGCATGAACACATTTAGTAGTCCATAGTTTGTTTAAAGAGAGCCGTTTTGTATTTTCCTTGAATTGTATTAGACTTAAAATAGCCAGTGAAACGTCTGTACTTGTTCTGTGCAGAGAGCTCTCAAGGCCTTCACATTTCCAGCAGGATATAAAGGCCCTAATGACTCTATTTCCAGTCTCCCTTTCAGCTCTAAAGATCTGTGGTGCCTAAGGAGATGGACAAAATATATTGTGGGAGATCCAAATATATTGCAAGGCAGATTACAATCACATTTTTGGAAAAGTGTATTTGAGTATTGGATCGTATGCATAGCAAGATACCTAGGAGGATGTTGACCAAGCATTAATCACGGTTATTTTTTTATGGTAGGCTCAAATTGTTTGTATTATCCTCTGTTGTTTCTTGTTATATTTTTAACACTAAGCTTGTGAAAAGCAACAAAGGTATTTTTGTTAAGGAAAAAAATCTAAGGAGTCAACGACCAAAATATTTTGTATTAACTCTTTCTATCCCACAGGAGTCTTAGGACTTGCAATCTTAGAAATACTAATCTTCGAGCACCCAACTTGCCAGCACTTTTTTAGTCACTTTGTTCTTACCTTTAGCAATCGCTATTTGCACAAAGCCAAGTTCTTTGGAATCATCTGGTATTTCTGCCTGCTCTTCTTTCCCCAAACTCAACTTTTTAGAATGAAGAGGAACAAAAACTACAGTATGAGGTCAAGAGTTATCCATGTTGTTTAACAGATACAGAGTTTCAGTTTGGGATGAAGTTCTGGAGATGGATTGTGGAGATGGTTACACAACAGTGTTAATGGTTAAAATGGTAAATTTTATGTACTGTATATTTTTCCACAGTTAAAGAATTATCCAATACTTGCCCTTTATTCACTTCTAACCAATCATTATAAATAATAGTTGACTATTTAGGAGGGACAGAAAAAATGTGGAATAAGTTTGAGAAAGATGCTAAGTGCTGTAAAATTTCTTAACCAATCCATGTTTTCTGAAGGCAGTTCTTGATGTGAACTTCAAAGTTTCTATCGTGAAATAAGTGTTTTGTTGTTCTTCCGTTAGGGAAATGAAGAGACATTTGATTCTGAAGAGGGGAATGAAAAAAGGAGAGTAATAGGCTTCCTTTATGCAAAATGTTTTGGTCATTGTTACAGATTCCCCAAGAAATAGATTGTGAGATGGAGATTCGTGTGCAGGAAGCTTATTGGTGAGTCCTCCGGGGATCTAACCTGTGGGGCAGAGAAGCAAACAAGTGAACTTCGAGACAGTCACAACAAAGGCCTCATCCCATCCCTCTGGGAGCTCTGGAGCTGGGATGCTCCTTCAGAATTGTTCCAAATTGAAGCAAGGAGCCCTGCCTTAATACCCCTATGTTGACCCATCCTAGGAAGTGGGCTGCCCTCAGGAAATAATCTTGGGCAAGGTGGCTTTCTCCTGCTGAGGGCAATTCTCCCAGAGAAACTAAGCTGAAAGCCATCAGCTGCTTACACTGCCGGTCCTGAAGGGAGGGTCTGGGTAGTACCACTCAGCATCCTTTCAATCATATTCTACAAACTTCTTGGGCATCTCTACCCACGTTATAAATTAGTAATATAAATCAGAACAGAAGTAAGAAGTGTCAAACAAAGAAATAAGAACTAAACTTACCTTCTAATGACATGGGAATTTAAGAAAAATGTCCCACTGCCCAAGTGATAGGTGCTTGACCAGAACCTTCCCCTTCCTCAAAGGGCCAAAATATACTCCTAATGTCCTTATAATGATGTACTATGACATTATCAGTAAAATCTTTTCAAAAAGCTCCAGAGAAAGCTTCACTCATGGTGCATTTTGAGCCCAGTTCTCATACTCAAGAGAAAGAAAGAAAGAAAGAAAGAAAGAAAGAGAGAGAGAGAGAGAAAGAGGGAGGCAGGGAGGGAGGGAGGAAGGAAGGAAGGAAGGGAAGAGGGAAGGAAGGAAGAAAGAAGGGACAAAGGAAGGAAAGGAGAAAAGGAGGAAAGAAAAGAATAGAAAAGAAAAAAAGGAAGAATTTTAAGCCATTTCGTGAACTCAGTCCTAAAGCCCAAGATAAGCTCCCTTCCTCCACAAACATTCCAAAATTAAAATGATGGATCACTAAAGAGAATCTCTCTCTTTCCCTCATTTATCTTCCTCCCCAGGGAAAATGCCAAAGAAGCATGAGACTTCTAAAGTAAACCATTAGATGCAGATGTGAAATTACTTACCAGGGAGCTACTACTTCTGACACAGGAAAGAAAAATATTCTCTCTTCAATCTCCACTAATAAACCACCTGAGGGTTCCCATTAGTTAAGGGGTTTATGGACTCCCACTTGCTGGCTTATGAATGAACTGTCTGAAAAGTATTTCCTACGGTTCTCTGTTGAGTTTTTAAGTTTTAAACTCTGCATTGAAAAACAAATTGAGCTATTTCCTCCAATTCCTTTTTCATTATATTCAATTCTGAAATTTTAATGGAACCAAAAATCAATGTGAGGTCACATACTAATCTCTTATTTTCCCAACAACATTGAGGTGAGAGAAGGACATCTTGCAGATGAGAACACTGAGACACAAAGATGTTAAGAAACTCACTCAAAATCTCATACCTCCTAAATGTCAGAGCTGTAACTCCCTAGAGATCTCCCTTTGGGTTTAGAGAGCTTTCCACTACACCATGACAGCAAAGCAGCTCTGAGGATGAATTAATGCACTGACACAGCTTCATTCAGGGAAGAAACACACACACACGCAAGTGAACATTTCCTATTTGACCCACCAGCCTGGTGCCATCCCCGTGGAGAGAACTGGGAACAAAAAAAAGTTACAGAATAATCACGTGACTCGGGGCTGGAAACTACTTCAAGTGAACTTCTGGTTTGGTCCTTTGCCTTCAGGGAAATAAAACCTTATCATTATGTCCATTTTAGTTGAGTTACAGAGAGGATGAGTACACACCCCAGATGTATAGCTATTAATGAAGGGACAGACAGAACCCAGGTTTTCTCTACTTCCCCAGGTGAACTAGACCTGCAGGTTGAGTCCTCATAACCACTTTGTGGATAGGCAACAGTCAGACTACTTTAAACTGACATTGGTCATGTTTGGGGCAGCCAATCTCTCAAGAGCTGGAGTGGACATCTGTCTACACAATATAATTTAAGGAGTCTCTGATTACTACTGAGAGACTGAATATACAAACAGACAATGGCCAGACCAGATATGACAAGAGAACTCTTACCCACAGCCTGCAGAAAGCATTCCAGGAAGCCAAACCACAACCTCTACAGTGATAAACCCAGAACAGTCAGGAGTTGGTCACTGACTGCCAGCCTTCCTATTTGGGGCCCACCTTTTCAACTCAGGGTCAACCAGAGAAAGCCAAATATGTTCCCCAAACCAATCACGTAAGATTCTCACTGCTAGTCGGCCTACCTGCAGCTTCCTCATGCCAGCAACCTCCAGTCAGAACATACCTGAAGCCTCCCCTTTTTTTCACTGTGGTCATCCCTCAGTATCCACGGCAGGGGTTGGGGGGAGGTTTGGTTCCAGGACCAAGACCCCAAATCCAAGGATGCTCGAGTCCCTGGTATAAAATAGCATAGTATTTGCATATAACCTACACAATCATCTAGTTTAATTCATCTCTAGATTACTTATAATACCTAATACAATATAAATACTATGCAGACAGTTGCCAGTGCACAGCAAATTCAAGTTTTGACTTTGGAATTTTCTGTAATTTTTTTACAAATAATTTTGACCCCCAGTTGGTTGAATCTGTGGATGTAGAACCCACGGATATGGAAGGCTGACCGTATAAATGTTCCCACTCTCCTGTCTGCCACAACTAGGGAAAGCCTGTGTGCAGCAATGAAGACCCAACGCAGCCAAAAATAAAATATAAATTAATTAATTAATTTTTTTTAAAAAAAAGAAAGAAAAGCTGACTGGTCTGACCCAGAAAGGGACCTAGAGGATTCCTCTTTCCACAGTAAATCTGACAGTCAAAAAATGGTCCCAAAAGTAGGGCAAATCCCCCTAATAGCCAAACCTGAAATACTTCTCATTAAATCAATTGGATCATAACTCAAACGTGCAAACAAACAAAAAAAGATAAAATTATAGGTGATTCGGGGATAATCTAGAAAATAACTTTCAGCAACATTTGTAAATTTAAGATTACATGACAGTGGCATGAGTGATCTAGACAAACCCTTAGAGTTTTTTTGTTTGTTTGTTTGTTTGTTTTGCGGTACGCGGGCTTCTCACTGTTGTGGCCTCTCCCGTTGCGGAGCACAGGCTCTGGACGCACAGGCTCAGCGGCCATGGCTCACGGACCCAGCCGCTCCGCGGCATGTGGGATCTTCCCGGACCAGGGCAGGAACCCACGTCCCCTGCATCTGCAGGCGGACTCTCAACCACTGCGCCACCAGGGAAGCCCAACCCTTAGAGTTTTAACTCAACTTCACAAGAACCATTATCACCCATTGCTTATTAGAGCTGCATCTCTGACCTGGTTGTAAAGGCTTATCCCCCTTACTTTAGGGCAGTAGCTGCCAGGCAAAACTGTCAGTGTTTCTGCTGAAATAGTTCTAGGTTCCCTACTTGGCCTTGTATTTCCTCATGCAATCCAGACATTACTACCTAATGAGAAGATACAACTCTTTCACCCAGCCAATTAACCCACTCTCTCCCTCTCACATCACTATTCACCATTGCAACACCCTGATTCCAGCCACTCCCTGACTCTACCAAAAGAAGGGGAACCCCATGGTTGACTTACCTCAGTTAAGGAACTCTCCTTACCTTACTCAAATGTATTAGAAACTCCTGTTGAGAACTCTGACCTAATATTACTTGTAAACAGATTATACCTCAGAATTGAAACTGGAGGGCAAGCAGGATATTTACCTACTAATTTAAGCTTTTCTTTAGGAGACAGTCCTCTACCTGAGGTAAAATCAGCCCTGATGACAGAAATTTTACACTTAGTAGAGTTTGCCAACTATCCAAAAACCAGAAAGTCAACGTATACACAGAGAACAGGTATGCTTTTGGAATAGGACATTTTTTGACATGCTATGGAAACAAAGGGGGTTTCTCACCTCTGCTGGAAACTCCATCCAACATGGACAACAAGTTAAGGAACTTTTAGATGCCCTCCTACTTCTTGGAGAGGTGGCTCTTACAAAGGTTGAGGCCAAGCACGAAGACAAAATATGGAAGCTGAAGAAACGTTCTAGCAGCACTTCCAAACAAAAAGACCTAATCAAGGTTATGATCCTAGCTATACCCCCTAAAGATAAATCTCTGGAGAGATTCAATGAGGCCATTACAAAATATCAGTCTGTAGTCTCTGGTTTTGAAAAGGAAGGATGGGGAAAATCTGGCTGTGCTCTTCACATAGATAATCTCTGATGCTCCCAAGACTGCTGCTTTGTGGCACCAGATGATTTCAAAGGGATATTAGCTAAATTTCTCCATGAAACTACTCGTTATGGTGCAGAAAATTTGGTTACCAGCTTAAACCAACATTCCTGGGGATTTCTCAGTGTATATGACCAGTAGTGGGATTGCTGGGTCGTATGGTAGTTCTATTTTTAGTTTTTTAAGGAACCTCCATAGAAAACCATAATTCAAAAAGAGTCATGTAGGGCTTCCCTGGTGGCGCAGTGGTTGAGAGTCCACCTGCCGATGCAGGGGACGCGGGTTCATGCCCCGGTCCGGGAAGATCCCACATGCTGCGGAGCGGCTGGGCCCGTGAGCCATGGCCTCTGAGCCTGCGCGTCCAGAGCCTGTGCTCCGCGGCGGGGGAGGCCACAGCAGTGAGAGGCCCACGTACCGCAAAAAAAAAAAAAAAAAGAGTCATGTAGTTTCATGCCTGTCTTGGTGCAGCTTGTGAGAAAGGGAAATGTGAACTTCCCAAAGCAGAAAGATCCGGTAATGTTTTCAGACTGCCGGCTACAGAGCCTCATCACGGTGAACTCCTCTTTGGCCACTTGCTGAAAAAACAAAAAAAAGAGTCATGTACCACAATGTTCATTGCAGCTCTATTTACAATAGCCAGGATATGTAAGCAACCTAAGTGTCCAACGACAGGTGAATGAATAAAGAAGATGTGGCACATATGTACAATGGAATATTACTCAGCAATAAAAAGAAACAAAATTGAGTTACTTGTAGTGAGGTGGATGGACCTAGAGTCTGTCATACAGAGTGAAGTAAGTCAGAAAGAGAAAATCAAATACTGCATGCTAACACATATATATGGAACCTAAAAAAAAAAAAAAGATTCTTAAAAACCTAGGGTCAGGAAAGGAATAAAGATGCAGACGTAGAGAATGGTCTTGAGGACACAGGGAGGGGGAAGGGTAAGCTGGGACGAAGTGAGAGAGTGGCATGGACATATATACACTACCAAATGTAAAATAGGTAGCTAGTGGGAAGCAGCCGCATAGCACAGGGAGATCAGCTCGGTGCTTTGTGACCACCTAGAGGGGTGGGATAGGGAGGGAGGGAGGGAGACGCAAGAGGGAGGGGATATGGGGATATATGTATATGTATAGCTGGTTCACTTTGTTATACAGCAGAAACTAACACACCACTGTGAAGCAATTATACTCCAACAAAGATGTTAAAAAAAAATTACTGGGGAAACTTTTAAAAGACAGCTGGGGTTATTGTCAGGTGTGTGGTTTGTCCACAACTAATCCTGGGAAAACTAAAGGTGGGGGATAGCCAGGATCTGATGACTCACAGCCCTTTGAATACCTTTAGGTGGAATTTTTTTTCCCTGCATTATTTCATTTCCCCCAAGGGATTTGAATTTGTTTTAGTTATTGAATGTCTATTTTCAAGAGGAGTTGACTCGGTAACATTCATAGAGCAATAAACCAAATCTTTGCTGCCTGGAAGAGACTAACAGAAATCCAAACTCCAATCTTGTGAGCAATTCTTTTTTCCTAGATCTCCATGTGCCAATCCCAGATACTATTTCGAGCAATTCTTTTTTCCTAGATCTCCATGTGCCAATCCCAGATACTGTTTCCATCCCAGATACTGTTTCCTCTGTGGGAAAGATGCCTGATTCTGTTTGTCTCAGAGTAGCACCTCATGCACTTCGCAGATAACGTTCCAAAGCTTGTCTGGAGCAGAGACCCTAATCCTGCTAATCACCAAAGCTGGAAAGTCGAGCTCAGACCTGAACTCAAAACATGGCACACTTGATTACTGAGGCACTATATATATCTTGAGGAATTACTGACTCACTGCTTATATAAACAATCGGAACAATATTTCCAACAGTAGGAATCATACAAATAAAAAAGACTGTAGGAAGAATATCACTAACTCTGGCAGAAGTTATTAACAAGACAAGTCTTTGGCACAAGTAGAAACAGACAATAGTGTAGCTCTGGATTCCCTGTTGGCTGGTCATGGGAGCATTTGTATCCTTGTTAGTAGTTCTTGCTGTGCTTAGATCAATGAAGCAGGCAAGATAAACAAACTATGTACCTTATGAAGAAATAAAGCTACTTGGCTTCCTAAGCTTGGTCCTCAAGGTCACTGGGTTTGTTCTCTGGTCCTGGGTTGGGCAGTTGGGGTTCCTGGTTTTGAAGCATCTTACAGGTAATATTAATTGTTCTTGTTTTTGTCAGAGTGGTCATGATGCTGGTGCACTGTATTCTCACTCTAGAGTTTTCATTGCGTCTGCTTAGTCATCCTGCTGCCAGATGATCTCCATGATGAAAAAACAAAAAAGTCAAGAAGATGTCTCAATACACGTGGCTATGGAAACAAGTAGACAATCCCCAAGAGGTAAAGATCTGAAACTCAAGCATTCCCTGAGTTGGTCAACTTCTCAGAAGTGACAGAATGACCAAAAGAGGGGCCTGAGAGACTAACTGTAGAAATGGATAATAGTCAGACCATATATGACAATAGAACTCTGAATCCCAGCCAGTTCAGGAAGCCAAATCGCAACCTCTGCAGTAAACAGCCCTGAAGAGTCAGGACTTGGTCACTGACTGCCAGCTTCTCTATTTTTCATCCCTGCTTCCAACTCAGGACCAACCAGAGAAAGCCAAATATGCTGACCACATCACTCATGTGATTAAAATCCTTCACTTGTGACCACACATGACTTTCAAGGTTTAAACCATTCTTCTTAGCATATTCTTGTAAGTTTCTACTATACTCATCAGCACTCTTTTGACTGCAAATTATAGAAACCCAACTCAAAGTAGCTTAAGTAAAAAAGAGAATTACTGGCTCACCTAACTGGAAATAACAGGAGTGAAGTAGAATTCAGGCACAATTGGGTTGAGACTAAGCTAATGGGATTCAGGCAGGGAAAAGAAGCTAAAGTGATCTTCCGGGTGGGACCCTTTGGGCCATTCAAAGTATTGTTGTCGTGCTTTCCACTGATGATATGTAACTGGGATTGATGTTTCTTATGCTTACACCATGAATGATCAGACAGTTCAGAGAGGATTATCTTCATGGAGAAGATGCAGAAGTGCGAGTTCCCTTCACAACCCTAATAACAACTTTGAGCTTTAAGTCTCTTTGACTGATGGTTTTGCCAGTTGGAGCCTTTGACAAAGGAAGGTAGCCTCTGTGTGGAGTCAGCCTTTGAGCTCTTGGAACTGTCACCTCCGAAAAGCAGCAGCTAGAAGCAAATACTGGGCTCTTATAGAAACGGAATTCCTGGCCTAGCTAGGCCTTGTGACTCTTCTTCCTGATATTCCGATTTTGAAGGACTACCAACATGAACTCAAGGACTAGCAATGTAGAAAGGACCCAAGAAGCCTCACTGGTCAAACGCAAATGGTGTATTCTAGAATGCAGCCAGCCTGGCCTCAGAGGTACCTTGACTGTACATGAAAAATTGGCAGCTATCCCTTTGGGTATACGTGACCTAGATCATAAAGATAATGAGCACTTGTTTGAGCACACTGCCCATCGAGTCCCCCTACATTAGAGAGGTGGGCCAGAGTAGGAGACATACTGGGTCTCAGTCAGCTTTGTAAAAATATGCTTGTAATGGGGGAGGCTGTATACGTGTGAGGGTAGGAGGCACATGGGAAATCTCTATACATTTCTCTCAATTTTGCTACAAACTTAAAACTGCTCTTAAAAAAAATATTCTCAAAGCAATATTCAACAGGGCTTCCCTGGTGGCGCAGTGGTTAAGAATCTGCCTGCCAATGCAGGGGACACGGGTTCGAGCCCTGGTCCGGGAAGATCTCACATGCTGTGGAGCAACTAAGCCCGTGTGCCATAACTACTGAATCTGTGCTCTAGAGCCCACAAGCCACAGCTGCTGAGCCCACGTGCCACAACTACTGAAGCTCTCGCACCCTAGAGCCTGTGCTCCACAACAAGAGAAGCCACCGCGATGAGAAGCCCGCGCACTGCAATGAAGAGTAGCCCCTGCTCGCCGCAGCTAGAGAAAGCCTGCACGCAGCAATGAAGACCCAATGCAGACAAAAATAAATAAATTAATTTAAAAAAAGGAATATTCGATAAATAAATATTTCCTAAAAAAAAAAGTTATTATCCCTCTTGCAACCTGACCCTCTTGGACGAAAGGTCTAGATGCAGAGGATGATTGGAAAAAAAGGTGAAGTTATGGCAGTGGAGGGAACACCTTAAGATCCAAAAGGCATGGGAGAGGGAGAGGAAAGGACATTAATGGTCTTCCTCTTTTATTTAGCTATTTATTTATTTTTGGCTGTGCCGTGCAGCATGTGGGATCTTAGTTCCCTGACCAGGTATCGGACCGTGCTCCCTTCAGTGGAAGCGCAGAGTCTTAACCACTGGCCGCCACAGAAGTCCCAGTCTTTATCTTTTAGAACTGCACTCGGAGCTACTTCACAAAACCTCTCCCAAACTATTGCAAGTGCCTTAAATTTAATTGACTGTTGGAGGGGAGGGATAGATTAGGAGTTTGGGGTTAACAGATACTCACTATCATATATAAAATAAATAAAAAACAAGGATCTTCTGTATAGCATAGGGAGCTATATTCATTATCTTATAACTTATGATGGAAAAGACTCTGAAAAAGCATATATAACTGAATCACTTTGATGTACACCTGAAACTAACACAACATTGTAAACCAGCTGTACCTCAGTTAAAAAAAAATTTAATTGACTGCTGAGTCTAACATTTTCCATCTCTATTTGATCACCATTCCCTTCAATGCTGTCAAGAAGTCTATCGGAGGGCTTCCCTGGTGGCGCCATTGTTGAGAGTCCGCCTGCCGATGCAGGGGACACGGGTTCGTGCCCCGGTCCGGGAGGATCCCACATGCCGTGGAGCGGCTGGGCCCGTGAGCCATGGCCGCTGAGCCTGCGCATCCGGAGCCTGTGCTCCGCAACGGGAGAGGCCACAACAGTGAGAGGCCCGCGTACTGGAAAAAAAAAAAAAAAGAAGTCTATTGGAAATAGCAGGGAATGGCCTTAGCTTCTGTACCACCCAGGCAAGAAACAACTGTCAACTCCACTGGATGTCTTCTCCCCTCCCATTCTGTAGTCATCACTCCGTCACTCAGTGGGGCGGATGAATGCCACTTGCCTGGTTGTATGGATAGATTAGACAGGCTGGACTGACTGCCCTTAGGCCATCCCTCCAAAATATAAGGTCTAGACTCAATTATTCAAACTGACCTGGGAACCCCAAAACCCACCCACCAGCCAGGAGGCTACACTGAATGCACTGTCAGACTGTGCTCTCTGACTGATGTCAGTCCCACTTGGGGGCCTCAACAACTATAAAGAACACTTTCTTTCTGGGGGCACCATGTGTACTTCCTGTGTGGAAACTGGGCATTAACTTGCCTCTCTCCCCAAAACATGTTGCCTTAACACATTAGAGGTGGCCATAAGGACCTTCAAGTATTTAAGAAAACATCACAAGTAGATCATGTAGCCCTTAGACAAGAACAGAGATCTCTCCCAAATGAGGCTTTGCTACTTTGGGAAGCTTTCCAGTGGGATAACTGACTGATGTGCACCCTGGAGACAGTTTTCCCTAATGGTGCAACTCATCCAGTTAGAAAAGATGATTTATCTTGTACAGCAAACCCTGACTTGTCTTTTTAACCCCCAAAATATGTCTTCAGTAGCTATTGAATCTGCCACTATCACAATGAGTTACTTGCATTTATTATATATTTTATATATATTAAATAATCTCGTTTACTCTCAAATGCATGCAAATTGTATAAGATTTCTTATACCCAAGCTTGAAAAATGATTTCCCAGTAGGCTGCCCGTCCTAAAATCATGGTATTTATTTACATGGAGAGATCTTACCAGAACCCCCTGCTTGACTCCGTTCCAACACCCCGGGAACTGCGAGAGAGGCCAGGGGTGGAGGCTGCAGCGCGAGAGGTGGTGCTGAGACCACCGAGTGGAGCGGAGACCTGGTGAGGGCATCGTCCGTGGGGTTTTGCCCTTGATTTACTGGGTGGGGGCTGGGTGCTGCTGGCCCTCCTTCTAAAGTGCAATGCAAAACAGCGTCTATATGCAGCGTTTGCTTGGTTGTTGTTGTTTTAATTTTTTTGCTTGTGTTTTCTTTGCAATTAAATCTGTATGTATGGAATTTAAAACCTCTGCCATATGTATATCCACCGATGGGCCTTATTACCGTGTCGTGTAGAAGGTTGGTTGTGTCAGGCAACACTCAGAATGCTGTGTTTAGCTTTGTTTTTCCACAGTTGTGTATTTTCAGTCATTTCTTCAAGGGAAAGTAAATGATTTAGTTGGAGCAAAAAAAAGACAAAGATGATTTAAAATTTGTCCCTGACTTCAGCTGACGTGATCAATGATACCACCTTGGCCCTAGAAGGTATTCAGATCATCTTCAATTCACTGGTCAGGGTTGTTGATAGAATTGCCCGGACGTCTTCTACATAGACCAAGGCAGAGTCTGTGCAATCTCCAATCGATCCCTCTATAACTGTATTAATACCTCAGGCCAAGAAGAAAAGTCAATACAGGAGCTAAAGGAGAAAGGCATCTGGCTAGCTAAGACAGAATCTTTTGGCTTTTGGAATTTGTTCAGCAAAGTATGTTCAGGATCCTGGGTGGGCGGGCTGGAGGGTGGGGTATGGCTGCGCTTGGAGTGCTGTTGATAGTAGCCTTAATTAAATGTTGTATGAGACAGATGAAACGGATTCAGTCCCAGCCTCTGTAAATTAGATTAATCAGAGTGGCCAACAGTGGCATGCATACTCATGGGAAATTCCTTCACAGGTTTCTCACGTTTGTTTACATCTTGGGAGCAGGGCCATTGCTAGTCTTTATTCCAGACTGTCTTTTCCAGGATGAACGCTCTTGAAAGATACAGTGTTTCCTCTGGAGCAAAGGGCAGGTTTGCTTACAGCCTTGTAAGATAAATAGTGTTTCCCTCCTAGGCAAAAGTCAGGCAGGGTTACTTCCCATTATAAAATATTCAGCTGCCCCAGACTCAGGTTCCCTCTCCTGTAACGCCACCCACTGTACATGCAGGCTCTCTACATCATCCGGTGGGAATTGGAACTCAGGCTACCGCTGCAAGAAAGTCTCAATACTATGGCTACTGCTTTTGCTGTGAGTAATAAAGCCCTCTGTCTCTGATCCAGGAATACTGTGACAGGAAATCCAGTATTGGGACACAGATCCATGAAACTGTAGCAGGCTTATTTGTTAGCTTGCAGATAGGATAAAGTCTCTTTTTTTGCGGTACGCGGGCCTCTCACTGTTGTGGCCTCTCCAGTTGCGGAGCACAGGCTCCGGACGCGCAGGCTCAGCGGCCATGGCTCACGGGTCCAACCGCTCCGCGGCATGTGGGATCCTCCCAGACCGGGGCACGAACCCGTGTCCCCTGAATCGGCAGGCGGACTCTCAACGACGGCGCCACCAGGGAAGCGCAGGATAAAGTCTTAAGCATTATTCCTTCTCCTGCATTCAGTAACGATTCTCATGGAGATTGTCAGGGGTAAGAAAGGTATTATTTATCTATTGACTTGGATGTCCACATGGAGATGACCAAAAGAGAGTGTGCTATTGTGGTGTTTGGCCTACAAGTAGTATTAAAGACATGGACTAGGAAACGGTTCCTAGGAAGAACACATAACATAAATGGTGCACTGAAATCAGCTCACACCTGCTCACAAGAGCCAATGTTGTGTATATTTTCCCAATTCTATGTTCGGTGACTTCATGGTAGTTGCTAAGTGGGCCATACTGAGAGTATTTACACCATGGAAATGAGCAACTGCTACACATCAAAGCTTCCCCCCACTGCTGGGAGAGCTAGCTGTTATCAGCATGCCTCAGACTATGGTGTAGCTCGTAAGAAATGAGGGCAGCTTCCTTAATCTATTTTCTTCTTCTGTGAAATGTGGAGAATACACGTATCAAGGGATTGCTTAGAGGATTAAATTGGAGAATTCATAAAACATATAGAATTAGTGTTGGTATATATTGTATTAGTTGAATCTAACACGCTACCAAATTGAAGATACAGCCTAATTTTACATCATACTGCCAAGAAAAATAAAACACTCGTAATTGAACTATGATTTAATTGATTGTAAGACACATCTCAATCTCAGAGATGGTAAGATGTAACATATGTCTTAGAATGAATGAAGTACAGTAGCGTGCTTATAATATACTTCACTAATAGTATATATCACTGTGACTAGCTAAAATGTGTGTATGTGTGATAAAAAATCATTTGTCCCGTTCTATCATTTTAATTATCAATTTATTCAAATTTCTAACAAGAATGCTGACAAACATAGCTTGTAATAATGAATGCACAGCATATAAATAGGACAGGATGACTATTTTTTCATAATAAAACCAAACACAAAATTCAATGAGTTTTGAATTTCAAAACAGTTTTTTTATTAAAAAAAAAAGATTTAAACATACAAGAAACATCTGTGGGACCATAAAATAACACTTGCAATCATAAACAAGTGAATGCAAAATTAGGAGTTCTCTGAACAGTTCATGAACATTTTAGAAAAACATGTAAACTTACATGAAAAGTGAGGGGAGTACTAAGTATATTTATGTCCTCGGAAAAGGATTGGGAACTGGAGAATAATTACAAAGGAAGGGAATTGTCTAAGGTATAATTATCTGAAGGCTGTGGGAATGAATTTATATTGTATAAAGTAAAATTCCTGGAAACAAGTGAATACAGGCTACCAAACTTGGAGAGAGAAGAGAAACTGCTATGTTTGTACAAAAGAGCTTCAAAGAGAAATGCGATTTATTTTCTTTTTTACACCATTGCAACTAAAAATAAAATATAAGAGCCAACGATAACCATGTGAAGAGTTTACAGCTATTACACAGAATACAGAGGTTGAGCAGGCTGTGAAACACAATGACCTTCAGTAAAACTTGACTCCAAGCCCCTTAGAAGCAATCTCTAATTCCCTCCGTGGAAGTCTAATGTGCAGCAGAAGAAGAGCTGGCTTTTGACCTCAAAATAACTCCAGGGCTCAGGACACTGTTTCCGGACTCATCTGCCTAAATGCATACTTGCCCTCTGACCACAGCTTAGGTGCTCTGCTGGAAGTCATTTGCAAATCACTTTTCCGACCATGATGGGAAGGACAGTCCCAAAGATCAATGTAATAGAAATTTTGTGAAATTTTGAATCAGGAGACTCATTTCTGGCATGTCATTTAGACACGTGCCTCAGGCAAAGCAGCCTGTGATCCCCTCGGAGTTCTTATCAGCAGAAGGGAATGGTAAAGCTTGCCTTCCAGGGGTCATTAGACTCCCCTGCCCCGATGCCCCACCCCAGTATAAGGACCCAGTGATTACATTGCACCCACCAAGAGTCATGAGGCTCCTGGAAGAATCAAGACATATATTTAAAAAGTGTTTATATATTTTTAAGCTATAAAAGTGCTTTACAAATGTAATAAATGAATTATTAATTAGTGCCACCACTATCACTCTTTTTTTTTTTTTTTTTTTTTTTGCAGTACGCGGGCCTCTCACTGTTGTGGCCTCTCACTGTTGTGGCCTCTCCCGTTGCGGAGCACAGGCTCCGGACGCGCAGGCTCAGCGGCCATGGCTCACGGGCCCAGCTGCTCCGCGGCATGTGGGATCTTCCCGGACCAGGGCACGAACCCGTGTCCCCTGCATCGGCAGGCGGACTCTCATCCACTGCGCCACCAGGGAAGCCTCACTATCGCTCTTATTACTACACTACTGCAGAGCTGGCAAAGTGGCAGTCACCATATCACTGTATTATGAACTTGGGATAGAATTCTGTACAAAATGATAATTTGATAATGAAGATATATTAAGATGTCTTCTTAAAAAACTAAAGTGTTTCAAGATAGATATTTCACTACACTTTCTACTATAAAATCTGAAGGAAGGCCAGAACTTTTAATTCAGACAGACAGGAATTTGGATCTGGATTTAATATCTTACTAGCTGTGTGATGGTGGGCAGGTTACTTAACCTCTCTGAGTTTAGGAAGCCCCACTTCCCAAGTTTGTTGTGAGCATTCCATCATGGAAAGTGCCTAGCTCAATAAATTCTAGCTTCCTCCTTCTGCTCTTAAATATTTTATCTTTTTTTTTTCTTTACATGTTGTAGGGAGCTTTGGAAGAGCTCAAGGAGGTTATAGGTGATGCTTTATAGATCGATAACAGCATTTATTCCACTCTTTCTATGTATCAGGCACCATGTTAAATCTTTACATAACAATTTCCATTTAATCCTTACATAACCCAATATTAGTTTCTTATTGTTACTGTAACAAACACCCATAAATTTAGTGACTTAAAGCAACACAAACCTATTCTCTCATGGTTCTGGAAATCAGAAATCTAAAATGGGGGACTTCCCTGGTGGCGCAGTGGATAGGACTCCGAACTCCCAATGCAGGGGGCCTGGGTTGTATCCCTGGTCAGGGAACTAGATCCCACATGCATGCCGCAACTAAGAGTTTGCATGCCACAATAAGGAGCCCACCTGCAGCAACTAAGGAGCCCATGAGCTGCAACTGAGGAGACCGCCTGCCACAACTAAGACCTGGCTCAACCAGATAAATAAATAAATATTTTTTAAAAAAGAAATTTAAAATAGGTCTGCAGGGCTGCAGTCCTTCTGGAGACTCTAGCGGGTATCCATCTCCTTGCTTTTTCCAACTTCTAGAGAACACTCATCTTCCTTGGCTTATGACATCATTCTGACCTCTGCTTCTGTTGTCACATCACCTCTCACTTTCCCGCCTCCCTCTTTCCTGGATAAGGACCTTTGTGATTACATTGCACCCACCTGGATAATCCAGGATAAACTCCCCATCTCAAGATCCTTAATCACAACTGAAAAATCCTGTTTGCCATGCAAGGGAACATGTTGACAATTTTCAGGGACTAGAACGTGTGCATCTTCCAGGAGTCATCGTTCTGCATCCGCGCATACCTAGTTAACGTAGGAGGGAGTTGAGGCTTCTCAGGTGATGCACTTTGTGAACCAGAACCCAAGTTCTGAGTCTCGATGGCAACCTCCACCCCACTATTGCATACCCAGAAGCAAGGCTGCCGTTTGATATGAACTGATGTGTTTCATTGTGGGCGTGGTTATTACATGGATTGTGGTGATGACACAATAAATAAGAATCAGGCAGGAATTTATTTTGTGCCTTGTCTTGCGTCCAGCAGCCATATTTACTATGTACCATCAAACTGATCACTTAAAAGATAAATTTAGTATCTAGTTGGCGTTATATCAGTTGTTACACAGAATTCAACAAAGACCCAATTCAGTGTCCCTGAGGGAATTTCCAAGACAGACAGCATAACGGTACAAAAGTATATGTGTCAAACTGAAGACCAGTGGGGATCACTGCACAAACTGGGAAGCACAATTAGCACATTCATTAATTTGGAATTGTCTTGTGGGTCGTTTGTAATCGAGTTCGTGACTTACCTCAGTTACTCTCTTTTTTTCTTTTTTAATCTTACCCAGTTTAGTGAAATGTTCCATTCCTTTTTATTTATGGCTGAGTTGGGTCTTTGTTGCTGCGCACGGGCTTTCTCTAGTTGCGGCGAGCGGGGGCTACTCTTCGTTGCAGTGAGCGGGCTTCTCATTGTGGTGGCTTCTCTTGTGGAGCACAGGCTCTAGGCGTGCGGGCTTCAGTAGTTGTGGTGCACAGGCTTAGTTGGTCCCCTGCATTAGCAGGTGGATTCTTAACCACTGCGCCACCAGGGAAGCCCTCAGTTACTCTCTTAATTACAACTACTTCAGTGAAAGTATGGATTGAGGTTGAATATTTGCTTTAATTTTTTTTAATGTGGAGTTTAACCCTACTTGTAGGAATTCAAGCAATGATAACTGCCATGGATATAACTCAAATATTTGCTCAAGAAAATAACTCACTTAGAAATTGGTAAAAACACTTCACTAGGATTGGTCCTAGGACTGAGGTCCTAGGACTATTGTCCTGGACACTGGACACCTATTTGTCACTGCTGATGCAAGTTCCTGACATCTCTCAGGCTGGTCTCTGGCTCCTAATGTTAGGATGAGCATAGTTTTGAAAGGAGGGCAGGAAGGAAAGAAGGGAGGAAGGGAGAGGAAGAAGAGAGGGAGAGAGGGAGGAAAGGACCGCACCTTGCTTGGGCTGCTGGCCGAGTGCTAAGCTGGCTGAGCGGCCTTTGACCTTTGGAGAACAACTCGAATCACAGCTCCCATGCCAGTCTCTGGGCTGTTCAGATTGCACGTGCAAATCTGAAAGTGCATGACATATATGCAGACGTGGGTGAAAATGTGCCTTTGACTTGGGGCTCTGAAACCATGTGTCACTTGGCGAGACAAGAAACTGAACCTCGGACCGGGGAGAGAAACTGAGCTCCCAGAAGCCCCGTGGGCTCCTGTCAATGTCAGTGCGCTACCCCATTTTTGCTCTCGCACTACCTTGGGGGGATTTGAAAAACACTCTGTCTCAGAGGTGGGAGGGGTCAGGGAAAGCCATATGTGAAAAAGAAGAAGTACTCCATCTGTGTTCAGTACAAGTAATGAGGTCATTATTTGTTCATCTGGTAGAATTTGAAGCTTCTCTCTCTCTGTGGCTTTCCTTCTCCAGTTCGTCCATGTCTGCGGTTTTGAAAAGAACTAATGTCCTAATTCCAACTCCACCACGAGCCTTCTGTTCATCTACATTCCACACTGCAATTCTATATGCACAATTCAATTAAGGTATTTATGTCTGGTAAAATTTTTGCTCAGCTCTTCATAGAATTCAGTAGTAAAATATTGTCTACCGAAAACTAGAGAAGTGAGATAACAAGCAGTTTTACTTTTTATGATTACCTCCTGCATCTCGCCAGATCTTAAACGTCTATTTTTCAGTCTCTTCTCTATATGAGTAGAATGAAGTGTTCTAGGAGCATTAGCTAATGGACCACCAGCTTCACTTAATTTCCTTTTAGAAGATTTATCTTTATTTATGTAAGTACCAGCAACCGGGCAGCAGCACCACTTACGGCTTGTAAAGCGCTCTTCTCTTTAGTCCCATAAACACAATGAGTGAAGAACAAAGCATTATCATTTTTCTCACATGCATCACTGCCCAAAATGAAATATATGTTAGGTATTTTCTGAATTTTTCTTTTTTATGGACAAAAATCATAAGCTATGGAAATTTAATAATGAATAAAGTTTTCACAGGAGAAGTTTTTTTGTTTTTGGGGGGGGTGGGATTTTTGGCCATGCTGCATGGCTTGTGGGATCTTAGTTCCCCAGCCAGGGATTGAACCCATGCCCCCTGCAATGGAAGTGCAGAGTCTTAACCGTTGGACTGCCAGGGAAGTCCCCGAAGGAGAATTTTTTGAAAAAAACATTTTTGCTATTAGGTTTGTTAACATTTAGTCAGGAGCGAGAGCTTTTCAATCTAAATATTGACCTGGTCCTCTGAGCTGACTCACAAACAGGTTAGCCATTAGGAGGAATCTTCCAAGGGCTGGTGAGGGGCATGGGGGCTTGTCTCCTCCTCTGCGGCAGAGAAAGAACCTTCAGCATGACTGTTTTCCATCATTTTGTCTCCTCAGGAAGTTTCCTAGGAGTAAAATCGTAAGGTAACCACCATTTTGAGGTCTACAGTGGGCCAAACTGCCCTAGACCCTGTACATAAATTTTTCGATCCACTCTTTATATCAACTTTCTGAGGCGAATAATATCCCAGTTTTACCTGTAAATGATACATTCAGGCCTCACCAGTCTTTGATTATAAATAGGGTTGTGGTTTTAAGTCGTCAAATGAGGATACTCTGAAGTCCCTCTGACTGAGGACAAGAAATGACCTGTCCCAGTAACTGGCGAGCATCTTAGGTGAGCGTCTTGGCCCTGGAGCAGTTCCTGTTCCTCCACTACAGCTCCTTGTAAAATCGCCAACCCAGGCCCCTGCTGCCGCCGCCTGGACCCCAGAGGAGCCTGGGTGGGGAGAAGACAGGAGAAGAAGGAAGGAAAGAAACGGTCCCCTTCACTGAACTTTCATGGGTGTCAGGTGACATGCTATGTGCTCTGCCCACATTACCCATTTGTCCTCACAACAACCCTCGGAAATAAATCCTATTATTATCTCCATTTTATGTGGTGAAGGAAGAAAAGGCATCTCTGAGACGCTAGGGAACACGTTCGGCTAGCAGGTGGCAGGCAGCTGTCACACGTGTAGGTTTGTCTCCTCCCATGCACTCTAACTGCTGGGCTACAGCTAGAATTATTAGATTGCCACTAGATTATAGTAATAGATTTACTGCCAAGTTCATGCTCTTAAAAGTAAATATATGGGGCTTCCCTGGTGGCGCAGGGGTTGAGAGTCCGCCTGCCGATGCAGGGGGCACGGGTTCGTGCCCTGGTCTGGGAAGATCCCACATGCCGTGGAGTGGCTGGGCCCGTGAGCCATGGCCGCTGAGCCTGCGCGTCCGGAGCCTGTGCTCCGCAACGGGAGAGGCCACAGCAGTGAGAGGCCCACGTACCGGAAAAAAAAAAAAAAAAAAAAGTAAATGTATGTTTTATTTAATTCTTCCACAGAATAGAAAAGCCCATACAAATCCTATTCAGCATGACTGTCTTAGGCTCCTCTGGCTACTGTAACAAAATATTACAGGCTGAGTGGCTTAAAGTACAGACTTTTATTTCTCACAGTTCTGGAGGCTGGGAAGTCCAAGGTCAAGGTGCTGGCCCATTTGGTCCCTCATGAAGGCCTACTTCCTGATTCATAGATGGCTGTCTTCTTTCTGTGCCCTCCTATGGCAGAGAGAGAAAGAGAGAGAGAGAAGTGTTGAGGAGCTTTTTCTCTTCTTATAAAGACACTAATCCCATCATAAGGGCTTCACCCTCATGACCTAATGACCTCCCAAAGGCCCCACTTCCAAGTACCATTACATTGGGGGGGGGGGTTAGGGGTTAACATATAAATTTTTGGAGGACACATTCAGTCCGTAACAACAATGAATACAGAAAATTATTTAATAAGAGATGTGTGGAGAGGGGGAAGATGGCGGAAGAGTAAGACACGGAGATCACCTTCCTCCCCACAGATACACCAGAAATACATCTACACGTGGAACAACTCCTACAGAACACCTACTGAAGGCTGGCAGAAGACCTCAGACCTCCCAAAAGGCAAGAAACTCCCCACGTACCTGGGTAGGGCAAAAGAAAAAAAAAAAAAGAAAAAACAGAGACAAAAGAATAGGGATGGCACCTGCACCAGTGGGAGGGAGCTGTGAAGGAGGAAAAGTTTCCACACACTAGGGAGCCCCTTCGCGGGCGGAGACTGCGGGAGGCGGAGCGGGGAGCTTCGAAGCCGCGGAGGAGTGCACAGCAACGGGTACGGAGGGCAAAGCAGGGAGATTCCCGCACACAGGATCGGTGCCAACCGGCACTCACCAGCCCAAGAGGCTTGTCTGCTTACCCGCCAGGGCGCGCGGGGCTGGGGGTTGAGGCTCGGGCTTCAGTCGGATCCCAGGGAGAGGACTGGCAGCGTGAACACAGCCTGAAGGGGTTAGTGCACCACGGCTAGCCGGAAGGGAGTCCGGGGAAAAGTCTGGACCTGCCGAAGAGGCAAGAGACTTTTTCTTCCCTCTTTGCTTCCTGGTGCGCGAGGAGAGAGGATTAAGAGCGCTGCTTAAAGGAGCTCCAGAGATGGGCGCAAGACGCGGCTAAAAGCGCGAACCCCAGAGAGGGGCGCGAGCCGCAGCTAAAAATGCGGACCCCAGAGACGGTCATGAGACGCTAAGGCTGCTTCTGCCTCCACCAAGAAGCCTGTGTGCGAGCCCAGTTCACTATCCGCACCCCCCTTCTGGGGAGCCTGTGCAGCCCGCCACTGCCAGGGTCCCTGGATCCAGGGACAACTTCCCCGGGAGAACACACGGCGCGCCTCAGGCTGGTGCAACGTCACGCCGGCCTCTGCCGCCGCAGGCCCACCCCGCACTCCGTACCCCTCCCTGCCCCTGGCCTGAGCGAGCCAGAGCCCCCGAAGCAGCTGCTCCTTTAACCCCGAAGAACAGACGCCCTCCGGCGACCTACACGCAGAGGCGGGGCCAAATCCAAAGCTGAGCCCCTGGGAGCTGTGCGAACAAAGAAGAGAAAGGGAAATCTCTCCCAGCAGCCTCAGGAGCAGCGGATTAAATCTCCACAATCAACTTGATGTACCCTGCATCTGTGGAATACTTGAATAGACAACGATTCATCCCAAATTAAGGAGGTGGACTTTGAGAGCAAGATTTATTATTTTTTCCCCTTTTCCTCTTTTTGTGAGTGTGTATGTGTATGCTTCTGTGTGAGATTTTGTCTCTATAGCTTTGCTTTACCATTTGTCCTAGGGTTCTATCTGTCCGTTTTTTGGTTTTACTTAAAAATTTTTTTTCTTAATAATTATTTTTTATTTTAATAACTTTATTTTATTTTATCCTCTTTCTTTCTGATTTTTCTCCCTTTTATTCTGAGCTGTGTGGATGAAAGGCTCTTGGAGCTCCAGCCAGGAGTCAGTGCTCTGCCTCTGAGGTGGATGAGCCAACTTCAGGACACTGGTCCACAAGAGAACTCCCAGCTCCACATAATACCAAACGGCGAAAATCTCCCAGAGATCTCCATCTCAACACCACCACCCAGCTTCACTCAACGACAAGCAAGCTACAGTGCTGGACACCCTATGCCAGACAACTAGCAAGACAGGAACACAACCCCACCCATTAGCAGAGAGGCTGCCTAAAATCATAATAAGTCCACAGACACCCCAAAACACACCACCAGACATGGACCTGCCCATCAGAAAGACAAGATCCAGCCTCATCCACGAGAACACAGGCACTAGTCCCCTCCACCAGGAAGCCTACACAACGCACTGAACCAACTTTAGCCACTGGGGACAGACACCAAAAACAACGGGAACTACGAACCTGCAGCCTGCAAAAAGGAGACCCCAAACACAGTAAGATAAGCAAAATGAGAAGACAGAAAAGCACACAGCAGATGAAGGAGCAAGATAAAAACCCATCAGACCTAACAAATGAAGAGGAAATAGGCAGTTTACCTGAAAAAGAATGCAGAATAATGATAGTAAAGATGATCCAAAATCTTGGAAATAGAATGGAGAAAATACAAGAAACGTTTAACAAGGACCTAGAAGAACTAAAGATGAAACAAGCAATGATGAACAACACAAAAAATGAAATTAAAAATACTGTAGAAGGGATCAACAGCAGAATAACTGAGGCAGAAGAACGGATAAGTGACCTGGAAGATAAAATAGTGGAAATAACTACTGCAGAGCAGAATAAAGAAAAAAGAATTAAAAGAACTGAGGACGGTCTCAGAGACCTCTGGGACAACATTAAATGCACCAATATTCGAATTATAGGGGTTCCAGAAGAAGAAGAGAAAAAGAAAGGGACTGAGAAAATATTTGAGGAGATTATAGTTGAAAACTTCCCTAATATGGGAAAGGAAATAGTTAATCAAGTCCAGGAAGCACAGAGAGTCCCATACATGATAAATCTAAGGAGAAACACGCCAAGACACATATTAATCAAACTGTCAAAAATTAAATACAAAGAAAACATATTAAAAGCAGCAAGGGAAAAAGAACAAATAACACACAAGGGAATCCCCATAAGGTTAACAGCTGATCTTTCAGCAGAAACTCTGCAAGCCAGAACGGACTGGCAGGACATATTTAAAGTGATGAAGGAGAAAAACCTACAACCAAGATTACTCTACCCAGCAAGGATCTCATTCAGATTTGATGGAGAAATTAAAACCTTTACAGACAAGGAAAAGCTGAGAGAGTTCACCGAACCAGCTTTACAACAAATGCTAAAGGAACTTCTCTAGGCAAGAAACACAAGAGAAGGAACAGACCTACAATAACAAACCCAAAACAATTAAGAAAATGGGAATAGGAACATACATATCGATAATTACGTTAAATGTAAATGGATTAAATGCTCCCACCAAAAGACACAGACTGGCTGAATGGATACAAAAACAAGATCCATATATATGCTGTCTACAAGAGACCCACTTCAGACCTAGAGACACATACACCTTGAAAGTAAGGGGATGGAAAAACATATTCCATGCAAATGGAAACCAAAAGAAAGCTGGAGTAGCAATTCTCATATCAGACAAAATAGACTTTAAAATAAAGACTATTAGGAGAGACAAGGACACTACATAATGATCAAGGGATGAATCCAAGAAGAAGATATAACAATAGTAAATATTTATGCACCCAAATTAGGAGCACGTCAATACATAAGGCAAATACCAACAGCCATAAAAGGGGAAATCGACAGTAACACATTCATAGTAGGGGACTTTAACACCCCACTTTCACCGATGGACAGATCATCCAAAATGAAAATAAATAAGGAAACACAAGCTTTAAATGATACATTAAACAAGATGGACTTAATTGATATTTATAGGACATTCCATCCAAAAACAACAGAATTCACATTTTTCTCAAGTGCTCATGGAACATTCTCCAGGATAGATCATATCTTGGGTCACAAATCAAGTCTTGGTAAATTTAAGAAAATTGAAATTGTATCAGGTATCTTTTCTGACCACAATGCTATGAGACTAGATATCAATTACAGGAAAAGATCTGTAAAAAATACAAACACATGGAGGCTAAAGAATACACTACTTAATAACGAAGGTGATCACTGAAGAAATCAAAGAGGAAATCAAAAAATACCTAGAAACAAAAGACAATGGAGACACGACTACCCAAAACCTATGGGATGCAGCAAAAGCAGTTCTAAGAGGGAAGTTTATAGCAATACAATTCTACCTTAAGAAACAGGAAACATATCAAATAAACAACCTAACCTTGCACCTAAAGCAATTAGGGAAAGAAGAACAAAAAAACGCCAAAGTTAGCAGAAGGAAAGAAATCACAAAGATCAGATCAGAAATAAAAAAAGAAATGAAGGAAACGATAGCAAAGATCAATAAAACTAAAAGCTGGTTCTTTGAGAAGATAAACAAAATTGATAAGTCATTAGCCAGATTCATCAAGAAAAAAAGGGAGAAGACTCAAATCAAGAGAATTAGAAATGAAAAAGGAGAAGTAACAACTGACACTGCAGAAATAAAAAAGATCATGAGAGATTACTACAAGCAACTCTATGCCAATAAAATGGACAACCTGGAAGAAATGGACAAATTCTTAGAAATGCACAACCTGCCAAGACTGAATCAGGAAGAAATAGAAAACATGAACAGACCAGTCACAAGCACTGAAATTGAAATGGTGATTAAAAATCTTCCAACAAACAAAAGCCCAGGACCAGATGGCTTCACAGGCGAATTCTATCAAACATTTAGAGAAGAGCTAACACCTATCCTTCTCAAACTCTTCCAAAATATAGCAGAGGGAGGAACACTCCCAAACTCATTCTATGAGGCCACCATCACCCTGATACCAAAACCAGACAAGGATGTCACAAAGAAAGAAAACTACAGGCCAATATCACAGATGAACACAGATGCAAAAATCCTCAACAAAATACTAGCAAACAGAATCCAACAGCACATTAAAAGGATCATACACCATGATCAAGTGGGGTTTATTCCAGGAATGCAAGGAGTCTTCAATACATGCAAATCAATCAACGTGATACACCATATTAACAAATTGAAGGAGAAAAACCATATGATCATCTCAATAGATGCAGAGAAAGCTTTTGACAAAATTCAACACCCATTTATGATGAAAACCCTGCAGAGAGGAGGCATAGAGGGAACTTTCCTCAACATAATAAAGGCCATATATGACAAACCCACAGCCAACATCATCCTCAATGGTGAAAAACTGAAAGCATTTCCACTAAGATCAGGAACAAGACAAGGTTGCCCACTCTCACCACTCTTATTCAACATAGTTTTGGAAGTTTTAGCCACAGCAATCGCAGAAGAAAAGGAAATAAAAGGAATCCAAATCAGAAAAGAAGAAGTAAAGCTGTCACTGTTTGCAGATGACATGATACTATACAGAGAGAATCCTAAAGATGCTACCAGAAAATTACTAGAGCTAATCACTGAATTTGGTAAAGTAGCAGGATACAAAATTAATGCACAGAAATCTCTGGCATTCCTATATACTAATGATGAAAAATCTGAAAGTGAAATCAAGAAAACAGTCCCATTTACCACTGCAACAAAAAGAATAAAACATCTATGAATAAACCTACCTAAGGAGACAAAAGACTGTATGCAGAAAATTATAAGACACTGATGAAAGAAATTAAAAATGATACAAATAGATGGAGACATATACCACGTTCTTGGATTGGAAGAATCAACATTGTGAAAATGACTCTACTACCCAAAGCAATCTACAGATTCAATGCAATCCCTATCAAACTACCACTGGCATTTTTGACAGAACTACAACAAAAAATTTCACAGTTTGTATGGAAACACAAAAGACCCCGAATAGCCAAAGCAATCTTGAGAATGAAAAATGGAGCTGGAGGAATCAGGCTCCCTGACTTCAGACTGTACTACAAAACTACAGTAATCAGAGAGTATGGTACTGGCACAAAAACAGAAATATAGATCAATGGAACAGGATAGAAAGCCCAGAGATAAACCCACGCACATATGGTCACCTTATCTTTGATAGAGGAGGCAGGAATGTACAGTGGAGAAAGGACAGCCTCTTCAATAAGTGGTGCTGGGAAAACTGGACAGGTACATGTAAAAGTATGAGATTAGTTCACTCCCTAACACCATACACAAAAATAAGCTCAAAATGGATTAAAGACCTAAATATAAGGCCAGAAACTATCAAACTCTTAGAGGAAAACATAGGCAGAACACTCTATGACATAAATCACAGCAAGATCCTTTTTGACCCACCTCCCAGAGAAATGGAAATAAAAACAAAAATAAACAAATGGGACCTAATGAAACTTCAAATCTTTTGCACAGCAAAGGAAACCATAAACAAGACGAAAAGACAACCCTCAGAATGGGAGAAAATATTTGCAAATGAAGCAACTGACAAAGGAGTAATCTCCAAAATTTACAAGCAGCTCATGCAGCTCAATAACAAAAAAACAAACAACCCAATCCAAAAATAGTCAGAAGACCTAAATAGATGTTTCTCCAAAGAGGATATACAGATTGCCAACAAACACATGAAAGAATGCTCAACATCATTAATCATTAGAGAAATGAAAATCAAAACTACAATGAAATATCATTTCACACCAGTCAGAATGGCCATCATCAAAAAATCTAGAAACAGGGGCTTCCCTGGTGGCACAGTGGCTGAGAGTCCGCCTGGCGATGAAGGGGACACAGGTTCGTGTCCTAGTCCGGGAAGATCCCACATGCCGTGGAGTGGCTGGGCCCGTGAGCCATGGCCGCTGAGCCTGCACGTCTGGAGCCTGTGCTCCGCAACGGGAGGAGCCACAACAGTGAGAGGCCCCCGTACCGCAAAAAAAAAAAAAAAAAAAAATTTAGAAACAATAAATGCTGGAGAGGGTGTGGAGAAAAGGGAACACTTTTGCACGCTGGTGGGAATGTGAATTGGTACAGCCACTATGGAGAACAGTATGGAGGTTCCTTAAAAAACTACAAATAGAACTACCATATGACCCAGCAATCCCACTACTGGGCATATACCCTGAGAAAACCATAATTCAAAAAGAGTCATGTACCAAAATGTTCATTGCAGCTCTATTTACAATAGGCAGGAGACGGGAACAACCTAAGTGTCCATCATCGGATGAATGGATAAAGAAGATGTGGCACATATATACAATGGAATATTACTCAGCCATAAAAAGAAACGAAATTGAGTTATTTGTAGTGAGGTGAATGGACCTAGAGTCTGTCATGCAGAGTGAAGTAAGTCAGAAAGAGAAAGACAAGTACCGTATGCTAACACATATATATGGAATTTAAGAAAAAAAAATGTCACGAAGAACCTAGGGGTAAGACAGGAATAAAGACACAGACCTACTAGAGAATGGACTTGAGGATATGGGGAGGGGAAAGGGTAAGCTGTGACAAAGTGAAAGAGTGGCATGGACATACATACACTACCAAACGTAAAATAGATAGCTAGTGGGAAGCAGCCGCATAGCACAGGGAGATCAGCTCGGTGCTTTGTGACCACCTAGATGGGTGGGATAGGGAGGGTGGGAGGGAGGGAGACACAAGAGGCGGAGATATGGGGATATATGTATATGTATAACTGATTCACTTTGTTATAAAGCAGAAATTAACACACCGTTGTAAAGCAATTATACTCCAATAAAGATGTAAAAAAAAAGAGATTTGTGTGTCTTCTTTCACATCAGAACTATCTGTTTATGTGTTCTTACATATGGGTATGCTATTACATGCTTTCAATATTACAGAAATGAAGTTGTTCTAGGGTGATCATATGCCATTGTCTCCCCAGTACAGTCTGGGTTTGTGCCTGTTGTCCTGGTGGAGTTATTATAACACCTCCTTTTACTGTCAAAAATGTCCTAGTTTGGGTAATAAATTACATGATCACCCCTCTTAGTACCAATATTTCAAAAACATATTTGTAGCTCTGAAAGTTTTGTTAATTTTTGAAGCTGCATGATAGGTGTGTAGGGGTTTAACTTCCATAATAAAAAATCTTAAATATACATATTTATAGTTAAGTTTTTTCTAGTTGTGGCTTAAACAAATATGGAGTAATAACTTATTTTTGTTCAAGTGATTATCTCTCCCTCAAATATAAAAACATCATCACCGGGGGCTTCTCTGGTGGCGCAGTGGTTGAGAGTCCGCCTGCCGATGCAGGGGACACGGGTTCGTGCCCCGTTCAGGGAAAATCCCACATGCCGTGGAGCGGCTAGGCCCGTGAGCCACAACTACTGAGCCTGCGCGTCCAGAGCCTGTGCTTCACGACGGGAGAGGCCACAACAGTGAGAGGCCCGCATACCGTACACACACACACACAAAAAAAACATCGTCACCAGGACAATAACTTAGAGTTCTCTTTTCATGTATAGAGGTGTGTTCTTGAAGAATTGTTGTAAATGAAAAGCATGCAAACTGAACTAGTATAATTGAAAGGTTTTGAATGCCCTAGGAGTATTTGTTACATTAAAAGACTAGGGGAAATCCTGTCACTCAAAAGAATCTTTTTGTAAAAGGATCATTAATGTCCTTATTTTCCTTCTGCAAACAAATATATTTCATATAGCCCAAGAAGCAACATGGTTTACACAGTTTTCTCAACTGTAAAACAAGAAAAATACTACTACTTACCTAGAAAGTTGTTGTGAGGGTGAATTCTGAAATTTCATGTGAAGAATATAGCTCCCTGCCTGGCACAGAGTAAGAACTCGATAGATGTTACTATTTATATCAGCTATTGCCAACATTTTTCTTTATGGAGAGGTGATGTATTGTATCAAGTAAAGTGTTAAATGACAGCAGCAACAAAACACTCTTGGAACTCATTACTGTTTATTACCCTACTGATTTTTTGTAATTGAAAACAGAGAATGAACATATTTAATGTGCCCCAGTGGGCAATGTTGGAGTAAAAATTATATCAAAAAGTTAGGGGACTTCCCTGGTGGCACAGTGGTTAAGAATCCGCCTGCCAGTGCAGGGGACACGGGTTCGAGCCCTGGTCTGGGAAGATCCCACATGCTGCGGAGCGGCTGGGCCCGTGCGCCATAACTACTGAGCCCACGCACCTCGAGCCCATGCTCCGCAACAAGAGAAGCAACAGCAATGAGAAGCCCGCTCACTGCAACTAGAGAAAGCCTGCACGCAGCAACAAAGACCCAATGCAACCAAAAGTAAAAATTAATTAATTAATTAATTAAAAAAAAAAGATAGTTAAACGAATTTTATAGTCTCCCATTAATCCATGCAGCCAGCCAGCTAGTCATGAACTATTTACTGGACGTGCAAGCCAGGACCTGCGCCACTGGACGTGGCCAAGCGTGTGACCTGCGTGTAGGTGACGCTGGAGCCTCGAACAGTCACGATGTTAGTTTGTTTCATTTGGTGGAATTAAGAAATCCTGGTTCAATTATAAATCTTCTCAGTAATCAATATTATACCTTTCCACCCTGGCTGGAGAGTTATTTTCCACAGGCTTTAGCAAGGAGCAAAGATGTCTCTGATGTGCTTTTCACTTATACATTTTCTATGCCTGGAGGCTTACTACAGTCTATGAAAAATCGTTCTTTCATTCTTTTCATTCTCTCTCAAAGCTTCAAGCCTAAGGGCCTTTGAAATAAATCAATACTGAATTCATTGACTTGGGCGTTCCAACAGAACAAAGGGAACTTCAGAGACTAGTAGACAAAGCATTAAAAACATTTGGAAATTTTTTTTTCCCCAAAGTGCCCACTTTTTTCTGATTGGAATAGCAACAGTTAACAGTATTCTCACAGCAGGATTGCCATTGCTTTGCTTGCAAACAAACTAAAAACCTTGTCAATCTTCCCCTTCCCAAATTCACTTTCTAAATAACAAAGTTAGCGTGTCCCCATTTAAACAATAACGACTAATTTTAAAGAGAGAGTGTAATGATAAAATGTATAATTTTATATAAGCTGCTTTCACCCTACTTTATGAATAGTTTTCAAACAATATATGTACTCAAGTATATTTCAATTTAAATAACGTCTTTGTAATTAAAATACTTAATAAGTCTTCCTGAGTATGCAAAACAAGCCCTTTCACCTATTTCTGGAAAGCTTACAGGATTGCAGAAAGCAAAATTAGGAGACAATAAGCATACAACGGTGGTATCATAGATTCAATAGCTTTGGGTTGCTAAATATTCTCTTTGGGTTTCTAGATCAATAAAGAGCAGGAAGCTCTGGCTTCTATTAGCATGTTTTCAGTTGTAAGACAGAGAGCTTAATTCATACCAGTTCACAATAACTAGAACTGGTTAACAACAACAATAACTAATTTAAAGATAGGGCAACCTGAATTTAGCAGCTCTGTGATATCAGAAGAACCCAGTAAGAGAGACAACCAAAATGTCACACTTTTTCCTTTACACACTCACTTCTTTTCTAGAATCTTACTGTCATAATATATACAATCCCGCGGTGATACATCTGGCTAGTACTGAGGCTACCAATAGATAGTATGATTCCAACAAACCCTCAAACACTGTAGCCTCAAAAATCTCACTAACCTACCATTCTTTAGAATAATATTGACTTCACAATACCTTGTTTGAAGATATTCTGCATAGTAATGGGAGCCAAGAATTTGTTATCAGAGGATTACTGCTACTACCCTGCATAATTATGAGACTTACAGCAAGCTATTAATCCCGATGATTTTCAGTTTTCTAATCTGTAAAATGGAGCTTACAAATAATGTGCTCCTAGACTTTATGAAGAGTATCTAACAAAACCCCACAGCAAACACGTTACTGAATGATAATGCCTTAGGAGACTTCCTTCAACGTCTGCAGCAAGCCATTCATTTACCTCTTGCCTGTAGCTGCTTTGGTGCTACTTTGGCAGGGTAGCTGCAACAGAGAGGATAGACCTCTCGAACCTAAAATATTTAATCACGTGATATTGCTTATCTGTGGAATCTGAAAAAAAAGATACAAGTGAACTTACAAAACAGAAATAGACCCACAGACATAGAAAACAAACCAACGGGGAAAGAGGGGGGAGGGATAGATTAGGAGGATGGGATTAACATGTACACAGTACTATATATAAAATAGATAAGCAACAAGGACTTACCGTATAGCACAGGGAACTATACTCAATATTTTGTAGTAAACTATAAGGGGAAAGAATCTGAAAACTAACAGATATATATGTATGTATAACTGAATCACTGTGCTGTACACCTGAAATTACCATGACATTGTAAATCAACTATGCTTCAATTAAAAAAAAAAAGCCTAAAATATTTACTATCTGCCCTTTATGGAAAAAGTTTGCCATGCCCCGAGATGGAGAAGGAAGGCTTTAATACCAGAGAGGTAGCTTCACAAGGAGTCTTGTTTTTCTGGATGATTTCTGGATCATGGGAAATAGGAAGAACAATTTAGGAACATGCATATTTTTATCCAAAAAGTGTCTGCCAGAGTCCCAGCAAGAAACCGATGGCCTCAGGTAACGAGGAGGGTTTATTTACAAAGGTGTGAATTTAGGAGCTGGGGCTCACCACTGGAAAGGGTAAGGGGAGGGAATAGCTGTCAGGACCACAGAGAATAGGACTCTGTACAGTTAGTGGCCCCAAGAAAAATGGGGATTTCCCATCGAGGGATGCAGCCAACTTAATGAGACCTCTTGGGGAGGGAGGAAGGGGGACAAATACGCTGACTTAGCTTGCTTTCCTCTTCCTTCATTTTTCTTACTGGGACTCCTCACTGGATGAACCCAACCAGAGTGACAGAGGACTTTAGAACAGATCATTGAGTCCATACCATACAGGCTCCTGGCAGAGAGCAGAGTGGAGACATGCACTTTAATGAAACTTTTTACCCGTGTATTTTAATTTCATCATTTCATATAATCATATAAAACTATACAATCATAATTTTATATCACTTAACTTCCACATCGTAACCTTTTATCTAATTGGCTTCCAGCATCATTGTCATTCTAAATGTTTCAACTTTACTTGATTTAATTTTATTTATTTATGTTTTATTTATTTTTGCGGTACGCGGGCCTCTCACTGTTGCAGCCTCTCCCGTTGTGGAGCAAAGGCCCCGGACGCGCAGGCTCAGCGGCCATGGCTCACGGGCCCAGCCGCTCTGCAACACGTGGGATCTTCCCGGACCGGGGCACGAGCCCATGTCCCCTGCATCGGCAGAGGGCCTCTCAACCACTGCGCCACCAGGGAAGCCCTTGATTTTATTTTTAATACAAATTTTTTTTGGATTAAAATATTTATGGTTAATAGAAAAATAAAAATTTTACTGAAATGTATAATGTAGAAAGCCATCATCCCCAAATCCCCTCAGCAGGGATAATCACTGTGAATAACGGATGTATATTCATCTAGATTTGGGTGCATATATACATACACATAAAAGATATTTTATTGATATTAGTACTAAGATAAATGGTACTTGACTTTATACACCATTTTTAAACTTTCCACTTTATTCAGTTAGTAAGTCCTGGGAAATAGAACAGGATATCAAAAAGATATCTGGGAGTTCCCTGGTGGCCTAGTGGTCAGGATTCCAGGCTTTCACTGCCATGGCCTGGGTTTAATCCCTGGTCAGGGAACTGAGAGCCCGCAAGCTGCACAGCTCGGCCAAAGAAGAAAAAAAAAGATATCTGCACTCCCATGTTTATTGCAGCATTATTCACAATAGCCAAGACATGGAAACAACCTAAATGTCCCTCAGTGGATGAATGGATAACGATACCGTGATATATTTATTGGAATGGAATACTATTCAGCCACGAAAAAGAAAGACATCCTGCCATTTGCAACAACATGGACAGACCTTGAAGGTACTAAGCTAAGTGAAATAAGTCAGAGAGAGAAAGACAAACACTGTATAATCTCACTTATATGTGAGAATCTAAAAAAGCTGAACTTGTAGAAACAGAGTAGAATGGTAGATACCAGGAGCTGGGGGTAGAGGAATTGGAGAGATGTTGGTCAAAGGTTATAAACTCGCAATTAAAAGATGAGTAAGTTCTGGAGATCTAATGCCCAGCCTTGTGATTATAGTCAACAATACTGTGTATATACTTCAAAGTTGCTAAGAGACTAGACTTTAAATGTTCTCACTACGAAAAAGAAGTGATGTGATGTGGCAGAGGTGTTAGCTAAAGCTATGGTGGTAATCACATTGTAATATATAAAAGTATCAAATCAACAAATCGTGTACCTTAAGATAGCACAATGTTATATGTCACTTATACCTCAATAACAAATATATTTTGAAAAACCTCCATGCATTCATTCAAATATTATATATAATACGAATACAAATGTATACTAAGATATTTGTATTAATATTAATGGGGCTTGACTGTACATATTATTTTTTAAATTTTTATTTTATCTTGGAGTATAGTTGATTAACAGTGTTGTGTTAGTTTCAGGTGTACAGCAAAGTGATTCAGTTATACATATACACGTATCTTCTTTTTCAAGTTCTTTTCCCATTCAGGTTATTACAGAGTATTGAGCAGAGCTCCCTGTGCTATACAGTAGGTCCTTGTTGTTTCTCTATCTTAAATATAGCAGCATTGTACACATTTTGAAGCTTGCTTTTTCTTTCAGTTAAGTATGTATCTTAAGAAAATGTCCAGCATTTATTCATTCATTCATTCATTCAAAAAATACTAACACCTATTATGTGGCGGGCTTTGTTCTAGGTGCTAAAGAGACAGCAGTGAAATAGATGATGTCCCTAACCTCAATGTAAGTGAGTAGAAGGGGAATAAAGAGAGCAAACAATTAAATGGGTAAGTGGTAAGTAAAGGGGTACCTGGAAAGGGGCTAGAGATAACAAGAGAAATTTTATTCTTGGTTGGTCATGAGGGAATCTCCTCAAGAAGATGAACTAGAGCAGATAACTAAAGAATAAGAAGGTCAGACCACATGATGATCTGGAGAAGTGCTTTCCAGGTAGAGAGAAGAGCAGGTGCTCAGTTCCAGGGATGGGAGCCAACTTGGCTTGTTCAAGGAACCCAGAGAAGACCAGTGGGGTTGGGATGGAGCTAGCAGGATGGGAGAGTGGTGGCTGCTATGAGAGGTCCCTAGTGTCCTGGTAAGAGGTTTGCAATTTATTCTGAGTGCAACAGAAAGCCATGAAAGATTTAAGCAGGGATGTGATATGAATTTATCTAGGATTTTACAAGATCAATATAGCTGCTAAGTAGCTAATGGACTGTTTGGAGGGCAAGCACAAAAGCAGAGTGACCAGGTAGGAATCCATTTCTGAGAAAAGCTGTGACTCACTGAGGTTCTAGGAATATAGTGAGGAGTGGTCAGATTCAGGGTGTATATTGAATAGAGAATTCATGGGATATGCTGATGGATTGAATGGGGCAGAATGGTGATGGTGAGGGAGACAAAAGTCAAGAACAACTCTAGGCTTTTGGCAGGAGTCATCCCTAACATTTGTACATTTATCTTTATACATTTATATGACTTACTGAAGGATAAATTCTGAGAAGTATTTTTTTTGGTCAAAAGTTATCACTAGTTTAAATTTTATTAGATATTGGAATATTCCCTCCCAAAATATTTTTTTTTCTTTTTTTTTTTTAGCTGTACCATGTGGCATGTGGGATCTTAGTTCCCTGACCAGGGATCAAAACCATGCCCCCTGCAGTGGAAGTATGGATTCTTAACCACTGGACCGCCAGGGAAGTCCTAATATTTCATTTTTTTAATTCCTAAAGTTGGAAATATTAGCTCTAACCATCTAACCTCCTGTCTTTTTAGTCTCTTATAGGTCCTGTTTTAGATATTATCGGTTCTATCTATTTAATTTCTTTCCCCTCTTTTATACTGCTTCATTCCCCTTGTGTTTTTCCTATATTCCTTTCTGATGACTCATCTTTGTACTGTCTGGCCAGAATCTGGGCCTGAAGGAGTGTGAACCATGGCGGGTTTACACTGTAAACAGGAAACTCTCTCCCAGCTGCTCAGGCACCTGCTCCCTTGGCCTCCTGTGAAAGCAAATTCCCAGGGCAGTTAGCAAGTCTCTCTCCAAAGAATTTGTTCTGAGGGGACCTTGCAAACTCCAGGGTTAAGTCTCTTCAGGGCCATAAATTCCACAGTGAGAGTACTATGGTTGATGTGCTTAAAAAGTGTTACTTATCGACAAGTTACACGATTTGGTGTTTACATTTAAAAAAAAAAAATCTCTTAAGGGGGAATTCCCTGGTGGTCCAGTTGTTAGGACTCAGTGCTTTCACTGCCATGGCCCGGGTTCAGTCCCTGGTTGGGGAACTAAGATCCCACAAGCCACTTGGCAAGGCCAAGAAAAAGTCTCTTGTGGTAAAACCCATGGACTCCAGGTGTATTTTAGGCCAAATGTCAATATTAAACCACAAGACAGAAGGTGGTGATGGCATGGGGGAGGGACGTTCAGGGAGTGGCCTGGGTTTGGTCAGGAAGCAGGTGGTGGTAAACCTGAGAGACTCTGAAAGGAGGTGGCACAGAAGTTTAACAGCCAAGTTATCGGTACCACTTCTAAACCAGCTGTTTAGGGGGATGTGGTTCAGACCTCTTGTCCTGCACTGGTTGCTGCTTGACGCTATTTATGCTAATTCCTTTGCAGACCACAGTGGTCCCTTTCCTCCACGTCAACCTCTGCGAAAGATCCTCCACACTGGCCTGAGCTCTGCCACCACCCTGACGCCCCACACCACTGTCTACTTCCCTGTTCCAGGGTCTGCCAAGGCCACACACGTGCTGCGGGCTGGTCAGGGCCAGAGCTGGAAGGAGGAGGTGGTGACCAAGGAGACCCAGCTGCAGTGCCCACTCAAGGCCTCCTAACTGTACGGGCAGCTCCCCAAGTTCCAGAATGGAGACCTCACCCTGTACCAGTCCAATGCCATCCTGCGATACCTGGGCTGCTCCCTGAGGCTGTGTGGGAAGGACCAGCGAGAGGCAGCCCTGGTGGACGCGGGCAACTACAGCGTGGAGGCCCTCCACTGCCGATACGCCGCCCTGATTTACACCAACCCCGAGGTGGGCAAGGAGGATGATGGGAAGGCACTGCCCGGGCACCTGAAGCCTTTTGAGCCCTGCTGTCCCAGCACCAGAGAAGCCCGACTGCATTATGGGCAAGCAGATCTCCTTCACAGGCTACAAGCTGCTGCACTGGCTGCGGACTCACCAGGTCCTGGCCCTGCCGCACTGCCTTCCCACCACGCACAGCAAGTAAATCGCCCCATTCAACAGGAAACAGTGAGGGCTTGTGGCACTCTCTGCAGAAGAAAGAGAGCTGCCTGCTTCCCTTTCCCCAGGACCAATCAAATTTCCAAGAGGTTCTCCACACTGAAACCAGCATTCAGATGCACTTGAAGAATCTTTTCCTCAGGGCTCAAGCTGGCCACCAGTTCATCCCAAACCAAGTTTGTTCCACATGTGGCCCCTCTCACACCCAGAACCAATAACAAGTCCCTTTTCCCCTTCGGACTATGGTACAGAAGACAGCGCACCTGTCCTCTCTCCTCCTATCCTAATGGTAAATTATCCCTCCAGGATTTTATCATCCTTTCCAGCTCTTTGCCTACCCTGGTCCAGATTTCTTTTCAAAACTTTGGCCCTCAAAGATAAAGTGTGTGTGGGTGTATGTGTGTGTGTCTGTGTTTATAAGGGCGCAGCAGGACTTTCTCAAATGTGGGTCTTTGTTCACAAACATTGTTATACTATTTGCCATTACCTGGGGAATAGATATTATTGGATTATTTGAGATTTTATTTGAGATTTGAGTTTTCTTGGCCTGGGTATTTGACTTTGGGTTTGAGAGCATGTGCTCCAGTTAGAGAACCATTCATGGATGCTTATGTAGAACTGGAACTACACTATGATTGTGAGATTTGGGATCAAAGAAGGGAGCTTCTTCAGGAGGTCCTAAGACTTCCCAATGAGTTAATTAAGAAATTTGTTTTCTCCCTCCTTCCCTTTCTCCTAATTCCTTATTTTTTAAGCCAGTTGTGAATAGACTGATAGGAGTTTAGATGAGCTTGTTGCTTGCCTCTAAAGAGACCAGAAAGACTGGTGTTCTTTTATTACAAATGCTACCTTGAAGTAGGAGTACCCTGAACAGATAACTGGCCTACCAGGTAATTATGCCCAGAGAGGAGCACAGGACTTCAATTTTTCTTGCTCTCCTTGTCTCAATTTTTATTGTTTCACTTTTAACTGGTTTATAAATACAGTAACAATTTCTTGTAACAAGTTTCCTCATTTATCTATCTTGGAGTCCATTTTGTGGGGAGTTGATGGTGAAAGAAATGTCAGCAAGTAGCATTACTCAGTGCAGGGTATTGGATGAATGGTTTACTGAAAACGATTTGGTTCTGCTGTTGACAAGGAAGTTTGGATATGGCTGCTTTAAAAATTGCCCAGGCTAAAAATATGGGGTAGAACTCTGGGGATTCGCTGCTTATTCTTTTGTGCAATGGATGTGGGTTGGCCTTTTAAGACCTGATTCCCTATTCAGCCTTCACAAAGGGACATAACTCTATCTTCAGACTATCTCCTGGCAAAATCAAGTCTCAGTAGAGCAGATACTTGCTGGTATCTGTAGAGCAGGTACCAGCTCATTACCTCCCAGTGGCTGAGAGCATCAGTATTCTCATTATGGGGACTTGAAGGAAACACAGTCCCTTCACTCTTATCAGAGTCTAAAATCTATGCCCGGGACTTCCCTGGTGGCCCAGTGGTTGAGAATCTGCCTGCCAATGCAGGGGACACGGGTTCGAGCCCTGGTCCTGGAAGATCTCACATGCCACGGAGCAACAAAGCCCGTGCGCCACAACTACTGAGCCTGCGCTCTAGAGCCCACGAGCCACAACTACTGAAGCCCACGCGCCTAGAGCCCGTGCTCCGCGACGAGAAGCCACCACAGTGAGAAGCCTGTGCACCACAACGATGAGTAGCCCCCGCTCACCGCAACTAGAGAAAGCCCATGGGCAGCAATGAAGACCCAACGCAGCCAAAAATAAATAAATAAATTTATTAAAAACAAATAAAATAAAATCTATGCCTGGACCAAGCCAGACCAAAAGAGAGCGAAGCCCCAGCAGGTCCATTGGCCTAGGGCATTTGAGGCTGCTACACAGGAGATCCCGAACCAAGATTTGACGTCAGTGGGGCTTTCCAGAGAAACTGATGTATAACTCAAGACCTGGAAGATAAGTAGGCATAGTAGCAGGCAAAGAAAGCTGATGTAAAAGAGAGCCAAGAGGTGAGAGAGAGGGAGCACAGCACGTTGAAGGAACTGAGAGCACCAGTTCAGTGTGCCTGGTGCACAGAGCATAAGGGAGGACGTGGCAAGAGGTCAGCCAGGCCAGCAGGAGTCCGATTATGCAGAAACGTGAAAACTGTTAAAAGGTCTGAACTTTGTCCTCACGGCAACAGGAAGCCACTGAAAAGTTTTATGCAAAGGAGGTGACAAGCTGAGATGTACCTTTGTGAGAAATCATTCTGGTTGCACTGCACTGATAGAGGGCATGACTGGAAATAGGAAGCTGGGGGACCACTTGGGGAACGGTCCTAGTAGGAGACATCAGTAGATGGGGAGAAGTCATTCTATCACCAGGCATGCCACCTGGGTGTCATGAAACTCCTACAGTCACACCCTCTCGCTTGGTTTTCATATTCCCTGGTTAAACCTGTTTTTTTTTTTTTTTTTTTTTTAAAGGATCACTCAGAGTGGCCTTAAAAAACAACAACAAAACACAGTACTCAGAGACCACACAAGTTACAGGCAACTTAATTTTTTTCTTGGGAGATTTTTGAGAAATAAAACATTCTCCTCTCTCATTTTATTTTTTTTTAAATTGGCTCACCTTTATTCAATATCTGCAACACACTCAAAATATAGACAAGTTCCATATTATGAGAAATTAGGAGCCATCTTTGATTCCTGTCTCTCTTTTATCCCTCACATCTAAAGAATCGCCAAGTCCTGTTAGACTCTGCTCTGGAAGTTTCTCACAGTCATTCCACTTTTTTTTTTTTTTTTTTGCCACCATCATACTCTGGGTCACATCACCTTTCATTTCAAAAGCCCCCTAACTGGTTTTCCTTTCTTTGGTGTTGCACCCACCTATCCACTGCCTACTCTACAGCCAAAGGGATTCTTGTGCATGTAAAATGACCATGCCTCCAAGGCTCCCATCATTCTTTCAGTGCCCACAATGACCCATCATTGTCTTTGAGATAAAAAGCAGACCCTATCTTGCCTTTTTACTCTACTCAAATTTTACCTCTCGCTTCTTGCACTCTCTACTAAAGCTTTTCTGAACTTTGTTCTGTCTTTTTACAGCCATGCCTTGACTCCAAGATTCACAAAAGCTATTCCTTGGAATGGCTTAGAATGGGGTATATTCTCTCTTCTTCTGGTTATCTCTTATTCCTTCCCCCAGCATTCAGTCTGACCCTTGTTTCTTCAGTCAGTCTTGCACAATTACCAGATTTGGCTAAGACTCCCTGTTACGTTTTTATAAGTAGCTATAATTCTCCTACCTTAATCTCCACCATACATTGTTTTGTTGCTGTCGTTGTTGTTGTTTTTGGGCCGCACTGCGAGGCATGCAGGATCTTAGTTCCCTGACCAGGGATCGAACACAGGCCCCGGCAGTGAAACCTGAGATTCCTAACCACTGAACCACCAGGGAATTCTCCATCATATATTGTTAATTCTTCTTTAAACACATCTCTCTCCTGGCTGAGCATTCTTGTCTTGTTCCCTTCACATATTCCCTGGTATACAGAAGATAAAAAACATGTTTCAAATTAAAATGAATTATGAAACCATCCTGAAAAAGAATTAAGTTGGAGAGCCCACACTTCCCAATTCCAAAACTTACTACAAAGTAATGATAATTAAGACTGTGTGGTAGTGACATAGGGATATACATACAGTTCAAAGGAATACAACTGAGAGTCCAGAAATAAACCCATCAATTGATTTTTTGAAAAGGGTGCTAGACTATTCAATGGGCAAAAATAGTCTTTTCAACAAATGGGGTTAACACAAGATATCCACACGCAAAAGGATGAATTTAAAACTTCTGCCTCACATTGTAAATAAAAATTCACTAAGATAGATCAAAGATCTAAATACAAGAGCTAAAACTATAACACTCCTAGAAGAAAATATAAGAGTGAATCCTTATGACCTTGGATTTGGCAATGATTTCTTATATGACACCAAAAGCAAGCAACAAAAGAAAAAATAATAATTAGGACTTCTTAAAAACTCAACACTTTTTGCTTCAAAAGACACTATCAAGAAAGTAAAAAGATGACCCACAAAATGGGAGAAGATTTTTCCAAATTGTATTTCTGATAAGAGATTTGTATCTAGAATATATACATTTTAAAACTTCTTATAACTCTATAATAAAAAAGACAACCCAGTTGAAAACTGGGCAAAGTATCTGAAAACACATTTCCCCAAAGAAGATATGAAAATGGCTAATAAGCACATGGAAAGATGCTCACTGTCATTAGTGTCAGAGAAATGCAAATCAAAACCATAATGAAATATCATTTCACACCCACTAGGATGGCTATAATTAAAAAGACAGATAAGTGTTGGTGAGGATATGGAGA
Source organism: Lagenorhynchus albirostris (assembly GCF_949774975.1). Lineage (NCBI taxonomy): Eukaryota > Metazoa > Chordata > Mammalia > Artiodactyla > Delphinidae > Lagenorhynchus > Lagenorhynchus albirostris. The sequence goes on from NC_083111.1 coordinate 23,166,098, forward strand.
AATCAACACCCTCATACACTGCTGGTGGGAATGTAAAGTTGTGGAGACACTTTGCAAAACAGCCTGGCAGTTCCTCAAAAAAGTTTAACATAGATCATATGATCCAGCAATTCCACTCCAATAGAAATGAAAATATACAACCTCACAAAAACTTGTGCATGGGGCTTCCCTGGTGGCGCAATGGTTGAGAGTCCGCCTGCCGATGCAGGGGACACAGGTTCGTGCCCCGGGTCCGGGAAGATCCCACATGCCGCGGAGCGGCTGGGCCCGTGAGCCATGGCCGGCTGAGCCTGCGCGTCCGGAGCCTGTGCTCCGCAACGGGAGAGGCCACAACGGTGAGAGGCCCGCGTACCACACACACAAAAAAACAAATAAAAAAACTTGTGCATGAATGTTCATAACAGCATTATTCCTAATAGCCAAGAAACAACACAAATATCCATTAAGTGATAAACATAAACAAAATTGGTATATCCATATAATGAAATATTATTTGGCCATAAAAAGAAATGAAGCTCTGATTAATATCACAATGTAAATGAGCCTTGAAAACATTACACAAAGTGCTAAGTGAAAGAAGCCAGTCACAAAAGACCACATATTATACGATTCCATTTACACGAAATTTCCATAATATGCAAATCTGTAGAAACAGAAATTAGATTAGTGTTTGCCTGGGGCTGGGAGAAATGGGCGGATCAGAGAGCAATGGCTAAAGGGCAGAGAGTTTCTTTGCGGATGATAAAAATATTCTAAAGTTGGTTGCACAATTTCATGAATATAGTAAAAACCATTGAAATCTTCACTTTAAATGTGTGAATTGTGTAGTATGTGAATTATATCTCAGTAAAGTTGGTACAATATATGAATTATAAGTGGGAAAACAAAAATAACTTACGGAAAGGAGGTTGAAAGAGGTCAGAGGGAAAAGGGGAAAGGACAGGAAAAAACGAGAAAGAGGAAGAAAAATGCAAGAAATGAAAAGTCAGGAGTGAAAGAAAAATAACACCAAGAGGCAAGTTGGAAAAAAGAGAACAGGAAAGTACCTGGAAGAAAATAATTGAATGGAAGGGAGAGAAATTAATTTAGCTTTTAAAGCCCTGATGGGGAGTTCCCTGGTGGCGCAGTGGTTAAGAATCTGCCTGCCAATGCAGACAACACGGGTTCGAGCCTTGGTCTGGGAAGATCCCACATACTGCAGAGCAACTAAGCCCATGCGCCACAACTACTGAGCCTTAGCTCTAGAGCCCGTGTGCCACAACTACTGAAGCCCGTATGCCTAGATCCCATGCTCCACAACAAGAGAAGCTACCGCAATGAGAAGCCCGCGCACCGCAACGAAGAGTAGACCCCGCTCACTGCAACTAGAGAAAGCCAGTGTGCAGCAACGAAGACCCAACGCAGCCAAAAATAAATGAATAAAATAAATAAAATTTTTTAAAAATTATTTTAAAAAAAGAAATGTAAATGAATACATTTACAGATAAACCCAAACTGATACAGTTTATTGTCAGCAGATCCGCACTAAAAAAATGCTGAAAGAAGTTCTTTAGCCCAAAGGGAATTGACATCAAACATAAACTCCACCTATAGGGAGAAAAGAATGAAGAATATGGGAAAGTGTTAGTGGGTGGGTAAATGTGCCCTCCTGTTTACTCTTTCCTGCCCATTCACCAACCCTTTGATATATGCACACACACATATACTTATATACCCATATACAAACATATTCCTCTCAATTTCTATAGAAGACATGAATGAATATTCTACAGTATTTTTATAATTTACCCTGTTGATGAACAGTTTGATTATTTAAAGTTTGGGGCCATTATGAATAAACTATTAACTTCTTATACAAGTCTTTGTGAAGAATTTTTTTTCAATTTCTCCTGGATAAATACATAAGAGCAAGGTGCTGGGTTGTGTAAGTGTATGTTGAACTTTATTAGAAACTGCCAGAGTGTTTTCCAATATGTCTGTACTATTTGCAAAGCATGAGAGCTCCAGGCACTCTGCATCCTCCGCCAAACTTGGTATCATCAACCTTTTTAGCTACACTAGTGCATGTGCAGTGGCATTTCATTTCGGTTTTAATTTGTGTTTCCCAAACATGCAAATACTAAGTATGCTAAACACCTTTTCATATGCTTGTTGACTTACTTGTTATCCATATATTGTCTTTGGTGGAGGGTCTATTCAAATCTGCCGATTTATTATCAAGGTTTTTTGTTTGTTTTTATTGAGCTCTAAGCACTCTTTATACTCTGCGTTCAAATTCTCTATTATACATATGTTTTGCAAAGATTTTCTCCCAACTTTGGCTTACCTTTTAATTTTTCATCAGTGACTTTTGAAGAGCAAAAGTTTTTATTTTGATGAAATTCAAATTATCAACTTTTTCTTTTTGCTTTTCTTATTTAAGAAAGTCTTGCCTTACCCAATGTTGCTGAGATTTTCTCCTATGCTTTTATCTAAGAAGTCTTAGAATTTTTGCTTTACATGGAGGTCTATGACCCATTGCAGGTTAGTTTTTAGCATATGGTATGAAATAAAGATTGAGGTTCATTTTTTAAAAATTAATTAATTCATTAATTTTTGGCTGTGTTGGGTCTTCATTGAGGTGCACAGGCTTCACACTGCAGTGGCTTCTCTTGTTGCGGAGCACGGGCTCTAGGAACGTGGGCTTCAGTAGTTGTGGCACGTGGGCTCAGTAGTTGTGGTGCACAGGCTTAGTTGCTCCACAGAATGTGGGATCTTCCCTTACCAGGGCTCGAACCCGTGTCCCCTGCACTGGCAGGTGGATTCTTAACCACTGCGTCAACAGGGAAGTCCCACATGACTAAAATTTTAATTTCATTTTAAAACATGAAAATAATGATGCGTCTCTTTCTGAACCACTGGAGTTGAAATTTTATACATGGATGAGTTCCACTGACTTCACATGCTTAATTGCTCATTAAGATGGTTACCCTAGCAACTGCTACATCAAATAATAGCTTGTACAATTTTGACATGCAGAAAACCTTCTTAAAGTAACTCAATAGCATCAAGTAAAAAGTGATACATTTACAAGATAGTAAGATGTTTATATATCAAATAAAAACTGCCTATCAAGTATGAAATTCTCAAAACTGTAGACATGAAATGCACAACACATAATTATCCTTTATTACAGCTGAGTGGGCTTCGCTTATGAATTGTGGTACAATATCCAGATTTTTTTTTTTTTTTGCGGTACGTGGGCCTCTCATTGTTGTGGCCTCTCCCATTGCAGAGCACAGGCTCTGGACGCGCAGGCTCAGCGGCCATGGCTCACGGGCCCAGCCGCTCCGCGGCATGTGGGATCCTCCCGGACCGGGACACGAACCCGTGTCCCCTGCATCGGCAGGCGGACTCTCAACCACTGCGCCACCAGGGAAGCCCCAGATTTTTTATCTGACCTTTTCTGAACAACAGGCAAAAGGATTCTGGTGACATAAATGTCCAAATTAAACTTCTATAGCTATGCTCTCAATGTAACAAATCCATTTCAGTAAACATTTATTTTACCAATACACTGCTAGAATTTTGAGATATAAAACTGAGTAAAACATCATCAGCACCTTGAGAAGTTTGCAGTCAGGTAGGAACCAGTCACTTATTCATTTGTTCATTCATTCATTCACTCAACAAATATTATAAAGCACCTGTATTGTGCCAGGTAATTTTCTAACAGCTGGGGGTAGGGAGGGATGCACAATGAATGAAACAAACAAAAATCTCTGTCCTTATGGAAATTTGCACTATAATGGAAAAAACAGTTATAAAAAGTGCTACTGAGGAAAACAAAGCAGAGGAGGGGAATAGAGGTGTTGGGGGTGGGGTGTAAGGCACAGCTATCATTTTTTCTTGGATCACAGGAAACCTTAATTAATATATTTAAAACAGATGTGCTGGACTCCACCTAAATGATCCCAGTTTCGCTGACCACATTTAAAGCATGATGGTAGGTCTAGTCTAAGGTATGTCTTCTTCCTTCCTCAATGTGTTGACCTTGGCCATATCAGAGTAGCAGAGCTTCTTCACAGCTTGCTGGATCTGCCCTTGACAACCACAGTGAGCACATGTGTTGTTGGTCTCCATTTCTCTATGACCCACTCGGAAATCAGGGGGAACCTAAGGGTGGCCCAGTGGTCAAGCTTATTCTTCCTGGATGCACTCTTCTGAAGGTACATGCCCTGCCTTCAGAGTTTCAGTGTCCGGAGCCACAGGAAGACGGGAGATGCATGGATCTTTTTCTTCTTTAATATGTTGATCTCTTTCTGCGTGGCCTGCTTTGCTTGTAAACCTTCTCTTTTTCTTCAGTTTGGAATAGGCTTCTTCTTTCCTTTCTGAATCACCTTAGAAAGGGACAGTTGTGAGAATTCCCTGGTGGTCCAGTGGTTAAGACTCCACGCTCTCAATGCAGGGGGTCGGGGTTTGATCCCTGGTCAGGGAGCTAGACGCCGCACGCTGCAACTAAGACCCAGCACAGTCAAATAAGTAAATAAATAAATATTTTTCAAAAAAGGACAGTTGTAATTTCTAGTAAGGTAGTCAAGGAAGGCTTCTAGAGAATGTACTATTTAAACAAAGAGTTGAGGAAGTGAGAGGCTAGGCATGCAAATATATGGGGCAAGTGCAAAGGCCCTGGGGTAGGAGTGTGCCTGGTGTGTTAAAGGCAGGTGAGGCAGACGTAAAAACACACTGCTGTAAACAGTACTTGTGGTAAAAAGTACTCCCAAGAAAGGAATGCTTAAATTTTACTTTGTATAACTAACCCATAAAAAGTACTTTTACTTTAAGGATCTCAAATAGATTTGTAAACAGTGACTACTTAACCAAGATGATAATAAATAGAAATGTTTATTATGTCTGCTTCATCCATCTGGGAGAGAGAAGATAAAGCAGAAAAGTTTGGCGATATGAATAAGAGCATGAACGTGGAAACTATTTTGCCTGAGTTAAAAATCCCTACTTTGCTCTGGGCAAGTTACTTAACTTCTCTCCCCACAGTTTCCTACTTTAAAATGGAGATAATAATATACCTCTGTTACAGGATGGTTACGGAGATTAAATAAGATAATACGTAGACTCTACTACATGCCTCGGAAACTTTAAATTGGAGCTTCTGAGTCCGTAGGTCTGGGGTGCCCCTGAGATTCTGCATGTCTAACAATCTCCTGGGACATTGCTGGTCCACAGACCACGCTATTATATCAAGGTTGTAAAGCATTTAGAACAGTGCCTGGCACACAGAATGCACTGAATAAATTTAGCTATTATTATGCTTTCACACAGTTGACTTGGCAGGGAAACTAGATTAAAAAGCCAACAATTTTCCTCCTTCCCTATCAGATGTTTCCTGACAATACTGCATCTTTGAATAGAGTTCTATTGCATTCTGAGTTCACGTGATGAATGTGCATACAGATAATATGGTTTTCATTTTTAAAATCCATCAACAGCAGAGCTCGGCACTCTCTTTGGATTTATGGTTTTAGGCTATAGCAAAATTCTCAATACCTTGTGCATAGTAGGCATTCAATAAATACTTATTGGATGAAAGCAAGGTCCAGACTGTCTAAATAAATCATTCCTCTAAGAATTAACAGTGCTCTTGGGGTTTGGTTTTATTTGAATACAGTGGCACGTGTGCCAAATCATTATTTCAAGAATGTGGCAATTGTGTTCCAAAAACTGAAGTATGTTTTTCTAGTCTGATTGCATTAGATTCTAATGCAGTGCAGACTCTAACCGAACTACTTCCTTCTTCCTTTGCCCTTCAGCAATGCAGTCTCTAACCCAAACTTTACATGCTCACAGCACCCTCTACTGTTCAGGAACAAGTCTGTGCCCCCGATTCCAATCCCTAGAACTCAAAATCAGACTACTGTATTCACGTACCACAGGAAGGTAGTTTGCATCTGCCTTTAAAGAAGAGAGGGCAGCGGTCTAGCTGAACATGCCAGGAGGATCTGGTCTCTAGGGGCCGCTGCTGGGTCGCTCCCACGTGAAACCGACCAGGATCTCGCGAGAGAAGAGAAAAGCTGGTTATGGTTTGTTGCCCTTTCCTTCCCTCAAGAGCACTAACTTGCTCTACTAACCTCCTTTTTTCCACGCTAACCTGACCGTCACCCTTCATCCTCTTTCTCTTCAGGGTTAGTTGCGTTGTCAGTCCTTTCCACCTGCCCCTTATTCCACCTGCCCAACCTTGGTTCTCCTTTGGAGAAATCTGGGAAAACAAGTCCTTGGGTTAAAGCCCCTTGACCGCTAAGCTCGAGCAACTCTCCCTTCACTGTGATTAGATCCTCTCCTTTGTAGCATCATGTTAACTTTTCTGCAATGCTTTTTAGAATATTCACCGAGTTGTGCAGCCATCACCATAATCTAATTGCAGAATATTTTCATCATCTCAAAAAGAAATTCCATACCTATTGGCAATCACTCCCGTTTCTCCCACCCCACTTCAGCCCTAGGCAACCATCAATCTGCTTGCTGTCTATAAATTTGACTATTCTAGACATTTCATAGAAATGGAATCATACAATTTGTGGTCCCTTATGAATGACTTGTCTCACTAATATGCTTTCAAGTTGTAGCATATATCAGTACTTAATTCCTTTTCATTGCTGGATTATATTCCATTGCATGGATATACCATATTTTACTTGTCCATTCACCAGTTTATGGACATTTGAGTTGTTTCCACTTTTTAGCTATAATAATGCCACTATGCATATACAAATTTTTGTGTGGACATATGTTTTCATTTCTCCTGGGTAGATACCTAGGAATGGAATTACTGGGTCTTATGGTAATTCTATGCTTAACATCTTGAGGGACTGCCAGCCTGTTCACATCCCTTTACCTTTAGGGGGAACTTCATGACCCACCCCCACTTAAGAATGAAGAAAGATTAATAAGGAGGAAAATATTGTTATTCTGATGACCGCTGAATAGAATATCACCAGAATTATAATCAGGAGGTTTCTAACATGCAAATGAGTCAGACTTGATTCTTCAAGTGCAAACGCCCAGGTCCTGACCCAGAGAATTATCCCTTTACACTATTAACCTTTTGAGACTCTCTGATCTTTTCTTTCTTGACAGTTCTAAATGTGACCACCAGCAGAAATGTTTTCACATTCCTTTGAAGCACAGGTTTCTGACCTACGTCTTAGAGGTAGTCCCACTCCGACTTTTATGATGTCTGAGGCTTCTTAGAAGCTTGCAGAGCAGTCATCCCTCTCAGATGATTTGTGAAGTTTAGTTTTTTAAGGCCATAATATTCAATCACTCAAACTATTAAGTATCTCTTGAGCATTTACTCCTCATGCGGGAAAGCGAGGACAACAGAAAAGAAACGACAGAGTTCCTCTCCTGGAGGAGTTTATAGCCCAGCTGGGGAAGCAAATAAAATTACAACTCAAAATATCACACAAGTGTCTAAATATCTTTAGCAACTCATGCCTATAGAGCAGTGACAGCCAACCATTTCCAAGTCATGGCAAATACGGCCTATGATAATATCTCCACGGACAGTGGGATAAACAAAGGAGCCTGTTGAGTAGAAGCCCCTGGCCTGGGACCTCCAGCACCTCCCGGTCCCCAGCCTCCCTGAAGTGGGTCAATACCTCCACTCACTTGTAACCCATTGGCTTATACCAGTGTGACCGCATACTTGTGGGAAACTCTGGCCCACAGGATCAATTGCAACATTTTTTTTTGCTTGGTGTTCAAGGCCCTCAGCAAACTGGTCTTAATTTACCTTTCCAACTATTTCTCCTATGAGCCCTCAATATCTAACAGTGTGGTTAGCTTACGGCCCTCAGCGCACCCTGGGGACACTCCCTAGAATGTGTTTCTCTCCAAACTGAGGTAGATACTGACTGACTGATTCTCACCCCTACATAATTCATGCCAACCACTCAGGAGTTCCTCATCCCTTCAAGTCCCCACCAGTTCCCCTGTCCTTTAAGAGATCTTCCTCGACGCCTCCAGCCCACAGCGGTTGCTTCTTTCTGTGCTCGCCCATGTCTCTTACTATTTGACCTACATGTTTGACTTGTAGACTTGTGACAATACATTGCTTCAAAGTTATTACATTGTCAAACATATAGCTGTGCTTGGCCCAGCTGGGGCCTAGACTGGCTCCTTCTGGGTGGATGGGATGCTCCCAACTGGGTATACATAATACCCTCAGGAACCCTGGTTTGGAAAAGCATGAATGAAGTAAAGCCGGCCCAGAAGGGGGCTTATGTCATGCTACCACATGGTCATACAATCTGCTTTCCATCTATTACCTAGTGCTTTAGTACTTACATATTTCTAGGCCTCTCAGAATCCTTAAGCAAAAACAAAACCACGACCTTGAAGGAACAGTATAAATTGAGACTACTTTGGACTGAACCAGGGCCTAAGGTGACCCTTTAAATCCACTGAAGGGGCGGACCACAAATTAACAGGCCCTTCCACCAGCTCTGCAGAGCCTGACACAAAGAGGACGAGCGGGGAGGGAGAAGGAAGAAAAGCTGGAAGAGGAGAAGACGGAAGTGTACAGTCCAATCAGCCTAAGAGGCATCCCTGAGTTCACATGCCTCATTCCTCTTCTTCGGAGCTCGGTTTCTGCGCGGGACACGAAAACATCCCTGCGGATGTAATGAGAAAATGGAAACCGTATTTGCCAGAACTGCTTTCAGAGAGCGCCCTGGGGGTGTTGGAAGGAATTCCTTCATAAGCTGCTTGGGGAGGGGCGGGGTGGGAGTGAGGCCCTCATGGGACAAGCTTAAGAAACGACAAATTATCACCAAGCTGCCTTCGAAAAATATCCCCAGACTGCAAGGCTTTGTTTTCCCGGCAGGTGTAGGGAAGTTTGCCCTCCAAGGAGGGTGCGGTCACTGCCCCCAGAAAGGCTCCTTCTCGGTCCTTCCTAACACCCAGCATCAAATCTGTAAGTGTACGGGTGCCTAAAGATTAACCTGCCCTGTGCCCAGGTCGCCGTTCGGCGAACAGGATCGTTGTCCTCAGTATCCGACCTCCTGCTTCCAGTCCGCCCCCCGGGCTCTGCTTAATGTCCTGGAGGCGCTTCTGGGTTCCAGGCACCGAGGAGTGAGTGTGGGGTGACGCGGTGGCACCGCAGCGTCCCCACGCGGCACTCAGCGGAAGGCCCGGCCGCGCAGCCGCGGAAGCCTCTCCCGCTCCGGGCCCAGCTCGCCAGCCGCCTGGGGTTTCCGCCGGCTCGTCCCACCTCCCGCAGGCGGCCCGGCTCTTCTGCTCCATCCCGCTCTGTGCGGGGTTCTGCCCAGGCTGCGGCGTGAAGTCAGGGAATGCCGGAGATTCTCTAGCATCACTCTTTGCAGAGACCTACCTACCGTAGTGAGCTCTGGTCTCGGATGCCTTCTGAATCACTTCCCTCTTTCTTCCATCAAGGTTTTTAGGTGGGAGTGAGTCTTAAAGACACTACTATCTCCAGTCAAAGGAAGCTTCAGCTAAGGATGGGGAGAAAATAAAACAAGGACACAGACAGGAAAAAAAAAATCTGGCATTAAATATCAACATTAGGGCTTCCCTGGTGGCTCAGTGGTTAAGAATCCGCCTGCCAATGCAGGAGACACGGGTTCCAGCCCTGGTCCCAGAAGATTCCCACGTGCTGCGGAGCAACTAAGCCCACAAGCCACAAATACTGAGCCCGCGTGCCACAACTACTAAAGCCCATGCGCCTAGAGGACATGCTGTGCAACAAGAGAAGCCACCACAATGCAAAGCCCGCGCACCGCAACGAAGAGTAGCCCCCACACGCTGCAACTAGAGAAAGCCTGCGCGCAGCAACGAAGACCCAATGCAGACAAAAACAAAAAAATAAACAAACAAAAAACAACATTAAACAGCAACTCATCCTTCATAAGATGACAGGATTCCTTCCAAGGCTCACGTTTGTCAGTAAGGCCAGGGAACGTAGTGGAGTTGGACAGACAGAGGAAATCAAAGAGAGAGACTACGTGTCCATTAAATACCAATTCTTTGTATATAGGATTGTTTTATATCTGTACATCCATTCCAATAAACCTTAAAACACCTGAATGGGCTTAGACTTGATTTCTGAAAATCGCACTTTAAATTTGAATATGGTTGTATAAAAATTACTATCCTCTCATGATCATCTTTTCCCCAAGACTTTTTCCCTTCTTCAATTACAGATTTTTTCCCTCGTTTTCTATTTTTTTGTGTGTGCCTGCTACAATTTATTATGTCCTTGCTAAAGGATATTCCTTTCTTCTAGAACCCAGAAGTCTTCAAATTATATTTTGATTTCTTTCAGTTCCTCCTTCACTTACGTTGCTATCTACATCTTTGGATTTGGTACCTCTCATCTTTATTTGCAAATCAGTACCGCAAACTCTGTCAGCTTTGCACATCCCTGAATTTCCACCAGAGTGTTGGTCATTATTAGACACTCTCATTGAAGAGAAATTAAGGGTGTGATCTAAATTGTTTTTGCTGCGTTTTTGACTCTTAAAGCCTGGAAACCAAGATGTTTGTATTCCACTTAAAAACCATTTGACTCTCTCCCTGGCTCTCTTGGGTCATACAGATCTGACTGCACCTCTGTCCATGTCACCTCATAATTTATGATAATCAGAAAAAGGACCCGTAGAAGTGTCCCTATTCCTAATGAGCTGGGGAACACTCTTTGCCTGAGCTGAAATTAACATCACTTCAGTAGAAAATCAGAGTGAAATGCAAAGGGAAGACAGGATTTTAAAAATATGCCTTTGCTGTCGAAATTCAGACAGTAATGTATCGACAGATGGAGAGCCACGGGCATCAGTGAGAGGAGAATTAGTCAAAATCACTGCTGTGCAAGGGGCTGGAACATAAACTGCAGCCTTTCACATTGGGGATTTAAACAATGAACAATCTTTACAGACTGGTGTATTTTGTTTTCTCTAATTAACATCTAATTAAATGTCTATTCCATTGCACATCTAATTTTTCAATTTTCTCAGAATTTCCCAAAAACCATAGAGCTGCTTATACCAAATAAATCTAAGCATTGATTCAGATTATACACATATATATGCCTATGCTTTACATATTCCACTATTTAGGATGCAAGGATGATTTTGAAAAGGAGCTTGTAAGCAAAGTGTATAAACTGAAAATGTACAGTTAGTGAATACATGGATATATGGAGGCTGTAGAAGAGGCACCAGTTATAATATAAATCTTCTGACGTGCCACAACCGCATTCTTGCTAAGGACAGGGCATATTATTTTTATTTTTTTATTTTATTTTTTATTTTTGGCTGTGTTGGGTCTCCATTGCTGCACGCGGGCTTTCTCTAGTTGCGGCGAGCAGAGGCTACTCTTGGTTGCCGTGCACAGACTTAGTTGCTCCGCGGCATGTGGGATCTTCCCAGACCAGGGCTCAAACCTGTGTCCCCTGCATTGGCAGGCGGATTCTTAACCACTGTGCCACCAGGGAAGTCCAACAGGGCATGTTATTTTTAAATCTAAAGTGAAGAATAAAAAGTAAAACTAATAATAATAAATAAAAAGGCTATACTTCAATAAAAAGTTGTCTATTTTGAAAAAAGAAAAAAATAAAATAAAGGGATCCCTCCTTCTCCCAATAAATCAATCAATCAATAAGAGGGCAGGAGAAAACTTTTGGAGGTGATGAAAAGGTTTATGGCATACCCTGAGAAAACCATAATTCAAAAAGAATCATGTACCAAAATGTTCATTGCAGCTCTATTTACAATAGCCCGGAGATGGAAACAACCTAAGTGTCCATCATCGGATGAATGGATAAAGAAGATGTGGCACATATATACAATGGAATATTACTCAGCCATAAAAAGAAACGAAATTGAGCTATTTGTAATGAGGTGGATAGACCTAGAGCCTGTCATACAGAGTGAAGTAAGTCAGAAAGAGAGAGACAAATACCGTATGCTAACACATATGTATGGAATTTAAGAAAAAGAAAATGTCATGAAGAACCTAGGGGTAAAACGAGAATAAAGACACAGACTTACTAGAGAATGGACTTGAGGATATGGGGAGGGGGAAGGGTAAACTGTGACAAAGCGAGAGAGTGGCATGGACATATATACACTATCAAACGTAAGGTAGATAGCTAGTGGGAAGCAGCCGCATAGCACAGGGAGATCAGCTCCATGCTTTGTGACCGCCTGGAGAGGTGGGATATGGAGGGTGGGAGGGAGGGAGACGCAAGCGGAAGGAGATATGGGAACATATGTATATATATAACTGATTCATTTTGTTGTGAAGCAGAAACTAACACACCATTGTAAAGCAATTATACTCCAATAAAGATGTTAAAAAAAAAAAGATTTATGGCATAGAATGCAGTGACAGTCTCACAGGTGTGTACTTGTCTCCAAGCTCCTCAAGTTGCATACATTAACTATATACAGTTGTTTGTATGTCAAGAAATTGTAAAAAAGTAAAATTTTTAAAAATTAGAAAAACTTTTTTTAACCCCCCCCAAAAAGTAAAGTGATTGTGTGTGTGTGTGTGTGTGCGTGTGCGTGTGCGTGTGTCTAAAATTCTGGAGTCTAATAGGACTTTTGGTTAGTAATCAAAGGCATGGGGCATTCTGTTGACTTGTGGGGCTATTAAAGCAAGTTTACCTATGTCCCGGGTCCCCTCTCCTCACTTCTTTTATTATTTTTTTTTATTTTTTATGTTTTTGCGGTACGCGGGCCTCTCACTGTTGCGGCCTCTCCCATTGCAGAGCACAGGCTCCGGATGCGCAGGCTCAGCAGCCATGGCTTACGGGTCCAGCCGCTCCGCGGCATGTGGGATCTTCCTGGACCAGGGCACGAACCCGTGTCCCCTGCATCGGCAGGCGGACTCTCAAACCACTGCGCCACCAGGGAAGCCCTTTTTTTTTTTTTTTAATTTATTTTTGGCTGCGTTGGGTCTTTGTTGCTGCGCGCAGGCTTTCTCTAGTTGCAGTGAGCGGGGGCTACTCTCCATTGTAGTGCGTGGGCTTCTCATTGCGGTAGCTTCTCTTATTGCGGAGCATGGGCTCTAGGCACACGGGCTTCAGTAGTTGTGGCTCACGGAGTCTAGAGCGCAGGCTCAGTAGCTGTGGCGCACGGACTTAGTTGCTCCGCGGCATGTGGGATCTTCCCGGACCAGGGCTCGAACCTGTGTCCCCTGCGAACCACTGCGCCACCAAGGAAGTCCCCTCCTCTCCTCATTTCTTACCATTCCTCAGTGTACCTCCCACTCCTGCCTTACTGAATTACAGTGCTTACATTTCTCCAAACTTGACATGCCTCCAAATCCTTCCTTAAACTCCTTCCTCTGTTCAAAATGCAAAACAGTGCTTTCGTTACTCCAAACTGGGCATGCCTGCAAGACTTCCAACTGTTCTTTCCCCAATCTTGGTCACCTGGCCTACTTACCCCAGGTTTCTGAACCACTACTAGCTTTGTGCCGCCAGCTCTCCAAAAACCCCGGCTGAATAAACAAAACTTCTCAGTAAGAACTTATTGTCATTGGAATTAGCAATAAATTTCTGTAGCTCAAGACACGGAGATAGCACGGTACTAAGCTCCTAAGAGATCTACATTAAAAGACCCGTGATGATAAAATGACAGAGAAACTAAAAGCTGTAGTCATTTGGAAACACTGTAAATGTGAAGACAGCTGGAGGACCTTACGAGGAAGGGGAAAGAAAGTGGCATTTCCCAGGGGTTCTGTTCATGAACATCCTGGACCGCTTGCTGTACCTAATGCAAAACCCAGTGATAAAGGAATTATCTAAAAACAGGAGGGAACTCTCAGTTGAGGATTCATACAGTGAAGGGGGTGGAAATCGTGCAAAAGCACAATCCACCCACCAAGCTTTACACAGGAAAGATCTTATCAGGGGAGCCCCACGTGAGGTCAGGCTGTAACTCGGTTTTGCCTCAGTAACATTTTATGGACCAGTTTCCTCAAGGATAACAGCAGGACGCAAACAGATAACCCTGAAGGATGCAAGGGAAGGCCGGCAAAGTGAAGTGTTGGCATTATCGGCCCATGTCATTTTTAAAAAGCACTTTAGAGTCTGCTCTGGTTATTTTATGTTTCCTGATGGGTTATTTTTTTCAAAATGCTTGTAGCCATTTTCAAATTCAATAAAAGCCCATTAACAGCATCATGCTTTGGGGAAGGAGAGCAGCCAGCAGGGATAATGAGTGGCAGGCTGGGAGGACAGAGGCAGTGGCCGCATCTGTACTGGTCATTGTTGTCCTTAATGACACCGCTGCACCCAGGGCCCATGTATTAACAACGCAGTTGCTACTTGTTATCTGTGAGCCCGAGAAGAGCAAGGTTTTAAAGTCAGCTGGCAGCTGGGCTTGTCAAACCAAGCTGCTCCTTTCTGATGAAGCCCAATTGTAGGATGTATAGTCATCTTCGGTGGTCGGAAACTACTATAAATTCTTCACAACGTAATTTGAATTGAAGTGGTTTCAGCCACCCTGCTCACTAGCAGTCCACAAACCTGCGCCCGCCCTTGGAGGAGGAAAGCAGTAGGAGTGAGGAAACACATGTCTTTTCCGGCTTCCGAAGGGAGTAAGGAAGCAACAAGCTGTCGAGAGGGGCTCTGACAATGTGAAGACCCTGCTGTGGACATTCAGAGGAGATGGCAACATCCTTCCGACCTCAGTCACAAAGGCAGCTTCTTCCTCTAGGGAGGTAACCCAATATTCCCTGCCCTACAGATGACTTGGCAAGACCCATACCACAGAACTCTCTCCCTAGCTTGTCTTCCCATCTTCTTGGAAATGACGGTTTACTGTGAAAGCACAAGGAAGACCACACATCCTCTAACGTGGTGAGATTCGTATAATAAAAAGAACTAAAAAAGAATTCTTGAATGTGCAAGATCAGTTTAAGCCTTGTGAACAAATACACTGCCTCACATGGCAAGAACTGAAGTGTCTTTGCTTGCTTTTTCCCTCTTCAGTGTATTCTGAAAGATCAAGGACCGGCACTTCCCTGGTGGCGCAGAGGATAAGACTCCATGCTCCCTATGCAGGAGGCCTGGGTTCGATCCCTGGTCAGGAAACTAGATCCCACATGCATTCCACAGCTAAGAGTTCACATGTCACAACTAAGGAGCTGGCGAGCCGCAGCTGAGGAGCCTGTGAGACGCAACTAAGACCCGGTGCAACCAAATAAATAAATATTAAAAAAAAAAAATCAAGGACCATCAGATTCTGAGAATCTACGTGAATACCCATGCGTGTGCCCTGCTAGAGACACTTGGGTATTGTAAACAGCTCCTACAGTGAAATATATTGATTGACATAACATACCAACTAGGACATCCCGCGATGATTGTCCATCTTGCCTCTTTTCCTGGGCAGCCTCGTGAGTGATGAGAGACAGGCTTTGGATTCAGAAAGGCAGAGAATTAAATCCTAGCCAGCTTGATTTCTCCCTCCCTCCCTGAGGACTGAATTCAACAGACTTCGGGCTAAATACTTTACCTCTCAGTGCCTGTAGAATGGGAGCGATAATATTATTTCACAAGATGATTGGTAGTTTTAAATGATGTGATCACTCTTCCCCCAGTTTCTGGTTTTATTTTCTTGACATCGAATCTCACTGTCTGAAACTACCGGAGTACTTGTTTATTTTCTATCCATCTCTCCTCCTCCCCCAGGCAAGCTTCTGAAGACCAAGAACCAGGACCACTGCCTTTGTTCAGTGTTGTTTTCCCATTGTCTGGGAGCAGTGCTCGGCACATAGTAACTGCTCAGCAAATATTTACTGAATGAATGAAGGTGAAATGAATGCATTGGTGAAGCACAAAATAGAGACTCAATAGCTGTTAGCTTTATTTCTCCTTTAAGAGTATGAGCTGGGCTTCCCTGGTGGCGCAGTGGTTGGGAGTCTGCCTGCCGATGCAGGGGACATGGGTTTGTGCCCCGGTCCGGGACGATCCCACATGCCGCGGAGCGGCTGGGCCCGTGAGCCATGGCCGCTGAGCCTGCGCATCCGGAGCCTATGCCCGCAACGGGAGAGGCCACAACAGTGAGAGGCCCGCGTACCGCAAAAAAAAGAGTATGAGTTTACCTCTGCGTTCATTGTCACCGTGTGTAGTGTGGAAATGAGCTAGACTACAGGCCATGGAATTCAGCAAAGTCCTCATTGTTCAGGCCAAGCCGATCTTTTCTAGATTCTTTTTTTTTTCAATTAAAAAATTTTTTTTAACTTTATTCTATAAATTTACTTATGGTTGCGTTGGGTCTTCGTTGCTGTGCACAGGCTTTCTCTAGTGGTGGCGAATGGTGGCTACTCTTTGCTGCAGTGTGTGGGCTTCTCATTGCGGTGGCTTCTCTTGCTGTGGATCACAGGCTCTAGGCACACGGGCTACAGTAATTGTGGCACACAGGCTCAGTAGTTGTGGCACACGGGCTTAGTTGCTCCGCAGCATGTGGGATCTTCCCAGACCACAGCTCGAACCCATGTCCCCTGCATTAGCAGGCGGATTCTTAACCACTGCGCCACCAGGGAAGTCCTTCTAGATCTTTAACTTCTTACGTAGAAGACTTTCTGAGATATTACCATCTGCATGGCCTGGAGAAGAACTTAGCTTTAGGTTCAAGATCATTTATTGGTAAATTGACTTTCTCATTGTAGGTCCATTTCTGAAGCTGTTTTGTCCCCTCTCCTGCTGTCTTGGCTGTCCTGGAGGAAATTCTCGGGTTGTGGTGATGGTCATTCAGTAGGTGGCGCTCTCTCCCAGAACACCGTCCTTCACAGCCCAGATGACTTGACTGATAAACCATTAGACTACAATTAGATGAATAGCAGAGTCACAACTACAAAATAGTCATGCTGATTCTTTTGCAATTTTTCTTTCTTTTCCATACACCACTTCCTACTCCCTGTTCTTGTCTTCTCAGTTCCTTTAGTACTTCACTAATGTTCTCTGACCTTGAACTTAGGGAAGTCATGTGGGCCTTTTCCTAAGTGGAGTAGGGGACAAAAAAAAGACATTCATGCTAACTTCTGGACTTGAAGTTCAGTTTGGATTATTTTTTTAATTCATTCACTCACTCATTCATTTATTCACCAGACTTTTACTGTGGACCAAAGTCAGGTGAATAGATGAAAGAAGAACAGACTCTGAGAGCAATGACCATGGTTTGTAGCTTGCATCTGCTAGGTAATGACTTTGGGAAAATTTCTTAACCCCTCAATGCCTCAGTTTCCTGATCTATAAAATAGGGATGACAATAGTACTTATCTCATAGAGTTGTTCCAAGGATTAAATTAATTATTATTTATGAAGGCCTAAGGACAGTGCCTGGAACACAGTAACATTAAATAAGGGTTTGTTAAATAAATACTAGCTACTACTTTGCTAATGACTTGCTTACCTTTCCAATGGACATGGCAGTGCCTTTCTATGTTAAATATATTGCATATTTTCCCCCATTTAAAAATCTCTGGGGGCTTCTCTGGTGGCGCTGTGGTTGGGAGTCCACCTGCCGATGCAGGGGACATGGGTTCGTGCCCTGGTCCGGGAGGATCCCACGTGCCGTGGAGCGGCTGGGCCCGAGAGCCATGGCCGCTGGACCTGTGCGTCCGGAGCCTGTGCTCCGCAACGGGAGAGGCCACAACAGTGAGAGGCCTGCGTACCACAAAAATAAATAAATAATTAATAAATAAATAATTTAAAAAAAACCTCTGAAATCAGGATGGGATGTCATAATGTGGTAACTAAGAATGGTGATATCCAAAATATTTAATTCATTTTTAAATTGATAGCAGATTGAGTTTGATGAAATATGGCAATTATAAATAACATCTTGCTCCTTTTTTGCTGGCCCCTTTCTCTTAGGTTGCATGTGTGCTCAAACTTTCTCAATTAAAAAAGAAAGAAAAAGAGAGAGAGAAAAATGAGTTCCTGACTCTGCCTCTTTTCACAAAGCGTCACTGGCATCCGGTGCAGAGCACAGCCTGGAATGGAATAAGGGGAGAAGGACCCCCTAGAGGGTCTGAGTGGAACTTGGAGGCCTCAGGAGAGTGGGTCTCTATCTTCATTCCCATCTCACCCAGAAATGACACACACTTCCCCAGTGAGAGAGCCTCATCAATGAGGACACACAAGGAAGGAAGGGGCCCTCTAAAATGAAGCTTGGGGACTTCCCTGGTGGCGCAGTGGTTAAGAATCCGCCTGCCAATGCAGGGGACACGGGTTCGAGCCCTGGTTCGGGACGGTCCCACATGCTGCAGAGCAACTAAGCCCGTACACCACAACTACTGAGCCTGCAAGCCACAACAACTGAGCCCACGTGCCACAACTACTGAAGCCCGCACGCCTAGAGCCCAAGCTCTGAAACAAGAGAAGCCACCACAACGAGAAGCCCATGCACCGCAACGAAGAGAAGACCCCTCTCGTCACAACTAGAGAAAGCCCGAACGCAGCAACGAAGACCCAACAACAAAGATGGAAAACAGCCAAAAATAAATAAATAAATACATTTATTAAAAATAAATAAAATGAAGCTTGGGCTTCATCCTGTGACTGTGTTCTGGAAAAGCCTGGGCTCGGATTGAGAGTTGGGTGGGCTTTCAGGAAGTGTCTTCTCAAGCCCTGGGCTGAGAGTCACAATCAGAAGACTGGGCCTGGTACCCACAGAACTGGTCAAATTTACCACCTGGATAAAGTCTCTGAGCAAACAGAATTCTGGAGTTCCGTGTGGTCCTCAGCTCACAGGGAGTGCTGGATGGATGCTACGTTTCAGTATATTTTGTACTTTTTTTTATGCCTTCAACTTAGATTCTTTCTTCTGTGTAATCTATCCACTTTATGCCAACCCACCCCTTCTCCCCTAAAGTTCCACTGATACTTCCCTTCCCTTGGTGACTGTATTCGCAGATGCTCACGGGACACTTCAAGGCACTCAGCTGATCCCTCTTCTTTGGCTTCCAGTACTCCTAAGACACCCCATGTGTGCCTGGGGTACTTCTAACACCCTTCCATCTATTCATTTAAGCACCTCCTCCAAGTCTACTCCATTTACCCTGAAATATTCTCCCAATGCTCTGCCCACCCAGAATCTGTGAGTAGCAATTCCCCATCCTTTAGTTATTCTTCCAGTGAGTGTATTGTCCTAAAAAATAAGGCAGCTTATCAGCATAATGGATTGATTTGAGAATAGCAGAGGAATTGCAATTTGGGACAAGCAAGTTACAGCAAAAATATAGGTGAGCCCAACAGCAAAGGAACGTTACTTTATAGAGAAAAAGGGGGAAGTTGGGAGGGGTTGTTTTGAATAAAACGCCATTGGAGGAAAACAAGAGTTCGGGATGGCAGGTGTTTCCCATTGGCTGGGTTTGTTGCTGGGCACCAAGAGTTCTTCCTGTTGGGGCCTGTAATTGACAGTCTTGCTGTTGGAGTCTGTAACTGACTTGCTTCTGTTGGGGTTTGTAACTAACTTCAAGAGGTAGTGCCTGAGGACTCCCCCTTCTGGCCTCCTGACTCCATTTTTTTTTTTTTTTTTTACATCTTTATTGTGGTATAATTGTTTTACAATGGTGTGTTAGTTTCTGCTTTATAACAAAGTGAATCAGCTATACATATACATATATCCCCATATCTCCTCCCTCTTGCATCTCCCTTCCACCCTCCCTATCCCACTCCTCTAGGTGGTCCTGACTCCATTTTAAATGAGGTTTCCTTTATTCTGTTTCACAAGTGCTTATGAAGTCTCTCTGTACAATGCTGGGCACACAAAGAGAAGAATACCAGTCCCTACTCTGGGGATGTCAAGTTACAGTCTCCTGAGAGACCTTCACACACATTGTTTGATCTAAGCCTTTAAATAGCCATTGATATGGGCACCTCCTTTTCATATTTCACAGATGTAGAACAGAGGAGAGAAGGGGTTAAATAACTTCTTCCAGGGCAATGGCCAAGCTAGGATATCCATTGATTGGCAAGGGATAAATTAGATGGGGACGCCTGCTCTCCGGGACCCTGCCCTCAGTCCCAGGCACCCCCTTCTCATCCTATCCTTATTCTCTGAAGTTTCAGTCCAACATAAAGTAGTGTTATGGGTCCTGACCTACCCCAAACTGCAGGAGCCTTCAGTAAACTTTAAAATCCTCACTTGCACAGAGCAGAGAAGCCCTCAGCCCTCCACAGCAGACTCAAGGCTTGCACCATCTCCCTACACTTCTTTGCCTGAGGTGTGTCGGGGCAGGGGTTGGGTCAGTCAGTCAGTAAATACTTGCTGAACAGCCAGCACCACCCTAGGCTCTGGGAATTCACCTTGAATTCACCTTGCAGTAGACTTGGAAGGATGTTAATACCAAAAATTCTTGGAGCAAGAAATTATAATAGAGACTCTATATAATGTGCTCATGTTTTTACGAGAGAGACCGTAGTATTTATATTTGTTTTTCTATTTTTAATTGTTATATTTTTATCATTAGGATTCTGTCCAAGCCTGAGGTCTGGGTGGAAGTGCCTTTGGAGCTGGGAAAGGACACAAGGCCACAGCTGAGCCTCAGCCCACTGCTCCGGGCGGAGGGAACTTGGGACCTCATTCTAACCCCTGGCCACACTGCGGTGCTCTCCACACCCCCAGATGTCTGCTGAGTCATGACCCACCCTCCACATGGGGGCGGCGTGGAGATGTAAAGTAACTATTGCACTGGCAAAAACTGCAAATTCTAAATGTCCCAGACGAGGTTTTTTTCGTAGCCAGCTTGTTCTAAGTAGATTCAAGGGTCGGGGAGGGGGTCTTGATCAGAAAATCGATTATCTTTACTTTAGTTGATTTTCCTTACTTAGTTTTCAAATCTTTTTTTTTTAATTGAAGTATGGTTGATTAACAATGTTGTGTTAGTTTCAGATGTACAGCAAAGTGATTCATTTATACATATATATTTATCTCTATTCTTTTTTTTAAAAAATTAAGTAATCACATCCTTTTTTAAAGAAGTTTTTTTTGGAGTATAGTTCTTTTACAATGTTGTGTTAGTTTCTACTGTACAGTAATTTATCTCTATTCTTTTTCAGATTCTTTTCCATTATAGGTTATTACAAGATATTGAATATAGTTCCCTGTGCTATACAGTAGGTCCTTGCTGTTTATCTATTTTACATATAGTAGTGTGTATCTGTTAATCCCAAACTCTTAATTTATCCCTCCCCCCCTTTTCCCCTTTGGCTGAGTAATATTCCATTTATATATGCGCCACCTCTTCTTTATCCATTCATCTGTCAATTGACATTTAGGTTGTTTCCACGTCTTGGCCATTGTAAATAGTGCTGCTGTGAACACTGTGGTACATGACTCTTTTTGAATTATGGTTTTCTCAGGGTATATGTCCAGTAGTGGGATTACTGGGTCGTATGGTAGTTCTAGTTTTAGTTTTTTAAGGAACCTCCATACTGTTCCCCATAGTGGCTGCACCAAGTTACATTCCCACCAATGGTGTAGGAGGGCTCCCTTTTCTTCACACCCTCTAGTTTTCAAATCTTGGGAGGAAGGAAGCTGCAGAGTAGGAGACGCTGGGCATCACTATATGGTACATTTGGGGTGGCGCTTTCTCTTGCAGTTTGGAGTAAGTGGGAATGGTTTACCTGCTGGCCGGCTGTCTCCCAAAGGAGTGAGTTCTGACCTCTCCCTTCATCTCCTTCCTTAATATATGTTTCCCACCGTTTACGTCCAGTGATAAACAGATGAGCAATCTCAGGTACATTTTCTAACTCTACAAGGCCTTGCTTTCCTCATCTATAAGATGTGGAGACTGCCCAACTCAAAGGGCTGTGCCGAGGGGAGAATGAAGTAATACACATCTTGGTAAATTGCAAGATTCTACGCAAACGTTCATTGTTTTTACTCTACGTATTTATTCCTTATGGTGTAGTTTGAAGGCATCTGCTTCGAAACATTCTCCAAGCATTGTGTTTCAAAGCGCACAGTGCCCAGCCCATAGCAGGCCTAATAAATTAAGACTGTGATTCCTACTGGGGCCAAAGTATGAACGGAATACCTCGGTGATGCTGGTTATTATTATTTTTTAAAATTGTATTTTTTATTTATTTTTGGCTGTGTTGGGTCTTCGTTTCTGTGCGAGGGCTTTCTCTAGTTGTGGCGAGCAGGAGCCCCTCTTCATCGCGGTGCGCGGGCTTCTCACTGTCGCGGCCTCTCTTGTTGCGGAGCACAGGATCCAGACGTGCAGGCTCAGCAGTTACAGCTTTCAGGCCCCGTTGCTCCGCGGCATGTGGGATCTTCCCAGACCAGGGCTCGAACCCGTGTCCCCCGCATTGGCAGGCAGATTCTTAACCACTGCGCCACCAGGGAAGCATACGGGCTTATTATTTATCACTGCGCCAACAGGGAAGCCCCAGTGTTTTACATTTTAACACACAATAGAGAATTAGATAAGAGCAGAGTTAGGATTGTGGTGTTCTAGTCTGGAAAGAGTGGGTGGAGGTGGGGTGGGAGTCCCCCCTGCTGCCCACCTCCCCAAGGAGCTGAGATCTCATCCACCCCAGGAGAGGATGCTGAGGCCTAGGGAAGTGGAATACATCAGGGCTTTAGTCTCAGTCCTTCCATCCCCCTATAAAACAGAAGGAATTGCTTTCAAGTTTAAACAATAGGATAATTCAGTTAAAAGAGAGCTATGATTCTTCTCCTGCCCACCTGCTCCCAAAGAAACACAACTAGGGCTTCCCTGGTGGCTCAGTGGTTGAGAGTCCGTCTGCTGATACAGGGGACACGGGTTCGTGCTCCGGTCCGGGAAGATCCCACGTGCCGCGGAGTGGCTGGGCCCGTGAGCCATGGCCGCTGAGCCTGCACGTCCGGAGCCTGTGCTCCGCAACGGGAGAGGCCACAACGGTGAGAGGCCCGCGTACCGAAAAAAAAAAAAAAAAGAAAGAAAGAAACACAACTAAACAGATTTCCTAGACTTTGCTCACGTAGGACTCTTTGGAGCCTTTCTCCCCTGTTTCGGGCTGATGTGGTGGCCTGAAGACAACCCTCACAGCTCCTGTGCCTGCTTGCACACTTACCTGAGTGCCTCCCCTTCGGGACTCTTTGTAGACAGGCCATGGCTTCTAGGTATCTGAGGTTCATTATTGTATGAATACTGTTGTGGATGAGTGAACAAAAGAGGTGGAGTAGCAGCAATTAGCAACCCCGAGTTCCACTGCATGTGGAAAGCCCTTTAGAAACTGAAATCTGTGACATAAGTATTTCCTCACCTTGATTTGGAAGAAAAACACCATCTCCAACTACCAGAAGCAAAAATGTTTCCTTCCCATAGATCCAACTAATTCCCTTAGTAAATATTTCAGGGGTGCCTACCTGGTATAGGGATTAACCTTCCATTAGCAAATCACCTTCAAGACCATCTCTCCCCTCATTCTTGGTCACTCTTAGACCTTCTTCTCTTTTCTCTTCTATCTCATTTGTTATCTTAGGGACAGCATCTCATTTATTACCTTAGGGACTAGTCAATGGAAAACTATACTCTCTACCTTTTTAGAAGGACTTGGAAAACTACAGTCTCTTGCTGTCCTGCTTGGAGATCTGGGGTCTGAAGTTTGCCTATGTGTTTGGGAGAGAAACACAGAGACAATTAAGATGCAGAGGAGAGAATGGCTTAGTCCCATATGCTCTGTGGCTCCATTTGCTGACCTGTGCCCCCAGCCCCCTCAAGTGTTGCAAACCGATTTACTTAAGGGTGCCCAAAGTGGAAAGACCGTAGCCAAATGCCAAAAAAATCCCTTCCCCTAGCATTACCTGATTCTGGTGAGGCCAGGTAGAGATTTAGGTAGCACAGGAAGGCCCCTGCTCAAAAATCAATTCCACATGAGTGCCTGCACTGTTGGTGATTAATTCATCCCTTTATTCACTGAACAAATATCTACCTGATACTCCTCAGACAACCCCTCCCCCATTCGAACAGAAATGGTGTCTGTCCTCAAGTTGATCAAGAAGTAGCAGAACATTCTGACACAAATATACTTTACCCAGTGCCTGGTGAGGCTCCTAGATTGCAGGAAGGGCCTTGTTTTGGAGCACAAGTTGTTGACTTTAACGTCTCACCTTCCAAATCTAGCTGATGACCCGGGACAAGTGACTCAACCTGTTAGAACCTGTTTTCTCGTAGGTCTAACTAACAACGGTGATGGTAGTAATAGCTTACCCCTTGTTGTGTGTGAATTCTGTGAAACGCTCCCCAGGAAAAGTAGTAAGAGCTTCTAGTAAGAAGTGAACGCAGCATTCTGAGAGCGCAAAGGAAGTCACAAGTGTATCTGCCTGGAGGCATTGAGGAAGGTTTCAAGGGGATGCGGCAGCTGATCTGGGTCTGGAAGGACAGGTAGGGATTGGCCAGGCAGAAAAGACAGGTGGTGGATCTCAGGCAAAGGGAACAGTGTATACAAACTAGTGAAGCAAGACATCGCATAATGTCTTCTTAAAACTTGAGAGGTTCAGTCTTGAAGGACAGGGAACGTTGCAGGGCCGGGAGGCAGGTGGTTCATCCACTCGCTGTCCGCTGTTCCCTACAGAGCCTCGTGGCTCACCCTTCACCGTCTTTAAGTCTTTGCTCAAATGACACCCCGACCTTCCCAGGTCAAAGTGCACCGGTCCCTCCCCCCTGCTCTGCTGGTCCCCTTTCCTGCTAGGTTCATCTCCAAAGTATTTATTGTCAAAGATAATATAACATCAGTTTACTAATTTTATTAAGACCCTTACCCCTCTCCCCTCCCCACCACAAACAGACTGGAAGCTGCCTGAGGAGAGGGATTTGGGTGTCCTCTTCACACATCCCCCAAGTCTTCCACAGAGCCCGGCACAGACGAGACAGGAGAAGCTCTGTGTGCTGAGTGGCCTCTGGGCTCTGATGCGGAACAACATGGTTCCTCCGTACTCCAGCAGTAGTTGGTATGGAAGTGTTGGGAGCTTCTGGGTCGTTCTGTTCCTGCTTTTGAGAAACCCCACTGAGGAATTTTGACTGTTTCATTTGTCTGTCTTTGCCACTCTCTAAAGACTTTCAACGTGGAAACACTTCTAGGGTAGAGTCCACGTTTAGTTGGTCTCTTACTTTTGTGTGACTCTGTGTGTGCGGTGCTGGGAGGGGTGACTTTGGGAATCCAAGGAGACTGCCAGGTGCCTGGGGGGAGGAGAGGATGTTGAAAGGACAGGGTCGGGGCTTCAGGAATGGAGGCGCCCAGAGACACGTAGCTCTTTCACAATTTGGCCTGGGGCTGTTCCTGTGATTGGGTGTCTCGGCCAAGAATGTCCCCAGAATTCCAAGTCATTTTGAGATGCAGTTTTCTTATCCTGTGCTCAATAGCCTTCCATAAAATACCTTTAAGATGGGGAAAAGAAAGGGGGTTGTGCACTTAGCTCTTTTAGGGCTTGAGATGAAGGGAATGAGGGCCAAAATTTTCTTTGGTGTTTGTTTTTACTTTTGTTTTCAGAAATATCACAAAATATAGAAAAGAATAACTATAACTAATAGCCTAACACTTATATGCCAGTTAAATATGTATTTACCCTAGTTTTTTTTTAAGGCTAACATTGGGCTTTATTTGCCTTTTTAAACTTTTGAAGCAATAAATACTCGTACAACTCCTAAACAACAAAGAACACCAAGAAAAAAGTTAAAAGACAGCCATAAACTGTAAAGAGGTATTTGCATGCGTGCTTATAATTACTATTATAATTATAAGAATTACGATTCAGAATATGTAAACAGCTCTACAAATCAATGAGAAAAAGATAAGCCATTCTAGTTGTTTTGTGGCAACTGCACGTCTGGATGAAGCTCCCTGAGTTTTGCCCCTCCCTGGTCCTCTCCTCACTTCTCATCCCCTCTCTACCACTCACAACACAAGTTCACGGGCTCAGAGCAGAGAGGTCTTAAAGAGAAACAACCCCAGTTCCTTTCCCCTTGCCCTGTACCCCATCCTCCTAGAAACAGGACTCAAACAAGATGAGACAAGTTGCTGTGGAGATCTTAAATGCCTTTTCTTTGTACTCTTCTCCTCCGTTTTTTTCTAACTGGAAAAAAGAATGCTAGTTTGTCCCTACGTCTCCACGTGAAAGAGAAAGGGCCTTAATATTGATTGCAAGAATCTTTAACTTCTCAACAACTTCGAGAGGTAGGTGTCAGTATTTCCACTTTACCAGTGAAAAACCCAAGCCCCAAAGGATCAAATGACTTTCAAATGTCACAGGTGGCAAATACAGAAATAGCATTTGAACCAAGGACTGTATGATTCCAAAGCGCAAGCTTTTCCTCCTAAACCACACTTGTAAGAACAGCATGATTGCCTCTTGACTTCAAGAAGTGAATGCGGGGACTTCCCTGGTGGTCCGGTGGTTGAGATGCTGCGTTTCCAAGGCAGGTGGCGCGGGTTTGAACCTAGTTTGGGGAACTAAAATCCCACATGCCGCATGGCCAAAATAAAAAAAAAGTGGGGCTTCCCTGGAGGCGCAGTGGTTGAGAGTCCACCTGCCGATGCAGGGGACACGGGTTCGTGCCCCCGGTCCGGGAAGATCCCACATGCCGCGGAGCGGCTGGGCCCGTGAGCCATGGCCGCTGAGCCTGCGCGTCCGGAGCCTGTGTTCCGCAACGGGAGAGGCCACAGCAGTGAGAGGCCCGCCTACCGCAAAAAAAAAAAAAAAAAAAAAAAAGTGAATGCATCTGACAACTCTACATCCTTATTAACAGACGTGACATTGTGACAAGGTTCTGTGCCAGGTGGTAGAGGTGAGGACAAGCCTGGATTCGGGAGGGAAACCCCAGTTCTTCTTCCTGTGAGCTTGCCGCATGTAACAATGGAAAGGAACTGGTAAAGGGCAAGGGTGTTACTGGATGCTGGGAAGTTACCAGTTCTAATTGGAGTTCAGAGATAGAAGTTTTTTCCTGGTGTTGGACACGTCGTAACCCTCCTACGTAGTGGGCATGTGAGACTGGGATTAGGAGCCCGCTCTGGAGTTTCGCAGACCGGGATTCAAATCCCTGCTCCGCTTCTTGGCGTTGTGTGATCTTAGGCAGCTCACCTATGTCTGGGTTTCCTCTTATTCGCAAAGTGAGACAGTTACCTTGTTCGCGGGGGTTGTTAAAACATTAAATGAAGTGCATGTAAGGCGCTTAGCCCAGGGCCTGGCATGTAGTCAGCCCTCAGTAAAGAGTAGCCATATTTGTTTTATCTTTAAGATCATCATTCGGCAGGTAGGGATTATGAAATGCCGAAATTCATTCAGTCAACAGCTAGTTATTGAGCACCAGCTATGTCACAGGCAGTGAATAGTGCAGACTGAGATGCCTGCTCTCCTGGAGCTGTGTTCTGGAGTGCGAAGACAGTAAGCAAAACCGATAAGTGAATTACCTGATATGCTGAAATGTGATATGTGTTCTGGGAAGAATATAAACAGAGGTTTATACATTGAATGTGGACACTCACCTAATCTGAACCATCATTGCTAACATTGGTAGTCCATTGGTTGGAAACTAATGCTGGTCTTGGAGCTTAATTTCTTTTATCTTTTTTTTAATGGTAATAGTTATTGTGCTTTCTCTAATCATCTCAGTGTCCCAGATGAAGCAATCTCCTCACCTACTGATAGGTAACAACTCCCTTGCAATTTCTAGATGCTGTTTCCAATAAATGGTTTATTTTCAATTGTTGTTTTTTTTTTTTTTAAAACAAGAGTAACATCCAGTGGCCAGGTTGCTAACTGCATTTTTAAAAAACAAAACCAAAAATTCGAAACTATAGGTATACCTGATGGTATTGTTCTATTGATTGTTGAGGAGAAAAACATCTCATAACTTGAAAAACATTCTGGAAAAAAAAAAAATCAACCATAGAAACTCCAGGCTGGAAGGGACCTTTAAGCTTATGCTGAAATTCCCCTGATGTGGTTCAGACATGACACTGGTTTGATTTGATCTGTAATGGACTTGAGCTCCATTTCCTGGGAATTATAGGTTGATAGAAGCTGATACTCAGAAAAGGGAAGATGTGGTTCTCAATAGATTTTTCTTGAGAGCACTCGCTAAGAGGGAAAGGAGATTTTCCTTCCCCAAGATGCTACTAAGAAGACTCTTGGTGAAGCATAGTTTTTATTTTTTTCTGTTAAATACTTCAAGGCATGCAGATGCTGGGAGAGACACTGCTAGGACCAGAACTAGCCAGCCTACAGGGCTGATGTCTGTCTCAATCTTTTTGTTGTGTTTGACTATAAAAATTGTCAAACACACAGAGAAGTACATAGCGTAATGGTACAAAATATTCATCCCAACCCAAACAACAGATTTCAACAATTTTAATATAGATAGATTTAGATGTAATTGATAGCCCCTTGATCCTATTCCCTAGCCTTCTCTCCCCAGAAGAGGAGTATGTGTACATCCTGAAGTTAGTGTATATATTTCCTGTCTATACATTTATACTTTGATTCTACAATCAAAATACAGCATTGTATGTATGTTTTTAATCTTTGCATAAATGGTATTATATGGCGCGTATTTTACCTTAGTTTTCACGATCTCTTTGAGGTTTGTTGATGTTATTAGCTATAGATCTAGTTAATTATGACTCTTCTCAAAAGAGTGACCAGTTGGATCTCTGACCCCTGTGCACATTTGGGAGACTAGCAAGATGTATTTTTCCAGAGGTGTCTGACGGATTCTTCATCTTATTCATCGAACTGTCAACTTCCTGAGACCAAAATACCAGCACAGGAGGTAAAACCTGCTGACACAGGGAACAAGAGCTACTTAAAGAAACTAAATAGGAAATTAAGCAATTTAAGTGTAAGCTAAAGAAAGAGAGGAGCAGTGAGCTTCTTCATATAATTTTTTCTTTTTTTTTTGTACGCGGGCCTCTCACTGTTGTGGCCTGTCCCGTTGCAGAGCACAGGCTCTGGACGTGCAGGCTCAGCGGCCATGACTCACGGGCCCAGCCACTCCACGGCATGTGGGATCTTCCCGGACCGGGGCACGAACCCGTGTCCCCTGCATCAGCAGGTGGACTCTCAACCACTGCGCCACCAGGGAAGCCCTTCATATAATTTTCACCTCAGTCACCTGGAGTTCTTTTCCTCTTCCCCAACCCTGCCAAAGCAATCAATATTTCAAATATTTCCAACTTTGGTTAATTTTGCCTGTTCTAGAACCTCATAAAAATAGAATCACATGCTATGTACTATGTTGTGTTATGCTTTTTTCACTCAGCATAATGCTTTGGAGATGCACTCGCATTGTTGCATGGTCATAGTTTATCCTTTTTTATTGCTGTGTAATGTTTTGTTTTATGAATATACCACAGTTTGTTTATCCGTTGTCCTATTTAT